>NC_090806.1:9221401-9553901 GCF_036512215.1 Solanum lycopersicum
GGTGATAATGTATTTGTATCCATCTAGTGTTGATACTAAGCTTTAATTTAGGAATAATGTGTTTGTCAGGCATAAGTACCAACGCTAGTTGATCCTATTGATGAAAAAATTGAATTTCTTGCAAGATCGATTTTTGTCTATCTAGTGTTGGCATTAAGCTTTAATTTTGGAATAATGTGTTTGTTAAACATAGGTACCCAACACTAGTAGATCCTATTGATGACAAAATTAATTTTCCTCCAAGATCAATTTGTGTCTATCTAGTGTTGACAATAAACTATAATTTTACAAATAATGTATTTTTGAAGCATAAGTACCAACACTAGTTTTTCCTATTGATGACAAAATTAATTTTTTTGCAAAATTGATTTGTATTCATCTAGTGTTGATACTAAACTTTAACTTTGGAATACTGTTTTTGATAAGCACAAGTACCAACACTAGTTGATTCTATTAGTTGTTGAATTTTGTTGTTGGAATTAATTCAAAAGTACTTATAGTTAATGTTGTTTAGTTGTTGATATATGTTAAATAAAGTTTAATTAACCCCTAGCTAGTTTGACTCATTATTTAAAATGATGTGATTTAGTTGTTGGAATTAATTTTTAAAACTAATTAGAGTTAAAAAGTTGTTTGGTATGGTTATTATCCCGCAAAATCCTATTTATATCTTTTCCACCTTTGTGGGAGGGTATCTTTGTAAATAAATATTTTAAAAAATTTATGCAATGCATACGATATTTATTACACCAAACCAAACAATGCATAAGAAACGATCTTTGCATAAGTAATACGAAGCATTACTAATGCAAACATTACCAATACACTTTATTTTACATTATTCTTTTACACCCTACTTAACGAGTAACAACCCCTAAAGCCAACAAAATTTGTAGGTCCGTTATTCGCTGTTTTTTAGTAGTGATTATAGAATTATAAATTTATTACAATTCTTTTATGGATAAATATTCTTGACTATTCGGTGTACTCACTTAAAACAAAGGGAAAATACTCAAATATGTCATTAAACTTTCAGAAAAGGCTCATTTATGTCATCCGTTAAAAGTTTGGTTCATCTATGCTATTACCGTTCAAGAAAAGGCTCATTCATGCCATTATATTTTAACAGTGCTTTTGCAAAATTATTTTTGACACGTGACCAATTGTAATTCGGCTACTTCATCAATTTTTTAAATAAAAAAATTATAATTCTGAAAAAATATTGAATTAATTTTTTTTTAAATCGATGACGTGGCCGAATTATACTTGGCTACGTCATCAATTTTTTAAAATTAAAAAATCAAATTCTTAATAAAAATTGAATTATTTTTTTTAATTTAATTAAAAAATTGATGACGTTACCGAATTATAATTGGTCATGTGTCAAAAATGATTTTGCAAAAGTATTGTTAAAAAAATAATGACATGAATGAGCCATTTCTTTAACAAAAATTTTAACAAATAACATAAATAAATATTTTCTGAAAGTTTAATAACATATTTGAGTCTTTTCTCTAAAAAAAAATAAAATAATTGAATACTCATAAATAAGCTTACCAAGGTAGTTCACTGGTGCTCGAAGGGAGGACTAGTTTTAAAAATATATATGATTTTTGCTAATTACTTTTTACTCATAAAAATATCATATGAGATATTATATTAACATCAAAGATTATCAAATCAGGAAAAAAGAATTTTCTTTTTATTTCAAAAATACAAACAAATTGAAATGATAATTTATGTCTTGTGTTAAAAGTGGCTAATTTACCTTTTTTTTTCCCAGTAAGCCCACAAAACCATCCCTGAACCCAACTTCCCTCCGGCCGTTCCGACGTCGGCCGGTTTGGCACCATTTTTTCCGATCTAATCAAAGGTGAGGTAATTAGCTTTCTTTCCGATCAAATTTAATATTCAATTTCATCAGTTCCGACGATATTCACGATTTTTTTTTTCTTTTTGGGTTTGCAGTATTTTTGGATCTGTAGTACCATGTCGTTCATGAAAGGTGATTTGCTAAGTAGAACTAGAAGGCTTGTCAAAGGTTTAGCCAAAGCTGAACCTGTATGGCTCAAAGCAATGGAGCAGTTAGTATCTCCTTTTCTTTTCTTCATTCAGTTATCTCTTTATTTGTTCAAAAACCTAGTCTTGAACTATACTATGTTGACATGATACATTTATGTATAAATTTAGAGTTTGTATGTTTGCGAGATGAAAATATGCCTGTAATGCTGGTTGCTGCTTTGAATTTTTGATTTCTAGGGCTCCACCTGCTACATTTCCTCGTGCCGAGAACAAATTGGTACCCATCAGTTTGCCTGAGGATGTCTACATCAAGAAGTTCTTCCAGAAGTACCCAGAGTCGAAACACGAGGATGCTATTAAGTATGGCCTTTTAACCTGTTAATGATTCTTAGTATGTATTGTTTGACTTCATTATCGTCTAACAGTAGCATTATTAGTAAACTATCCTTGAGGTGTAGGCCGTGTTGTATTTTGATCCTTTAGTTTAAAGACTTAACAGCTTGATTGCATAGACTTTAATTTTAAAAGGATAATGCGCAACATGTCGGGGAAAGAAGTGTGAAAAACGCAGGCAATTACATAACATGATTAATACTATATTGGCAATTGAAAATAAATTTAAGGTCTCAGCACATCATCTATTGTGCATTCTAGAATTAATCAGTGTTTTATCATTATTTTCCTATTGGAATTTAAATTTCTCAATGTTTTTGTGGATTGAGGCTTTATTATTATGTTCTTTATAATTTTAACAGAATTTCTGGATTTGACCCTCCTCCTGCCCGAATTTACGGGTGGCGAGTGCTTGAGTTAAAGGAGCAGGGGGTCAGTGAAGAGGAAGCTGTGGCTGTTGCTGATGTATGTATCTCGTCTTTCTTGATTTAAAATTATTGAGGATTAATCTTCTTATATGATCTCTCTTTTAAGAACTTTGTGGTTTTGTTGCTATAGATGGAATATCGTGTAGAAAAGAAAGCGAAAAAGAAGGCATATTCTCGATTGAAGCAGATTGCTCGACTTCAGGGGAAGAAACCACCTCCTAATCCATATCCAAGTGCTATCAAGGAGATACAAGCTGAAGAAAGGAAGTATGTGCGTGATCGTTTCTATAACCGAGATATTCTTAAAATTGTGGAGAAACTGAAAGAGGAGAGGCAAGCAGAGATGCAAGACAGAAGAGGTGGAGGTGGCTGGTAAACGGCCATGGTCTTTTTTCTAATAGTTTTTCATTTTGCTTTTTGCCCAAGTTGGTATACTTGGTAATGTTTCTCATACCCTTTGTCGAAGTGTTGTTACTTGATAATGTTATGATACCCTTTCCTCATGTATTAGAAAAACGTTTCACTGCTGGTTTATGTAGTAGACTTGGAGTTCATATTCCGATTCAAGTTGGAAGTAAGCGAATAATATCGCCAATGATACACAAGCTTTGCAAGTGTAGTTTTGTTCTGGTTATATCAGTTTCTTTTATCTTGTTACTCCATTTATTAATATTTAAGTAGTTCAGTGTATTTTTTTTTTTTTGATGAAGTAGTTCTGTGTACTTTTTATTGCCTTTTTCCTTCAAGGGAGGTTATCCTAGCGCTCAGTTTTAATGATTACGGGTTTCTACCCAACTTCTAATCTGGTGCCATATTTTCAGAGGTTTCTTCTTATATCTTTTGCAGTTTTAACAACTTATATGCAGCTTTATCAAAAGAAAACTTCTTATGCATCCATATTAGATGACAGCCTGGTGTTATAGTAAAACTTTGTCATGCTTGTAATAGATCTTATAAGAAGCTAAACCCTTGGCATACTACTCAAACTTAATTCAATGGACAATGTGTTGTGCCTTGTTTTAGTCAATGATTGTTGTAGAATCACTTGTTGATGCGGTTATCTTGATTGTTACAGAGATGCATTCTCTTCTTACACATTATTATGAGTTTCTCGTCCCAGAAATGCGATGATGAATATTTGCAGGTCTTGGAGAATGTTTGGAGATTTCATAATGTGATGTAGCACATGACCAACTTGCATATAAGTATCTTTCAATGATCTATAAGCTTCCTACTTTTACTTCTCTACACATTCAATTCTTTTTATCTCCTGTGGCTGGTTCTTTGTGTCTAGGGCTCTAGGCATGGCAGGCAGGGGGGTGGGGGTGGGGGGATTAATCTGCAAAAGTTTCCACCCGCTTTTGCCTGTTAGCTTCATCTTCATTTTCCTCCTCTCTTCATATGGCCACTACGACCCTTTTCCTCTTATTCTCCTATTCCTCTCTCCATCATCGAACACCATTTCTGCCCAGTATCTTTTTGGTCAAGAGAAGTTAGGCCGAGTAGCAGTGTTGAGTTTTAAGCATGTTTAGGCTAATGGCAGCAGCGAATGTATATGGGATTTTTTCCATTTTCCATATTTGTATGTTTCACAGGTAGTGATAGTTGATATGGCATTGGAGCTCGGAGGTCAAATTATACAATTAGTTATGATTACGAGTAATACAAAGATTGTATTCAGCAATTATCGAGAAAGAGCTGGAAAAGGGGTTGAAAGGTATAACATTCATTAACCAACAGTGAAGCAGGTATAATAGATTAGTGGTTGAAAAGTGATCACCAACCCAGGCAAGATGTATTCATCTATGGCATGATTATCTAGGTGGAGGCCATTCCGAAATGAAGAACACCTACAATAGAGTTTCAATTCTTCTCTACTAAAGGTATGATACTAACACTTATATGAGTAAGTGCTCAGTTTAATAGCTATTCGTAAATCAGTTTGAGATTTTATTGATAGCGGAAGAACTAGTAAGTTGGTGATTGTAGATAGATTGACCATTTCATTGCTATTAATCTGCTTCTTTTGTGGCAGACTTGTTTAAACACTTGCAGGAGCCATTTGCATCACAGAGAGTCACTTTTTCAGCGTTCAATCCCCAATTAGATGGACATATACTAAACAAAACCGTGTGTTATTACTCAAAACAGTCAACATGAACTGGTGTCTTAATCTTCCCTTGGCTGAGTGGTGCTATTTAACTAATCTCAGGTTTCATTTGCATATTGGTTTACATTTTTTGGCCAACCAAAAAACAGGAGAGTGACTTGGAAATTGCATGTGGTTTTAACTAGCCTTATGCTAGACAGCTGATCTTTTCTAAATGGTCAGCTAAGTATTATCCCCTCATGTGGCCATTTATTCTACTTTCTACCATTGTTTCATAGCTCAAGGCTCAAGCTATGTCACAGATACATTTAACAATCCTCCCATAACAAATATAGCCAACTCCCTATTGTGTGGAGTATTTTCTTGGGAGAAGGCTGGTGAAAAAAAAGGAAAATAAGGATGTTCACAAAACGGTTAAAGTTGTCTGACCCAACCCATTTAAAAACGGGTTGGACATTTCATCATTTTAAAAGTTATCAATAATTACATAAACAAAGACCTTTTATTTTATAATTACCAATTTTAAGTATACTTTTTATTTATTACCATTTTTGTCAACTTTTAGCTATATTAACTTAAAAACAATTTTAGAACCCATTTATTCCTTTTTTATACAATTTTTAAACAAAATAAAACATATTCGGTCAAGTCATATCCTCTCTCGCTCTTTTCTTTTTCTTTCTCCTTCTACTCGTCTCGTCTGTTCAAAAAATTAGGGTTTTTGTTTTCTTTTCTCCATTTCTTTGCACGAATTTTAATGGAAGAAGGTCTTAGAATAAGTCCGCGTCTAGTGAGGGATATTTGATATTTCGAATCCGAAAGTTTATCGAAGAAGTCGAAAGAAGCTTCAAGTTTCGTCTTCTACTTCTATGGATGAAGTTTCAAGTTTTAGTTTGGAAATCTCACAAATATCGGGGGAAGTGAACAATGAGGAGAAGAACAATGAGGAACAAAACAAGAAGCAAAAGAAAGGTAAAAAACGAGTTAAAGAGGTTAAAACAATGAAAAAATCGAAAAAAATATGTGTTACTTTGGCATCTACATCGAAGAAACTCGTTGACAGTGATGATGATTTTGAGGATTTACCTCCTCAATTTCAGTCAAAAAGTTTGAAAAATAAAGATGGATTGGAGAAGAAAAAGGCGGTGAATGATGGAAAAACACGAAATCGTTTACCCAAAAGTGTCATTCTACCAAAGAGTAGATATCCGGTATGTGCTAGTACTTCTTAGTTATTTGTTGTTTAGCAATGGTTGTATGTTGATTGCTGCTTGTTTTTTAGATGTAGTATGTGAAATTCAACTTTAATTCATCTTTAATTCAACTTTAATTCAACTTTAATTCACCTTTTATTCAAGATTATTCTTCAACACATTGTATGTGAAATTCATCTTCATTCATCTTTAATATGTAGTAACACATTATTAATTCATGTTTAATGCTTATGCAGGATCGTAAATTCTAGAAACATCCTGATGTTGTTTATATTTCGAGTAGGTGGTCATGTTACACTAATCATAGTGTCATTGAACAAATCAAACTATCTTTATCTGATAAACAACTTGAGTAGTTTAGGAATACATGTTTTTGGTACTTTCTTGACCTTCCAAAATCAGCACACAACTACAACTTATTCATTGTCTTATAAATAGAGAGTTAAACACACACTGGATGATGTGTTTGCTATTGAAATAAATAACAAAAAATTATTTTTTGATCTTAGAGAATTTGGGATAGTTACGGGCTTAAATTGTGTTAGTGATGACACTTCTATCAATGTTCCCAATTCTAGATGTAGTTTGATGAGTAGTTATTTTTCGGAAAAAATCACAGTTCCAAAGAGTCATCTACGTGCACTGTTTTTAGCTAAAATATTCATAGATGATGACTCAGCTGTTTTATTAGATGTTCTATACTTCATTAATGATTTTTTATTTTCATATGAGGACAACGAATACCAAATTAGCAATAGAGATTTTTACCAGGGAAAATAACTTGTGTGTCTACTTTTTAAAAAATAATTATCATATTTGTCAGTATCATTTTTTTAACGATAAATGTCAATTTAATTGAAAAAATAATACTGACAAATATGGTAATTATTTTTTAAAAAGTAGACACACAAGTTATTTTCCCTGGTAAAAATCTCTATTGCTAATTTGGTATTGGTTGTCCTCATATGAAAATAAAAAACCATTAATAAAGTATAGAACAGCCAATGAAACAGCTGAGTCATCATCTATGAATTTTTTAGCTAAAAACAGTGCACGTAGATGACTCTTTGGAACTGTGATTTTTTCCGAAAAATAACTACTCATCAAACTACATCTAGAATTGGGAACATTGATAGAAGTGCCATCACTAACACAATTTAAGCCCGTAACTATCCCAAATTCTCTAAGATCAAAAAATAATTTTTTGTTATTTATTTCAATAGCAAACACATCATCCAGTATGTGTTTAACTCTCTATTTATAAGACAATGAATAAGTTGTAGTTGTGTGCTGATTTTGGAAGGTCAAGAAAGTACCAAAAACATGTATTCCTAAACAACTCAAGTCGTTTATCAAATAAAGATAGTTTGATTTGTTCAATGACACTATGATTAGTGTAACATGACCACCTACTCGAAATATAAACAACATCACGATGTTTCCAGAATTTACGATCCTGCATAAGCATTAAACATGAATTAATAATGTGTTACTACATACTAAAGATGAATGAAGATGAATTTCACATACAACGTGTTGAAGAATAATCTTGAATAAAAGGTGAATTAAAGTTGAAGAATTAAAGATGAATTAAAGTTGAATTTCACATACTACATCTAAAAAACAAGCAGCAATCAACATACTACCATTGCTAAACAACAAATAACTAAGAAGTACTAGCACATATCGGATATCTACTCTTTGGTAGAATGACACTTTTGGGAAAACGATTTCGTGTTTTTCCATCATTCACCGCCTTTTTCTTCTCCAATCCATCTTTATTTTTCAAACTTTTTGACTGAAATTGAGGAGGTAAATCCTCAAAATCATCATCACTGTCAACGAGTTTCTTCGATGTAGATTCCAAAGTAACACATATTTTTTCGATTTCTTCATTGTTTTAACCTCTTTAACTCGTTTTTTACCTTTCTTTTGCTTCTTGTTTTGTTCCTCATTGTTCACTTCCCCCGATATTTGTGAGATTTCCAAACTAAAACTTGAAACTTCATCCATAGAAGTAGAAGACGAAACTTGAAACTTCTTTCGACTTCTTCGATAAACTTTCGGACTCGAAGTATCAATACCCCTCACTAGACGAGGACTTCTTCTAAGACCTTCTTCCATTAAAATTCGTGTAGAAAAATAGAAAAAAAAACAAAAACCCTAATTTTTTGAACAGACGAGACGAGGAGAAGGAGAAAGAAAAAGCAAAGAGCGAGAGAGGATATGACTTGACCGAATACATTTTACTTTGTTTAAAAATTGTATAAAAAAAGGAATAAATGGGTTCTAAAATTGTTTTTAAGTTAATATAGCTAAAAGTTGACAAAAATGGTAATAAATAAAAAGTATACTTAAAATTGGTAATTATAAAATAAAAGGTCTTTGTTTATGTAATTTTTCCTTTTCACCATGTGGAAAGTGGAAAATTTAATTCATATCCGTGGGGTTTAGATGTCTGCAAAAAGTTGTCTGATTCTGTGAGGCATGAGCTTAAGTCAAATATGTATTTTTTTTTGTATTAAATTTATTTTTTGATAATAATTTTATATTGAATTTTGTAGGGATTGTGGAGTTTTCGTTGCTGCATTTGCGGAGTTTGTAAGTAATGGCCAACATATTCTAAATCAACAAGTAAAGGCAGACATTCTCCGAAAGAAATTTGGAGCTATATTATGGGAATATGCAAGAAGGAAGCAAGCGAGTGACCTTCAAAGTGAAGACGAAAGACCAGTTAGATAAAGAAATATATTTATATTAGTTAATATGACTATGAAAACTATATAATGTAAAACAATTTGTAGTTACTATGGCTATGAAAAACTGTATTGGTCTATTTTGTAAGTCTTGATATTATATATCTAACTGTGTTGTTTATATGTAAGTCTTCTATTTGAAGTTGTTCCTTCTTTGTGTCCTTATTGATGTTGTCATGGTAATTGTTTCAGGATTTTCAAGTGAACAGAGCATACTCAACACTAACCTTAAAATTTCCACAAGTTAACTAAACCTGAATTAAACTTGAATTAAATCTATATTACACAAATGGTAACAAGTGAATTAAACCTGAATTAAAGTTGTATTTATACAAATGCTAACAAGGGAATTAAACCTAAGCTAAAGTTGTATTACACAAATATTAACAAGTGAATTAAACTTTGAATTAAAGCTATATTACACAAATACTAACAAACCAAAAACATACCAAGCATCACCCAAATTCCCCTACCTGACAAATACTCATCAAGACATTTCCAAGCCTCAAGCTCAACTGGGTTATTCCAGTAAACTATATCATTTCATCTATATATCATATAAAATGTAACTATACACATAGAAACATTCCAGTAAACTGAATAACATGAGATTGCACAACTAAGAAAGCATTCTATTAAACTGAATAATACGAGATTGCGGAACTAAAAATATAAACCATATAACCGAACATGATCCAAATTCGTAGAGTCAATGAGCTTCTAAAACAAACTACTAAAATAAATTATTTTTTTATTCTTGATCATAAGGCCTGATATTTTTGCAAGCCTTCCTGTTGTGATCATGTTGTCCACAATTGTTGCATGTAATTTTTGCCTTCTTGAATCCCTCTTCTCTCAGTTGAGTATGTCTTTTATTTTTTGGCCTTCCCGGAGGTCTCTAACAGGTGAATTAAATCTGTATCTATTGTGATCATGGCTTGCATATAAATAAGTCAGAAATTGAATTACACAAATGCTAACAAGTGAATCAAACATGAAAAAAGTTGTATTACACAGATGCTAACAAGCGAACTAAAACTGAATTGAAGTTGAATTACACATATGCTAACAAGTGAATTAAACCTGAATTAAAGTTGTATTACACAGATGCTAACAAGTGAACTAAACCTGAATTGAAGTTGAATTACACAGATGCTAACAAGTGAATTACACATTAATTAAAGTTGTATTATACAGATGCTAACAAGTGAATTAAACCGGAATAAAGTTGTACTACACAGATGCTAACAAGTGAACTAAAACTGAATTGAAGTTGTATTACACAGATGCTAACAAGTGAATTACACATTAATTAAAGTTGTATTACACAGATGCTAACAAGTGAATTACACATTAATCAAAGTTGTATTACACAAATGCTAACAAGTGAACTAAAACTGAATTGAAGATGTATTACACAGATGCTAACAAGTGAATTAAACTGTATTACACAAATGCTAACAAGTGAATTAAACCTGAATTAAAGCTGTATTACACGGATGCTAACAAGTGAACTAAAACTGAATTGAAGTTGTATTACACAAATGCTAACAAGTGAATTAAAACTGAATTGAAGTTGTATTGCACAGATGCTAACAAGTGAATTAAAATTGAATTGAAGTTGTATTACACAGATGATAACAAGTGAATTAAACTTGAATTAAAGTTGTATCATACAGATGTTAACAAGTGAATTAAACCGTAATTAAAGTTGTATTACACGGATGCTAACAAGTGAACTAAAAGTGAATTGAAGTTGTATTACACAAATGCTAACAAGTGAATTAAACATGAATTAAAACTGTATTACACAAATGCTAACAAGTGAATTAAACCTGAATTGAAGTTGTATTGCACAGATGCTAGCAAGTGAACTAAAACTGAATTGAAGTTGTATTACACAGATGCTAACAAGTGAATTAAACTTGAATTAAAATTGTATTACACAGATGCTAGCAAGTGAACTAAAACCGAATTGAAGTTGTATTACACAGATGCTAACAAGTGAATTAAACTTGAATTAAAGTTGTATTACACAGATGCTAACAAATGAATTAAATCGGAATTAAAGCTGTATTACACGGATGCTAACAAGTGAACTAAAACTGAATTGAAGTTGTATTACACAAATACTAACAAGTGAATTAAACATGAATTAAAGCTGTATTACACAAATGCTAACAAGTGAACTAAAACTGAATTGAAGTTGTATTACACAAATGCTAACAAGTGAATTAAACCTGAATTAGAGTTGTATTACATAGATGCTAACAAGAGATCATACTTATTAGAGAAGAAAACTGAATACCAGACACTCACAGGAATTTGAATCAAACGAAATCTCAACATAAATAATCAAACAAAAAGGCACACAAATAACGTAAACGTAAATCAAACGAAATCTCAACATAAATCCACACAAAAAGAAGAAATTAAACTTTTAAGACCACAATTGCAAGCTCACATTAAAGGATCAGTTAAGTGCAAAGGAAACCAACAAAAATTGCAGATTGCAGTGCAAGTAACCTAAACTAACAGAGCTTACTCAACACTAACCTTTAAATTGCAATGGCGAGAGAAAATTGAAGTCGCCGGAAAAAAATTACAATCGCGCGAGAGAAAAAAATTGCAATTGCGGGCGTGAAAAAATTTTGGGCGCGAGAGAAAAAAATATGAAGTTGAATATTCAATTAAATTGACATTTATCGTTAAAAAAATAATACTGACATATATGGTAATTATTTTTTAAAAAGTAGACGCACAAGTTATTTTCCCAATATATTATCGATCATAAAATATGGATGGATACCCAATTAAATTAATTTGTCGTACACTACACTACACTACTCATTTTTTCTTTCTTAAAGAGATCTATATCAATATGGATGGGTAGAAAATTTTATTATTTTTACCTAACTCATTCCAATATAACTAGCCCGTTTCAATATAACTCGCCCGCTTGCGACTCCTCAAGTTTTTGCACCAATGAACGGACATATGCTTAAAGAAAGAATATTAGGTGATGAAGACCAAACTTCCTACCTTCTTTGAAAATTAAGGCTTTTAAGGGATGACATTATATCCTAATTTTTTTTTTTAAATGATTACAACTTCAAAATTTTGCTAGGAGGAATTTATGGTTGCCTAGGCATAAGTTTTTACTTTTGCTTATAAGACCAAGTTTATGGTCAATTGAACAGGTCCACTATATTAAAAATATCTTGGACATATCTAAGTTTTCCCTTTTGCTTATAAGGTAAAACTTGTAATTAATTAAGTAGGTTTACTATCTTAAATTATCCTGTCTCATAGACAAAAAATTTTAACTTATATCTGATGGACAACACACCTAAGTGCTTACAAAACAAAACTTCAAGTCAATTGAGTAAGTTCACTGTCATAAAAATCCTAGAAGCAATTTTTGTCACGACTTTGACCCAAATGATGCAGATTAAAAAACTGTGAATAGTACTCAATAGGGTGGAGTTAGTTGATATTAAGAGAAGTGTTGAGTCCTTTTCTTTCAACTATTATTTACACATTAACCTCTTTTAACTTATGAAGATGTGTTTTGTTTGTTTGTCCTTGTGAGAATTGTATTGTTAATATCTCAGACGGTCACTCAACTACGCACTCTTCTCTCATAAATTCACTCAATTGTGCACTTCTTTCTTAGAAAGTCACTCAACTTTGAAGTTTAACTCAAAAGTTACTCAATTATCCACTCTTTCATCAAAAGTCACTCAATCTGTTTAATTGTTTTTTTAACTAAAATTTACCAATTGTGTTTATATTACAACACAATTTCTTTTTAGTTATACACCCACTTCATCCGACCCATTTAAAAATATAATATGATCCATTTTATTTCGCCTTTCATCCTAAATTATTCGCTCTATTTATTCTTTACATTTTTCTTTTTCATTCTCCATTCAACTTTCTTTTTGGAGAGGCACCAACAACGGAGAATGAGAAAAAAATGTAAGTGATGCATCGGACTTAGAAAATCTTAGGCCAAACTAAATGTTGATCAGTGAAGACAAGAAAGCTTTTAAGTGTAGACGACTACTTGTACTTGAAATTCCATTTCTTTATCCGGTGGGAGGGTTTAGAGCCGATTAAGCCAACAACATAAGAGGAGAAAGAGAGGGAATTATCAAGGATGAAAGACAAAATAAAATGAATCATATTATATTTTTTAATGGGTCGGATTAGGTGGGTGGATCACTAATTGAAATATATTTTTTATTTTTTAAAAAATTTAGGTTGTTATATAAACAATTAATATCAATAAATTTTAATTAAAAAAACCAATTGATTAGATTGAGCGAATTTTTGAGGAAAAAAGTGAATTGAATGATTTTTAAATTAAAATTCTAAGTTGAGTGACTTTCTGAGAAAGAGTGCATAGTTAAAGTGACTTTTGAGTGAAAATTGAAAGTTAAATGACTTTCTGAGAGAAGAGTACATAGTTGAGTGACCACCTAAGATATTAACTCACCAATTAGGTGAGGCAGCTAGCTTAGTATAATTACGCTTTTCGTCGTTACAATCGAAAATCCATCAGCTAGATGATTTTAGCATCTTTATCAAGACTCGAAGCCAAGTGCCCCTTCACTGATGATTGTTAATTGCCAATACAAGTAGCAAATTTGTTTCAACAACTTATTGCACAATTATAGATGTTACTTCCAATACAAGTATGTGTTTGAAATGAAAAATTGACCTAAAATTAAGTCAGAATGGAAATGCTAGCAAGTCAAACCTGTCTATTTACAACATTGGAACCTACAATCTGTGAAAAAGAGTTCCAGAAAGAATCTTATCACTGTTGACTATGTACTAATGGTATCCGACTAGATTCACAATCATATAAATGCAGGTCTAGATGGTTTTCTTAGCCGGGTAATATTGTAAAAAGAATGCTGATAAAACAGATGTTGCGTTTCATCCTAGGATTCCCACGCGACACTTCTCCAAACATGAGCCATTTACCATAGAACTCACTTCTCCAGTAGTAGAATGAGCTGAAGGCGCCACCATTTACCAACACGACTCACTGGAAAGATATAAAGTACAATATTTCAACAGCTCAATGACACAGGGTCTCTCCATAGTTTACCCAACGTACAAAGCTATCTGAAAGTTCCTCGGCAACTACACAACTCTGGGCATCACTGTAGGATGCCTCTGCTCCAGTGTTTGCTGTTTCCTGCAGATAGTGAATTCTATAGTTGAATATCAAGCAAATAGAAGGTACACAGCGTTATTCAGTAACTTAGCATTAATTGATACTACAGTGCGTAGTCAACTTTACCAGAAACAAAGACTGAGTCAGTCAAATATGGACTCAATTCAGAAGCACTACAATCATGTGTTAGGTGACTAATAAATCAACACAAAGGAAAGCTGCTAATATTGTTCAGAGAATCTTCTTCTTTGAGATGAACAAACTTAGAATCTACAATCAAATACATTCAGTTTCTGTCTTTTAATGAAAATAGCACCAAGAGAATGCTGGACATGTACAGGGAGGATCACAGAAAACCGTTCCTTTCAATACTTCAGGGAGTTGAGAAAGTCTTGGCGGAAGTATCTATGACACTACAAAAAGTACTCTCCACTTAGAAAGACATTCTTCGACAACTTCTCCATTAGTAGTTGCGCCCAGTTACAATGATCCCCACACCCCACCGACAGAACCCAAATTCACTTAAAGCATGCGGACTATTTCAACCAATGACATCACCTTTATATTTAAATTAGCTATGGAAATTCAAGACTCGCAGTTTGACAAATAACTTTATAAATTTGATCTTTTCTGTCCAAAAAAGGCAAGTAAGGTGAACTTTTTTTCTTAAAAGGTTGAGCTTTGGGAATGTATCTCATATCCCTTCTTTCCCTAGACCAATGATCCCTGCTACAATTATGACACAAGTTACAATACTCCAACTTTATTAGAATGATCACATTAATAGTTACATAATTGTCAATTTGAAACCTATCATGATACTTCAATTATAGGTGGTAGTGACAACCTTGAAAGTGAAATTCTAGATTAAGAATCTACTTGATCTGGTTCATGGTCCAACAAACAATACACTATACATGCAACAAGTACATATGTATGTTTTCCTCAGTTTAGTTTATAGCAATATAAATCTTTTCTCTCTTTTATAGAGAAGATATGGTCCACCATTTATCCATTTCCTCAAGAGCTTCGAGAAACAAAGATGTCCACCATTTATCCATTCCTCAAGAGCTTCGAGAAACAAAGACAACTTTCGATGGTCGTCACTTGTCAGCCATGTACTTTTCTGGCAAACCAGGAAAGACGGAAAGTGTCTACAATGAACCGTCAATTGCCAAATAATGTCCTCCATCTAATCATAGAACCATAATAAAAACTTCTACTGTGTAGAAGCCTGACTATCAACCATCTTTCAGTGAAGGGAAAATGGCCACATCTACCTGGAATTATTTTTCAAATTCTTGTGGTATTGTCTTTTCAGGTGGAAATCTCAGAACTAATGTAATGAGGAGGTGCCTGACAAAACTTGACAACAAAGTTGATGAGCTATTTTTGCAATGTTTACTATCAATTTTAGTATGAGAAAAAGGAAAGCAGTCAAGCACATATGTGCCTTTAAGTATGATGGAATCAGAAGTTGAACAAGTAAGAGTTTAGATCAGAAGTTGTCCCAATATGATGAAACTTTTGCTCAGCTCACACTTGCCTTCTTTAAATCTCTAGTTCACAGAAGGAAGAAAATAGACCTATAAGTGATATCAAGTCGGGTATGAGGACGGCAAACAGGACGGGGTGGGGTGGGTGGTTGCAGGGCAAACCCGCATAACCTCACAAAGACTTCAACCCGCTCTGTCCCACCCCTCATAAGAAAAAAATCTATTTGCAACCTGCCCCACCCCGCATAATTTTTTTATTTTTTTCTTTTAAAATTAAGTTTGATACTAAAAGTGAAATTCATAATATTTTTAACACATTTCCGCTAATTAATATCTTGATTGTCATAATCATACTCTTTGCAGGGAATTTTAATACTCCATTGTTGTACAATCATACGAAAGTTGTTCTCATTTCTGTCATGATGTGTATACTTAATTGAACTGGAAAGTGAATTGAATTTGTAGAAAAAAATTACCACAGCAAAGTGGTAGTCTTCAGGGAAAAAATTATTTAAACTGAATACACTTCCATTAATTACCCATAATTATACACTTACCTAATAAATTATGCATCGATTACTTTGTCTGATGCAATGTTATTTTGGATGTGAGCAAGGTTTGTGGCTTCTTATATATGCATCTATTAGAAAACCGCAACCCTCCCCGGCCCATTGCCGTCCCTCGCTGGGTAGATGGACTAAAACAAGCTAAAATGAATCCAACGTGAATGCTGATAGCTGTATTAAGGGAAATCCAGGGAGTGCAGGGAGTGGTGGTGTACTGAGAAATCACAGTGGACACATGGTGATGGTATTCACTGCCCATAACGGCTACTACAGTAACAATAAAGCTGAGGTCCAAGCCCTGAAGATTGGACAACAGTGGTTCTTCATAATAGCTGTCACAGGGTAAGAGTGGAATCTGATTCACTTTTTTTTTTAAAAAAAATGGTAACATATTATATCCATCATAAAAACAAAAGCTTCATGGCAGATACAAGACTTCCGGGAGGTACAACAAATGAGGATGCAAGGAAGCTGTTTTGACTCAGGAAAACCTGAGGAATAGGGGGATACAACTGAGCTCAAGATGCTATCTGTGTGGACGGAAAAAGAAACAATCAATCATCTGTTTTAACACTGTAGAATTACTAGCCAGCTGTGGGATATGTTCATTAATCTAGGAGGAATCTGGTGGAAATCCAGAATAACTAATGAAGTTCTAGCAAGCTGGAATGAAGGGAGGAACTGCAACAGCCACAAAGATAGATGGGAAATTTTCCCATCAAGCATTTAGCGGAGAGAAACTTTAGATGTCTTGAAGATACAAGTAGTAATTTACAGAAAATTAAATCAAACTGTATTCTCTTTTTTCGGTTTTTGGTGCAAGTCTGAGTACATTGATGATCACGAGGAAATCGTTAAGGTATTAGGATAAGAAGAGCAAGGATGCTGTAACAATCCATTGCACATTTTAGTAATGATGTCTATATAAATACTCAAAATGTTACTTTTGAACACAACAATTTTGAACACAACAATTTTGAGTTCATTCTTCACTGAGGATATAAATTTTCCCAGACAAGTTATAGCCACATTGAAGAATGATGGAAATGGATTGCCAAATTTCAGGATTCGTGTGAAGAAAGGTAAATTTTCTTTTGAACCTGCTTGAATGTTACTTCTGTCAACAGATAGGTTCTAACATTTAGTTAGATCTTTTTTTAAAGCTCAAATGCATACATCTTGTAAAGTAGAAGTCCTCCTCATTTAGTTATATAAACTTTTTGCACAGGGGAAGTTTATTCGTTCTTCTATTCAACATAGGAGACAAAAGGCTTCTATAAGCACCCCCTTATGTATATATATTTTTTCGGTGATATGACATTGCACCAAAAGGCATCACTTGAGCGGTTTGACAAAAAAATTTACTAATTAAAAGGTGGTAAAAGCCTTACTTGTGAAGTAACTGAAATACCAACATTCATGCTACAGCCACCTTCACTGGAGAGTGGGGTTGTTTCCCCCACTATGTCACTGACAACATTCTCTGATGATAGTCCACCTATTGGGGAGTTTGTAAACAAAGACCTGCACCAATAGAAAGCATAAATGACATTGTTTCTTCAATTCAATCAGTTCTAGATGGAAGAACTCAACAATTATTCTTCCTGCAATTCAGGATTACAGAAACAGAAACTTGACGGCATCATATGAGAAATAAGGAACATAGAACACAAAGGAAGTGTCCACTGTCAAGCCTCAACTTTCTTTCAACGTCTGCCTAGTCTATACAACCATCCAGAGTAAAACCACCTTTATAAAAAACAGATATCACCAGAATATTCATTTGAACCTATCCTTTGAAACCAAAAAATGGAAACAGTTTGGACAGGAATACTGGTCCCAAATAGCCAACTGACAGCGCATGACCAGCCATACACTACACAAAACCCCAAGAAGATTAAAGGCATAAAGAAAATGAACGCTACAGAGTACTAAAAGTTATAGCATGTTTAAGATCTTAAAAGCAATTTGATTTCCTATTTTACAAGAAACTAATTTCACTGCATAACACCAAAGTCATACAAAATTGACTACCAGAACAAACAAAAGTTAAAATGAAAAGGAAATTATGATAAAGCATTTTACCCGAAAGCTTAAGTCAAGTGGCAAAGGTTGAGGGACGTGTGACTAATGTCACATGATAGGGTCCTGCGCCATGCGAACTAAGTCTGGTAATTTAAGTAGAGAAGGGTAGAGCAATGGGTCCTATCCCTTAGTCTTGAAGGTTGTGGTTGGCCCCAATGGATTACTTTGTCATATAAAAGCATACTAAAAACATTTGGAATATCAATTAACAGATGACTTAGATTCTCAATACCTAAGAGGTTGTTTGGTTGTTGATTAGAGTTATGGAGGTACTAGTAATCTAGTGATTCGTAATGAGTAAATCTATGTATTATTTATGCAGGGATTAGATATTCATGTATAAGTTATTCCACCTTCTATTCTGCATAAAATTATGTATAGATCCTCTTGTAACTTATACAGGTATTAGTTATGCGGGTTTCTAAATTGTCAACCCACGTCGTACTAAGTTTATACATGAATAGTTTATTCCCTACCATCTACCAAAGTTGCATGGAAGAGTACCAAACATTTCGGAAACGGGAAGGACCCAAGTGCAACGTGCCTCACGATCTTAGTAATTGGGTTGATGGGAGATAAATACGTAAACGAACTTCGCTTTATTAAAGGAAACAAATTCTATTCCACCTTCTATTCTGCATAAAATAATGTATAGATCCTCTTGTAACTTGTACATGTATTAGTTATGCAGGTTTCTAAATTGTCAACCCACGTCGTACTAATTTTATACATGAATAGTTTATTCCCTACCATCTAGCAAAGTTGCATGGAAGAGTACCAAACATTTCGGAAACGGGAAGGACCCAAGTGAAAAGTGCCTCACGATCTTAGTAATTGGGTTGTTGGGAGATAAATACGTAAACAAACTTCGCTTTATTAAAGGAATCAGATTCTTAAAATGGCCTAAGCAGCTGCTTAGTTCCTCCAAGACTCCAAGGTTGGTAGAGTGTATTAGAAGATATAATGCATGTATTAGCTTTGTGTATTAGTAGTACCTTTTTTGGTATACTTATTCTGCTAATGCTGCTTGCATTAGTTATACACTCTATTTTGTACCGAGGAGTATGTTACTAATAGATGAAAATCTATGGTATTAGTAATGCAAGAGGATTTTATGCATGCATTAGTATGGTTAAAGACCCAATTGCCCCTCAAAACCCTTTTTACATCTTTTCCGCCATATTTGTGGGAGGGTATCTTTGTAAATAATACTTTTTAAAAAATTATGCAATGCATACTATATTTAATATAAAATAATCTCTGTGTATGTAAAACAAAGCATTACTAATACAAAAATTACTAAATACACTCTATTTAGCATTATTCTTCTACACCCTACCTATCGAGTAACGACCCCTAAAGCCAACAGAACCTGACAGAATGTAAACCTAAACAAAATATGTCACAAGTCTTAGTGTCTTCAATCAATTACCTGTCCAAAAACTCTTCCTCACAGGAATTCCCAGAAGAAGACAACCAATCTAAGTCAAGGAAGTTGGAGCAGTCATATGTATCTGCATTTTGTTGTTCAAGGGATCGATCTCTTTGCATTTCTACAAAAAGTTGTCTTGTAGGAACTGTTTGAGCATACCTGCATAAAGAAAAATAAGCAGAGCAGAAGGTGAGAAGAAACTGATGTGTATGAAGATTTTTCCTTTCTACGATAATATAAACTTAAAGTAGATTTCATGCTAAATCTGAATTCACTTAAATTCTCAGAAGTAGAACATTCACTTTCATCCAGTGAGAAATAGAATCAATAGACCGTACTTCAACTAACCACAGAATAATGGTGTAAGGCAACAGAGCTATTTTGTTAAGAGATGGTAACAATATTTTGTATTCAAAGGAGCAAAAAGCTGTGTTGGCCATAATACAGGGGAATGTACCAAAATATACAATCTGAAATTTCTATCTTCTTACAAGGATCTTAGAACATCTAAATAACTTCTGAATCTTCTATAAATACCTGCTACACCAAAAATAGAATAGCAGACAATTCATTTTATCTTCTGGAATGAGCTTTCCCTATCTTCAAAGCACCTTGCGTTCCTTCCTTTCCATACAGCCCCGCCCCCATATCCATGCAGGAATCAAATCAAAGCTATTCTACTTAGCAGAGTGTCTTCTCCCTTTGTTCCAGCAAGACTACATATCCTTGGTGTTATTTGGCATGGCCCAAAGGTTTCCCTGCTTATGCTAGAAACATATTCCAAACTCGTACAGTCACTTAACCATGTAAAACACGTGACAATTAGTTTCTGGCTCTCTTCCACACAAGTGACATCTAGTGCAGAGTAGTACACCCCTATATATCAAACTATTCTGAGTTAAGCAGGCTCTTCTAGCTACAAGACAAACAAAACATGTCACATTACAGGAGATCTTTACTTTCCAAATATGCTTTATATCCGAAATTCATCATTGTATTGTCTCATTAAGCATCTGATAGGGGCTGACAGAGAATCTGCCTGAATTATGTCGCAATCACAAACCATGCATCCATTCTGAGTGATCCCTATGAATGCGTTTTGCTGACTTTTGCTGGAACTGTTCCACCATCTTTCTGACTTTTGCTGCCTCCCCTTTCGATCCAGCAACCAAGGAGGTCAGAGGTGTGTTCCGCGGCATAGTTCAATACTCATTGGCTATGCCTGTAAACAGAGCCACACCTGAGCAGTTACCTTACAAACTATCCAGTTTTGCCAAGGGAGCAACCCCATTTTCACCATAAATTGGTCAAAATGTGCAGAATTTCTCACTTCTCAAGGATGATTAGATCGAGCAACTAGAGTATGTGGCTGACAAGTAGACAAGAGCATGCTCTCCCTAAAAGCTTCACCATCTATATTATATATATACAGTATACACTTCAACAAAGAGGATGATGCGTGTATACATTACAAGCAAAACTCTGGTCCATTACTGCACATAATGAGCTGAGGAAATTTATCAAGTCGTCAACTCCCTGTAACTGATCATCTTACAACACAAAGCTTGGAAAAATACATTTGTATTTCATATGAAATTGCATTTCCTTATATTGCAGTTTATGTTGTATCAAACATACATCTTATTCCACTAACCACGTGAAACTTTTCCACTTTATAGGGTGCTCAATTCTTCAATGTTTTCATGTCCACCAAGACTGGAAAATTTTTGATATGCAAAGGATTTTATAGTAGGTTTAACAAAGAACCTCTCATTACTCGGTCATCCCATAAAAAAGAATTTCTCATTACTCAGTCATTCCATAACAAGTGTCATGGCTTGTACGAAGGGCTGTGAAGCTAGCTCTAATTGCTGTAACATTTGGAACATGTCGTCCATCTTCCCATCACTGAAGTTGCTACTAAGTTCCAAGCATCAAGCCAGGAAAAAAGTTTGCTGTGCCATCTCTCTCATTGAAAATGGTATTCTCTATAAAGCTCTCCATAATAGTCTAATGTCTTTCCAGGTGCATACTGCATACACCATGACAAGTGGATGATTTAGCTTTCCAGACCTCCACACCATAATTTGCTCTAATCACCTGTCTACAAAGTGCATTTTCTTTGTCATAGATTCTCCACAACCCCTTAACAATGATTATCATTATGGTTTTTGAATTTCCTAATTCCATGCCACTTTTTCTGTTTGGACTTCCATCTCATTTGACAAAATTGGAAGTTCTTCTCTCTGTTCCAGTTGTAGAAAATCCTTTCTTAACTTATTCAGTTATTTTACTACTTTTTGGAGACTTAAAGTAGGGATATAGTATATACACAAAATGCATTGAGGACCAATCTGCCACCTAGTGACAAGTATCATCCTTCTACTAAGCCAACTTTCTGATTGTTCCAACGTCCCTCCCCTATGTAATCTGATTTAGTCTTGCCCCTGTTGGCACACAAGATACTTTTAGCCAGCCTTTCTAACATTGTAGAGTGACTGACCTCAGTAGCAAGACAACCAGCTTCTTGAAATTAATGTGGAAACATTTTACATCTATAATTATCAATAAAGTACTTGTTTTTGGGAAACAGAGGTGTCCGCACCATGCTGAGCACAACTCGACTATTCCACCGGATACCTGCTACTTCCCACTAGCACATTTATAGAGTAACTTTACACAACAAGTTTTGGGGTAAACAGAAAGAAATTACCTAATTAATTTTTCCATGGTTGGATTTGAACCCTAATTTCCTACCGTATTCATCCACTTAATTGATTATTAAGCCATACCTTTGGATGCATTATCAATAAAATAGTTCTCAAGCATAACACCTGCTCTTTCCCTACCCCATACATTACAAGTTTTATCATCTACATGTAGAAGATATGATATATTCGCCATGTCCTTTTATTCCAATTATGAACCTTTGATACACTATCCACAGCCAAGTTATGGAAAAGGGGTGAAAAATGATTTCAATGTCTTGAACCTCTTTCGAAGGGAAAGAATCCTCCTAGTTCACTATTGATTCACAATTACTCATCACGGAAGATCCCACTTAATGCAGTTGGTGCTTCCAAAACTCATCTTATACCATATTAATGATTAATCCCCAGTCCACATGTTTGTAGGCTTTTTATATCCAAATTCACAAAAATATCAGCTTCCCGGCCCTCTCCTCGAGGGAAGACAATCAGTACAAACATTTTTAAATTAGTCTTTCGTTTATTAAGGCTAACTGTGCATTTGCTTACTGATCATTGTTTTCAACCTGCCTTATGCGCACCCCTATCAAACTGATATGTTCGAGGTCATTTGGTTCAGTGAGAAATAAAGATGCGAGAATATGTAATTGAGATGTGTAAAGACAATTCACCCAAATGTGAAGGATAGTTGCATGAGTTAGTTATGACTTTGTAAGTACAATTGAGGTAGAATGAAAGTTACGGAGCTTTGGTTGAGCTTGTGGTGCTAGCTAAGGAAAAAAGGTAAGAGGAGGCCAAGTGTTTACTACCAAATATTTTGCATCTTATCTGTTTAATGAAAAATGCATAAATGGTTTTCAAGTAGACTCGAGGTTATACATATGAGGAGATGAGCAATGCATTGTTCACAAGCTTATACAAGTATTTTTGGGTCTGAATGGTATGTTCAACACTTATAGGTGCAACGTAGTCTCAATAGCATTGATCAATACATAACAAAAGTTACATATGTTTCAAGTGATTCATGAAATCATGTTTACACTTTCCAAAGTTGCGTATATGATATGGTTGGCTTAAGGCTCATGGATTATGAATATGACATGTTTGAAAAGCTATGTATTATAAGTATGTTTTACGGATACATGATTATGCTTTCCAAAAGAAATGTTTTGGCTAAGCTTAAATCGATGATATACGAGATGCTCAAAAGCTACAAGTAAGAAATGTTGGCATAAGGCCCTGATGTGTAAAATGTATGGGGAAACGGGAGAGGACAGAAATTGGTGGATATTCACTTCCCAAGAGAGGCAGATCAGCTTCAATGATTTGAGCACCACAAGGCTGGATCCAAAGACCAGTTTCTTCCTAAAATGCCTCAAATATTTATGATTTTTTTATGCACATATTTATTAGATTTTAATAATTTATTGATGTTTTAGTAGAGATAGCAAGTATGGTATGAAAGACTATTATTATATGATGTAGCCTTCATTCAAAATAATTTTCCATTATTTGTATTATATGTAAAACATTATGTATATTTTACATGATCAAACGCGTACGAAATGGGATAAAAATATTTTGGGTGTGCCACCTCCGTTTTCACGTGGAAATGGAGGGAATGTACAACAGATCCTTAGTAAAAGGTGGCATAAATGTGTTTCAGCAATTAAATAGAAAAATCTATTTATAGACATTCATTCATTCACTATATGTAATACATTCATTGTATATATATATATATATGAAGGAAGGTTTATGTAGTTGTTGTAGCTTATAGAATGAGGACATATTTTCTAACAAGAATATTTGATGCTATGTTCGTTCCTCGAAAGAAAATTGATTATCTATATCGAGAATTCAAGCTCAATTTCAAGATACACGAAGGCTATTCCTTTCTTTCTTTTGACATGATTCAGTAAAATTTATGATTTTTTGGGTCTATCATGCTAGCGAAGAGTCCTTGTCAATCTCTAAATTGGTATGAGTCTTACATTTTGTTAAAAGCTTCTATACGGTGATGCTGGTCCAGAGTCAAATTAGGGAGTAGGAGGTGGTGTATATATTGTCATGGTTATCAGATTTAGTGATGGATGGGTCGATCGTGACTTTATAGTACGGTACAGAAGAGGTACAGTTACATACGGGTTACATGTGGGGTTGCTATTTTGCATACATGCTTTATTTGCTTTTAAATATCACGGTGGTCTTATCAGCTCGCATAGTGATTTACATATTTTTAGATGGTGATCTTGACACCTAATAGACTTCCATCAATCATATAAATTTTGTGTACCTTGAATATGTCAAATCACTTTGACAAGTTGACATTTCTGGTGTTGATTCGGAGAGCACTTTGCTTCCTTCTTTTGACTGGTTAGACAGGTTCGACTTAGAAAGCCCCTTCCCAATACTACGAGTTGAAAAGGGAAATTGACTTTCATGAAGAATGTTCCCATCCGAGAATGATCTTTGAAAGAGCGACCTGTTTATCACCATAAGAATATACAGTTATCCTTACATACCAAAAAAAGAATTTACAGGAAAAGATCAAGTCGGTAGGAGCACATTTCTGCATCTCTGGTGTAACACATATTTCAAAGTAAATTAATTAAACCTTGAAAATGCTACAGAATATCAAAGTCTTTGTCTTCTATATCTGTCTCATCCTAATTAAGATGATAAATATCTAATCTATAGAAAGCAAGAAAGTTTTGAGTCAAGGAAGGAGAGAGAATAGGGGGAACTGGAAGGCAAGGAAGGAGCAAATTTTGAGTCAGGTAAGGGACATGGAAGTTACTCAAGGGACTAGATCTCTTACTGGTGATGAACAGCTTCTAAAGGTACACTTGGGCATGGAATACGAGGAGGTGGCAAAAAATGAAGAAATTTTTTGGAGACAGAGGTCCAGAATTTGGATCAAGAATGGTGAGAAAAATACGAAGTATTTCCACAGAATGGCAACAACACACAAGAGAATCAACACCATTGAGTAATTAAAGATTAATGGAGAGTTATCCTCTGAGCCGGCGGAAATCAAGAACTCTATTGTGGATTTTTACCACCATTTGTATAAGAAGGTAGAAAACTGGAGACCCTCGCTAAATATTCTTAACGTACAGAGAATAACAATGGAGGAGTAGAACTGGTTATCTAGAGAATTCAGTGAGGATGAGGTGCTAGAAGGGATAAGTGAGGAGAGCTTCTCTAAACAACTGGATTAGGGGTTTCAGAATCAAAAACAGGATTAATGAGGTGATGAATATGACTCATTTACTGTATGCGGATTACACAATAATCTTTTGTGAAGCAGAGCAGAAACAACTCTGTCACATCAGAATTATTCTGGTAATTTTTGAGGCATGCTCTGGACTTCAGGTGAATTGGAGGAAAAGTAGCATTTTTCCTATTAAAGAGGTCCAACAGATTCAAGCTTTGGCTAATATATTGAAGTGCAAGATAGAGAGTTTGCCTACCGTTTATCTAGGTATGCCATTAGGTGCTAAGCATAAAGCAGTGAGCATCTGGGATGATGTACTAGAAAAATCAGAGAGACTGGCACTTTGGAAATCTCAATATCTATCCTTGGGGGGAAGAGTCACTTTGATTAATTCTGTTTTAGACTCTTTGCCAACATATGTGATGTCACTTTTTCTGATTCCCGGCAAGGAAGTCAAAGCTATAGACTCATTGAGAAGACACTTCCTTTGGCAAGGTAACAAGATTGAGAAGAGCTACAACTTAGTTAAATGGATGGCGGTTCAACAGTGCCAAAGATATGGGGGTTTGGGAGTAAGAAATCTAAAGGTACACAACAACAGCTTACTCACCAAATGGATGTGGAGATACAATTTGGAAGATCAAGCTCTATGGAAGGAACTCATTCAAAACAAGTATGGTCAGGAAGATCAATGGTGTTCAGAGGAAGTGACAGAAACATATGGTGTAGGAGTATGGAGGACTATAAGAAACCTATGGCTGGTTTTCAGAGACAATGTAAGGATAAAGGTTGGTCGAGGAAATAAGGCTCTGCTCTGGAAGGAAGACTGGGACTGGTCAAGGGTCCTTGGAAAATTTATTCCCTGGTTTGTTTTCCATTTGCCTGAATCCTGACAGAAAAATACAAGAGGTTTGGTCCCCACATGGATGGAATTTGCTCTTTAGGAGATCTCTTAATGATTGGGAAATAGAGTGGGTAATGGATATGCTAGCTTTGATTGGAGATTTTCCTGGCACAAATCTGGAAACAGATAAATTGTTATGGAGGCATCATACTGATGGTCAATTCTTTGTGAACAGAATGTATAAAAGGGATCTAGCCACAACTGCGGGAAAGAAATCAGGGCCATGGAGTGCTATATGGAAGAGTGTAGCCCCTACTAAGGTGAAGTGTTTCACGTGGTTGGTAACTAGGAGAGCTTGCCTGACACATGATAAACTTCAAAAGAGGGGAAAAATTATTGCCTCAAGATGTTATCTTCGTAAAGAGGCCCTAGAAACCAACAATCATCTGTTTCTCCACTGCAAAGTAACAACACAAGTATGGGCTCTATTTACCAATATAATGAGTCTAAACTGGATTATGCCAGAACATACAGCAGACCTACTAAGTTGCTGGGTCAGAAGGGGAGGTGGTAAATGCTAGAGGAGGTGGTGGAGAACCATACCTGCTTGTATCTGGTTGAGCATTTGGAAGGAGAGAAATCAGAGAACTTTTGTAGGGAAAGAATGCACTATAGAGAAGATTAAGTGGAAAGTAATTACTACTTTAGGTTTTTGGTGTAAAGAAATGAACATAGAAGAAGAAATTCAACTAGTGGATTTCATAGGAGCTTTGTAAGTAGTCCTGTTTTTTTTTTTGGTTTTTCTATGTAACTAAAACTTTTGGAGGTGGCCAGCATAGCCCTTAATGCTGAGGTATACAATGTTACTAGTTTCAAAAATAATAAAAAATAATAATAAAAAATAAAGTTAAAGAGGCAAAACACCACAGCATTGACAATTATACCTTCCACTGTCGTCAACATAGCTTTCCCCATTCCTACCCACATAGTAATGCTGATAGGAGTCCAATTCCCATATATCAGGTCTACCCTCAAGCGGTTGAAAGTAACCCAAAAACCTGCTCACAGAATGTCATCAAAATTCAAGTATCAGGCTCAGCCATTTTTCAAATTATCTGAAATCTTGGGTAAATTGGCAAACAGATATCAGAAGGAAAGAAGTTGAACTTAAAGGATTTGCATAAACTAAAGCACTCACTAAAACTGCATTGGCACACAGGAATAAAGAAAAAATGAGCTTACACATTAATAGCATTTTGTTTTTCTGCATCCATGTAAGCATTGCTGTAATATCTCTGAAGAGTCCTAAAGAACTCCTGTGATTGAATTGCAGCTTTCCACTGGCCCCTCCTCTCTGAAAATATCTACAGGAGACATTCCCACAATATCAACTAGCCCAAGATCAAAACTATTAACATTAATTTAGAAAATATAGAACATACATGTGTATGTCCTTTGTTTCCATTAGTATCAAGAAGGCATATGGGATAACAGGCAACAGCAAATAAAAATGAGGCAAGAATGACTGTATTTTGGGTCCTACCATTCTAGCTCCTTAAGTTCCATTTTCTGATCGCTGGATTGTATCTCACAAAAGAATTAGGCCTACTATGTTACTGGCTCTAGCTACAAGTCAAAAGGTTCTTTCCTTTCTCAATATGCAAGAAACTAATTACACCTTTAATTATTAGGATGAAAAGAAAAGAAAAGGAAAAAATAGAATTGGGAGTACAAAACACATTGAGTCGCCACCACGTACCCCAGAAAACACAATAAAGAAGCTGGTTGTAACAATCTCTATGATAGTTTTATTCTTCTACTTCTTTGTGAAAACAAAACTTCTATTATACTTTTATCTGCCTTGGGAGTACAGTCATTTCAAATATCAAAGAGGAAAACCGAAAGACTTATTTATCATCTACCTCATTAAAAATTATCACAAATAGTTCTCATTACAGTCTAGCAACCCTAATAATTTGCAGAAAGAAAATTACAGATGGAAGATTGTTCCATATTTGATGAATGATAAAGAAACCCTTAAAAGTTCTCTTATTTCATTTGTATTTTTGGTCCAAGTACAGAGCCATGATAGTTGGACAAACTTGATGGATGTCTGTAAATGACTCGGGTTATGTCATGTTTTCAACTTAACATAAATGTCACACCGATGAGCAGAGGCAAATCCAGGATTTCTACAGGACGGGTGCACCACTACTTTTAAGATAACTATTTGATTTGATTGTAGAACTTTTTTAAGGTGACACAAAGTCAAAGAGCAAACTGTAATCAAGACTATCATTACAAGAAATCATCAGTAACTTTAATGTTTTCCTGGACGAGTTTTCATAGTTTAAAAACTATTTATAGCATTGTCAATTAAATATCTTTTATTTTATAGCGCAAAATAAGCAACCATTAAAAAATTCTCTATCTATTTTGAAGTTCTTTATGCGTTGAAAAAATTACTTAATTTCTTTATTTATGATGATTTTCACGAGAGTGTTTGTAATGGTTATTAAGAATATATTTGGTCCCAAATATTATAATTTAAGGAAAATAAAAAAAACTTTTTTCTCATTTACTATTAGTTGTTCTTGAAAGTAGACAATATTGACTGCATATCATTAAACACATAAATTCACGCATATTTTGTAAAGAAATACGGATAAATTAGTCAAAGATTACACTTTTATTTATAATTTTTCAGGAAATGTGCAAAAGAAGGTATGGCAAGTACAAAGGTACAGAGGAAGTATTTTTATTTCTGGAAAGTTTGGAACTGAAATAAGAAGAATGTCTCAAATAAAGAGATGAAAAGAAGTATAAGAAAGAAGGGACAACTGGGAGAATGACTAAAGACACGGTAACCAATTAATTGATAAGTCAAAAGAATGACTAAGGCACAAAAGCAAGAAAGAAAAGGAAACAATAAAGAAAGAGTTACAGTCTGGAATCAAACCCCGACCCTGATGACTAGGCTGCACCCATCAACCGCCGAACCAAAGAACTCACTTGAGCATGGGTTCACATACTGTTATTCAAGTATTTAACGAGCAAAAATTTAAAATACTACTGCTATACCCCGTCTCGGAGGGGAGCATGGGTACACATGAACCACCCCACTCCATGTAAATCTGCCTCTGCTGGTGAGGTCCTTTTTTAAAATGAAATAATTGATTCATAAATAATGTGCAAAGAAGAAAAAGGGAAATTTTAAGTACTAGCATTACCTTGTTGTGAGCTGCAGAGCCACCATATTGATGAGCAAGTGTATCACCCATCCTCTCATAGAATCCCATTAATTCTTCTGCCAAAGGATCATCAAGGTCTATCTTTGTTGAATTTGTAACTCCTAATGCATTGAGTTGATAACCCAAAGCAGCCAATCCATATGCATACTGTGCCACATTTGTACGATCCAAGCAATCTATGCAATTTGTCCTTAGCACCCCCTTTTGGAACATTGTTGGTTTAAGATAGTCATCACTAACGTAGTTACATCCATTGGTTTTCCCCTCCGAGTTATCTGACTCACCATTGTCATTATTATATTGTTTCTCAACAGCAGGGTCAAAACGTCTCAAAGGATCCACATTACTAGCAGCAGTACATCTGAGCCACATCATTGCAACTATTTTTAAAATACAATTCTAAGCAGCTCAAATACCCAACAAAAAAGCTAATGTATGCATGCAATTCAATTTTATCACTTTTCACTGACCTACTTCAAGTGGTAGCTCGCATCAACGTATAAAGAGAAATACTTTTCCTATCATCTTTGGAGAACTCTGAAGTGAGAATTTCTAAGCTGCATCACTGAAACTGGAAGAGCCTTTTACTCGTCGTAATGACTTGAAAGGTAGAAGATGTTCCATAGCGTCAAAAGATATTATAGCAAGGAATGTATAAGGAAGCCAATCAGCCAGACGATTGTATTATTTCTAATGGAAAGGGACCGCAGAGAAGAGAGTGATATCATAAAATAGGAAAAGAGTAGGACTAGACCAAAAGCTTCCTGAAGGAATAACAGAGAAAATCTCTTCACATTGAAGAGAGTTAAAACCACAGACTCTTGATAGGTAGAACTGGAAAGAATACTATGAGATACTATGTTATTTTTAATCAAGAATTACTAACGGTTAGTATAGGTCGAGAAAATATGTTATTTACAGTACTAAAGAATGGATAAACAGAGGAGCCAGTAGGGTTCTGGGCAAGAGGCATGTAGTATTCATCATTTCGGAACAGATACATTCAAATCCCCTAAAAGGAACAAGAATCAATGCACGAGGATAGTTGACAGGGCCTCCATTAGAAAATATTGGAAGTCACGTTGTGTCCAGAAACTAATAGTGTAAAGGTTCTTCTACACCTTTGCATTCAGCTCGGCTTTTCTACGACATCTGGACCTACTTATGTAGAAACATCTGTCCCCTTTGTCCCACCTCATAGGATCAAATTTGATCCCAAGGAAACAATATAAATCGGATCTTAATTGATGATGAATAATTAGATCTAAAAAGAAACCACAAATCATATGCATAGTTCTTGTATCAAACTTGTAATTTTGTTTTAGAACTAATTATTCATGTATATCAAGCTAACTTCTTCAAGTATAAGCACATCCTCATGAAATCTGACAATGGACTAAAACCTAATTATTTTTGCAGCACATCTGCACAAATTCAAATCTAAATCAGCACAAGGTTTCCCTTCTACAGCCCCATATGTCTAGTGAACCTCTTCACCTGTCTAGATTGCCGAGTTTGAGGTCTGATCACTTAGAACTTCAAATATGAAAACCCCAAGTCAAACACCAAAAACGAGATGTCTCAAAAGTTATAGTTATAGCCTTTCGCTGTCGCAACGACAATTATATACCCAGCCAATCAACTGAGATGACAGGCACAGCATAACTACAGACTACAGTTCCTTCATAATTCAGAGTATATGACTTTGTCCTTAATTTATTGGAGTGTTAGGATGTAGTAACCAATAACTGATCCAAACTTCAAGATACATGAAGCTCAAGAAAAGATGATCATAATTGTTGAAAACATATTAAAGGAATTAAAAATAGGCTCTCTCTAATAGCTTAAGCTTTTAAAGTAATTAAAAATAGGCTCTCTCTAATAGCTTAAGGTTATAAAGTAATTAAAAATAGGCTCTCTCTAATAGCTTAAGCATTCAAATTTGTTGGTTACTCACTTCGACATAATATCAAAGCAGGTAAAGGTACTAGGTTCAAGTCTCATCGCACACATGAAAAAGAATGAAGCCCGCAGGTGAAGAGGTGTGTGTAAAGACACAATTAAGAAATTATTTAAAGTATGCTCACTCTATTAGCTTAAAATTTTGGAAGAGATGGTCACTCTTCAACAATTACCATCCCTATGATGCAATTTGGCAAGATTCACATGTTCATAAAATTTTCAAAAGCTTTTCAGAAGGGACAAAAAAAGGAATCACAACTTGGAGGAGGATACTTAATGCATCTATGCCAAGGAGGAAAAAACAATCCTAGATATCCAAGACTATGAGTGTAAAGAAACAATACAAAATTGATCGTTTTTCTGACATCTGTGTAGAGGAATAACTATAAAAAAAGCAACTATACAAGAAGAATGGAAGAGCTGATGTTCAGTTGGACGAGCGGGGGGAAAACGAGAAGATGAAGGGCAGGAATGTGGTGCCATTTGCATTAATGTGGCTTCTCTGGAGTGAGGAATAGAAGAGTTTTTGAAGGTGTAGAGCCAAGTTTACCCCAGTTAAAGCATTCCTTATTTTCTTTTGGTGCACTCAGAAAGTCCCCTTTTGTATAGATGATTGGGTGGAGCTTATAGAAAATCAGTTGATTGGCTAGGTTCTTTACCTTTTGGTATAACACTTGTATATGGTATTTTTTTATGACCTTGTTTATGATATGTAATACAATTAATTTATAAAAAAAAGAGGGAATAAGGTGAAACATCAAAAATAATGGAGTACCATAAAAAGATAAGACTTCGATGAGGAATGACCAGTTGGACATGAAGTAACAATCAAAGAAATTGAACAGAACTCTATATGCACTACCACATGAAAACTGAAAACAGATTACTTGTATAGAAAAAAAGCCTTTCAAGTGTTTGCAGATTTAGTAAAGAAATGAATAACTTACTCAATAGTGGGCAATTTCAAACATCCCTCGGATCTTATAGCTGATGTAACTTGGCAATAGAAGAAACCTGTCAAATTCAATGCATATGTAGCCACTTTTCCCAGAGAAAACAAGACATTTGTAGCTTTGCTGAAAAAGGGGAAAAGAAAAGGCAAAAGTTATAGCAAATCAGATCTTTCAATAAGAAGTTAGAGAAACAGAAATATACAAGCCAAATACCTTCGTGAATGCTTATTCAAATCCCAGTGGAGAAATCTAAGTCGATTTTCTTCAGATAGATCCTTGTTGATGAACTCAATTGCATTAGCAAATTCAGTGCGAAGGATAGACTCCCGAGGCTTTTTTTCTTGGGTCTGTCAATTGAAGAATTTCACAGTTGTGAGATGCTTTTTTTCCTTTTTTTTCCCTCTTCTTTTAGCATATTAGCATGCCTAGTGATCTAGGGATAAGGGAATCAGGGTGTTCAAGAAAGAAGGCTCTCTGCTCCTAAGAAGAAACACTGTTTTACTTGCCTCTTTAAGTCTTAAGATATTAAAACAGCATAGTTCTGATCCTTTACAGAGAAACAACAGACCAAAAAAAGCATCCCTCACCTTAATCAGATCCAATATAATAATGGGGTTCCCATATCTCTCAGCAAGATTCTCGAAATGAAGTCTCGTTGCTTCATATGTCTGATCCCTCTTTGACACTAAATGACAAACATTAAAGTTAACCGAACAGCAATTATTAAACTCTTACAAAGGTAGCATGAGTTAGCTTGAACATACATATAATATCAGGCTTCAGATTTAGTCGTGAAGTTTCCTGAAACCAAAAGAGCGGGATTGACCCACGATTTTGAACAACAGAACTTATTTGCACTGGGAAATCTTCAGGGACATCCTCAAATAGAATTTGCTCAGTCTCAACGTCGTTCGCAACTTTACCATTTTCATTTACGCCTCGCTTCAGATATCTAGAAAGGCAAAAAGAACAGTTAGCACAAAGAAGAAAGGCATGATGTCCAGATGAGAAATATAATTAATGAAGACTGATAAAAAAAGCCCATGTAGTAGAACAAAAACCTGAAACCTACAAAGTTGCATAATAAACCATGCTAAGAAAGTATTACACAATCACCCAATTAATAGGTAACTTAACAAATATAGCAAGACTGGGCATCTTTCTACAATAAGTTTTAAAGTTATGCTGCAGGTTGGGCAGCAATCCATACAAAACCAGCAACTTCAATTGGTACTTTGGTCTTCCAAAGCTTCCAAGACCATGAGACTCCTACCTGAACACCTGTCCAAAATCTAGTTTTGCACCAATTTCCAACCTCCACCATTATATAAATGAGGGAATTTTGTAAGATAGGCCATAATGACAAATACAACTTCACAACCTGGCTCCTCTTTATGAAATCATTGGAATAAAATCCCAGAAATATCTTTTATCATATATAAAAGTAATCAGCTTGTTCCAAGGTTCACTTTCTTCCTCGTTAAATTTCTATAGTCATTTGCACAGTAGAATCTTGTTATTACCACATGCGCTCCAGCTTCCATCTCATTTCTTTCTGTCAATTTGCATCTTTTGTTTTTCTCTGCATATCCTCCCAGAGAAAATGACTCCTAATGGAGTTTATTTTCTTTTCACTGCTTAAGGTATAGGTAATATTTGAAGGAATGCCAAGCTTTTGGTATGAAGTGGGTGCTCTATCAACTATCTACCTTGGATTGCCTTTGGGGGCCAAGTCTATGTCTATGGAAATCTGGAATGGGGTGATTGAGAAATGTGAGAAGAAGTTAGCAAGGTGGAAGTCCCAATATCTCTCCATGGGTGAAAGATTGACTTTGATAAACTCTGTGCTTGATGCACTTCCAACGTATATGATGTCCTTATTTCCTATCCCACCAGGAATCATCAATAGATTGGATATCATCCGGAGGAATTTCTATGAGAAAGATTTGAGGGATTGGGGATCAAGAATCTGAGAGATTAAGATCAAGAATCTAATGCTATCCAACCTATTGACTAGTCAAATGGAATGCAGTGATCAATGAGAAAAGATTTGAGGGATTGGGGATCAAGAATCTGAAGAGTCAACAGTAATTCAAATGAAAATCGAAGTCTATGGGTCACAGTCCTTATAGCAAAAGATGAGAAGAATGATAATTGGATGATAAAGGAGGTCACTACTCCCTATGATGTTAGCTTACGGAAATCTATTAGAATTTTGTGGAATGAATTCAAAGTTAATACCACTTTCAAAGTGTGGTAGATGGAGTTAAAACTGTCATCTGGAAGGATGATTAGCATGAAGCAGGCAACATGGAAACATTATTCCTCGATAATTATAACTTAGTTTTACATCAACAGAGCACAATAGCAGAATTGTTGACACCTCAAGGGTGTAATTTTGTGTTTGAGACACCTCAATGATTGGGAAATACCAACAGTAATAGAATTACTCAACACCATCGCGACCAATTCAGTGATTTGAAGGCTGGACAAGACATTCTACAGTGGCAGGAAACAGTAACGGGACTTCTAAACTAAATGCAGCCTATAGGAAGATGAATCAACCAAACCAGCAGATACTCCGATGGCCTTGGAAAGCCAAAATCCCACAGAAAGTAGCTTGCTTAGCTTGCTTTGTCTGGTTATCGGCTAAGAAGTAGAGCTGACACAAGATAACTTGATGAAAAAGAGGATCCCTCTATGTTCCAGATGTTTTCTCTGTGGAGAAACTGCAGAAACAATGGTCCGTCTATTTATACATTGCAAGGTCACAAAAGTCAACTATGGAGATTATTCCTATGTCTCAAAACCATACCTGAGTCCATGCCAGGGAAAATAGCAGAAACATTACACAGTTGGGAAGAAGCAGGAGTACACGCTAAGAGCAGAAACAACTGGGGAATTGTACCTGCATCTATATGGTAGACAATATGGAAGGAGAGGAAGCTTACAAGTTTTTGAGAATATGGAGAATAATATACAAGAAGTCAAGATGAATTGTATTTTGACTTAAAGTTTTTGGTGCAACCAGATATACTCTAATGATATTCTCTCTATCAATTATGTCTTAGACTCATTATAAGGATAGGACGGTAGATTTGAGATCTTTTGTAAGTATGGTTTCAGTACAACCCATGTACTGTGTTACAGAAATAGAAACAGTTAGCAATGTCAAAAAAAAAGGTATAGGTAATAATGATATTAAATAAGTTGGTATATCATGTGATACACTATTAACCAAAATGAATCTCCCTATAAAGGATAAATATTGTTCATTCCACATGGACATCTTCTTTGTGCATGTTTCTATCATATCCCTACATCATATCCCTACCACATTCTCTTGACATTCCTTTTCCACCAAGTGGAAGACTAAATAAATGGTTGGGAACTTTTCAACTTTGCACCCATACTATCTCCTAGTTCATCAATCATATTATATGCATTAATATTGAAAATGTAACTCTTAGTCAGATTTATTTTCAAACCTGAAACTGCCTCAAAGGCCAACGAATCCCCCAAGATAAAGTAATTGTTCCCTCTTAGTTTTCACAGAACAGAAATGTATCATCTGCAAATAAGACGTGTGAGATATTCCTTTCACCTCTTCCCTTGACACTACATTTTACAGCCCCCAACCCTCCTAGCTTCTCGGGTTTTTTCAACATGGAACTAAGAATTTCCATTATCAGAAGAAAGAGATAAGAGGAGGGATTCGCTGTCTCAATCCTCTCTGGATCTACTGAATATTTCTATGAACTGAAGCAACCGAGACATCAAAAAAGGCACTACTGTCATGGGAAAAGTTATGTGGTCCTCAAACAAACAGCAAGTTGTCTTAAAATCGGTGTATTACTGAGGAATAAGACTGTTGTATGCAAGCTACTGTGCAATATATGCAAAAATAAGAGAAGTTATGGGTTGTATGGGTGGATACATAGTATGTTTGGGGGGGAGGGGGGGGGGGATCAAGGCCTCATAGATGGTGCAGACTTTTCGGCTAAAAAAAAACTTTGGGGAAGAAGGCTTTACAATGAATGATGTGCAACAAATGGAAAGATTCTTTATTAAAGGGATGTACAAGAATCTGGAAGGTGAGTTTCAAAAGGTGAATAGGAGAAGATTGATAGGCAATAATAACGGCTCTCCTAAATGGATGTTTATGTTATGGATGGCTATACTTGAAACACTAAACACAAGAGACAGACTTGTCCAACGGGGATTAGTTACTGAAAAATGAAAGCTTTCCATTAACAAAACCAGAAAACTTCCTGTTGAATTACAGGCTTAAATCCATCTCTCACCAAATCATCTTTAACATATTGAGCAAACACGGTCCTAATTCATGAGATTATAAGCAATTTCAAGTTCTAATTTGCAGGTAACACCTTTCATGCCTTTTATTGTTTAAATAATTCAAACTCATTAGTCACAGATGCAGCATCACTAATTTGTCTATCCTTATTGAATGCATTTCGATTACCATCCACAAACTTCCCGATCATTTTTTTCAACATTTCTGCCAGCAATCATATATATATATATATATATATATATATATAAGAAAACCTTAGGCTCGCCAACGTGGCACCACCACAAACCAGAATTCCCTTTTAAATTTATTTAATTTCAAAACTAGCCTTCCCCTTTAAAGAAAAACTGTGACTTTTATGAAGAGTTGCGACTTTAATGAAGACTTGTGACTTTTATGAAAAGTTGTGACTTTTATGAATAGTTACAACTTTTATGAAGAATTGTGACTTTTATGAAAAGTTGCGACTTTTATGAAGAGTTGCAACTTTTATATCAAAAGTTGTAACTTTTCTGAAAAGTTGTGACTTTTATGAAGAGTTTGAATTTTTATGAAAATTGTGACTTTTATGAAAGGTTGTGACCTTTCCAAATGGTTGCAACTTTTCCAAAGAGTTGTGACCTTTCCGATAAGGCACAATAAATATTTATTTCACGCTACCCTCTGTTATCTATAAATAGAGGGTATTTACTGCCACTATTATTTGAAGGTTCTTTCTGTTGGGTAGTTGAATTCAATTACATTGATTAAGCTTCTTATGAAGTTTGTTTCATTCCTAAAAGTTTCATCCTCCTATTTCATGGAGCTTAATCTTTACTACAAGTCGTACTGATTCATGTAAGTATGACAACTCTTTTTTCTATTTTTGTGACTTTTTTCTTTTAACTTTGTTAAAAGTCACACAGAAGATGATTGAAGATTGATCTTCTCTTTTGTCCCTTTCTACAGGTTTCTTCATATAAACAAAGAAAATTGATTTTGATTGCAATGTCACGTTAATACTCTTACACCTTTAATTCCACAACTCATAACGTTGTTGAAATGGTTGAAATTATTACATTTGGTTTTTTAGTAAACAAAACTATTATTTCTACCACTATTATAGTTGTTTTTTTGCTATAGAGGAATCGAATTGAAATACACTAATTAAACTTCTTATGAACCTTTTTCATTCTTCATTTTCCATGAAACTTAATCATTTACTGCAAGTCATATTACCGAATAATCATATGTAAGTTTAATAAAATAGTCCAATCCCGTGCGAAGCATGGGTAATTTACCTAGTTTAGTTATAATTTTATAAACACTACGCAACAAACTGATAGGTCTTAAAGTCTTTCAGCCCCCTTCTTTTTAGTATTAAATGCAGTAAGAGTTGCATTAAACTTTGTTACAAAATAACCCTCATTATTGAAAAAAAAATCAGTTGCAGAGAATCATATATTGTAGAGTTTTGAACTTTTGGACTTTGGTATAGCCTTTGTATACGGCCGTTTTGTCATGTTTATGAATGAAATACTTCTACTTGAGGGGAATCAAGTGAGTAATGCCAGCGAGGGCAAAGGAGGTATTAGACAGCTGGGACAGAGAAGGAATTTTGTTCAAACAGAAGGAGAGACGGAGGATTAGCCTGCATGCATCTGGTGGAAAATATGGAAAGAGAGAAATCAAAGGTGGTTTGAACAAGAAGAGCAATATTCAGAAGTTGAAAATGGACTGCTTGGGCCTTTATTTTGGTGTGAACAAGAATGTTTAGAAGAAACAAAAGATATTTTTGAGGTTTTTGACAACATGTAAGAGGAACATAGATAGAAAGCTTCCTATTTATAGATGTCTGTTTGGGAGACTATCCAGTTGGTATATTATACCTTTTAATATATAAAATATATACCTCTCTCAAAGTAATACTTTAACTTGATCAAAAAGAAAAATTAAATCCATTGTTGTCAATACATCTTCCTTTACTATACTCCAACACCTCTGCAAGAAAGGTAAATTAAATACATCTAGTCCACAGCCTTGACACCACTGCACGATTTAACTTCTTCAACCTCTTCACTAGTGATGGGCCTTTGGAGTCATTCCATGTCCTCATCAGTTAATTTGGCCACCTTTTCATCACGCCACATGGGCCTCAAATTTACAATAACCAACTATGTAATTCTAATAGTTCCCTCATCTTCATCCAGCTTCTCCGCGATTTTTATTTTATCAATACAATTAAATCTCTTATGTGCGTTAGTTTCCAGTGAAAAAACATTGTATTGTTATCTCCTTGATTTATCCATATCTCCCTTTATTTCTATCTCCATGACGCCTCCTCTGCCTTTGGAGTCTCTTCTAACTCACGCTGAAAAGTTAATCCCTTTCAGCAGTTACATTGCTATCTTTCGCCTCATGTAGCCTACCGTGATCAATTTCCTCAAGTCTATTCATAGCCTTCCTTTTCCTTTCATCCAAGTGAATTATATATCCAAACACAGCTGAAGCTTTAAAATACTTTCTTTCACCTTCAACCAAGTACTGTCCAAATGGACAGTGTTCAGCGTGAATACACGCTGACAATCTTAGAAGGAAACGAACAGCTGTGAGTTCGCGTTAAAATGAACAAATATGATGGAGAAGATATAAATCACTTAATTTTGCATTATTCAGTGGTTCACAATAATGGACCAAGTAATAACCCTATTCAGTATCAATATGTGTTTCTTGAAAGTGTTAGAGATGTTAGTGGTGGAGATAAGGTTCAGTCCTGAGAGGAAAACAACATGAAAAGCTAACCTTCTGTGTGGACACATTAGAATGAAAGGACTGGGAGAATGTTGCACATGAAAGAAAATTTAAGATGACAAAAGATTAACAAATTCATTTATACTTTTGGGTCAAAGAAAGAATTATCATAGTTGGGTAGACTGGTTAGAAGAGTAGCATACCTGCTCACCAGGTATGGATAGATTGAATTTCTCAACCTTTAGAACTAAGCCAATGAGCCCTCCAATATTATTTACGAGCCCCCCTAAATTGTATGACGTGTTCAGTTAGCTTTTGAGCTAATATGGACACACAAACACACCCCTTTTTCTTTTCTGGTGATACTTAGTAGAACAGTCCTACACTGCTACTATCCCTTAATCATGGCCAGACTCAAAGTTGTACATTTGCCATATCAATGATCAAAGTTGAAAATTCAAAAAAAAAAAAAACTGCTCACCAATATGTACTTTTGACATTGCGTTGGTAAATCAATGAAATGAATCTCGACTTTCTTAAAGAAAATAATAATAATAACAAAAATAACAAGTTACACCCATCTTTAATATATTCAACTGTTTACCTGGTACCAGCATAATGACGTGAACGTCTTGCTATCAAAGTCAACTTGAAGTCCCGCCCAGAGAGTGACAGAGTTTCCTGGATTCATCAGAACAACTACATTAATGGGACATCTCAAGTTGCAAATAAAGTAAGTCAGACAATGTATCAGGCATCAAAGTAATAGTAAGAATAACTTAACACAAAAAAAAAAAGTAAAAACAAATAATGTATTATGCTTGAAACAAAACAGCCTCACATTTCACCCATAAACATTCTTAAATAGCAAATTGTGTGGCAGGTAGCCAGGTTCATACAACGGATCTTGAGGTCAGGTACTTAAGTTCTTTGAATATCAGCCCTATGGAGTTCCGGATGAAATTCCTGGACTCATTTTTAAAAGAAACTTGTTTCTCATATTCATGCATCATTTCCCTCACTATTCACCAGGAGAGAACAGCCTTCTGTTTATGGCTGCCTGTTATTATTTTATGCTACTACTCAACGCCATTCCAATTCCAAAACCACCACAGTGAACCCTAAATTTTCCTTCTATTTTTGTCGCAATATTAAGCCCCATAAACCAAAATCGAGAAATAACATTTTCAGATATGTTAGCACGAAAAAGACGCCCCAGCTTGCCTAAATAACAGGAGCACTATCTACATGATAATTCACCAGCTGGAAGAGAAAACAATGGTCAAACGAGTTTGATCGTATCCTTAATATCAACCCCCAAGCCAACAGAAAAGAGAAAAAGAACGCTTGTTGAATCATATGGTTCTCCTTGCACTCCATAGGCTAGATCAGTAGGCCTTTTCTTGATTCCCTGTTATACATTCCACAAGAGTAAGAATCAATGTAAATTAATTTTAAATACCAGATAAATCACCTGTTTGAAGAATCCGTAAACCAATGCCACAGTCCAAATAGTGTTCTGAAGGAGATTTCTTGTTCCCCGTGTCATATATTCGTTCCAGACAAACATGGAGTCGTACAGGTCTGGTCCAGTATCATAATCGCACATATTCTTCTGTAGACTCCTCATAACATGGTATGAGTAACTGAAGAAGAAGTCCTTCGTAAGGTCCACCATGCAAAGGAGTTTCCTGTACCTATACCATGAGCACATCAAGACTAAACAATCATAAAACTAATATAAGTTGAAATGAACAGAAATGTACGAAGGTTTAGTCTTGTGGAAACCCATCAATCCTGCCCTAATCATAAAGAGAGAGAGAGAGCAGAACCAACATGGTACTCTTTTTGTTTTTATTGTTCAAACCATCATCATCAATCCATATAGCCAAAATTTAGCAGTCAAACGCATATAGTAAACAAAAGGAAGGCATAACGAAAAACAAGATGACTAGGAACCTCCCAAATTAAATTAAGTGAAAGTAAACATCAGAAAGTCTGATTTATTTTTCCTTTTTCTGAGTGTGTGCTCGCGCATGCAAGCGGGAATCTCAATCGGAGCTTAAATCCAGATTGAGTCTTCCCAAAAGTGAGTCTTATTTTACTCAGTTTTGATGCTCCTGTGAAGAGTCCAACATCGTGGGTCAAAAGGATAGGCGGCCTCTTTGTATGGCTTGGGAAATTCTCAAAGTCGACCTAATTTTGGGTGTTAGTTAGGCCCAAGGGGTTAAAACATGAGTCGGGCTCATCCCAATTCATGGTTTCGTGATGTTGGGTCCCTATAGTACATTGTTCATGCTACATGCTCCAGATGTCCAACTCTCCTATTCTTGGTGTGAGGTGAGGTGTTGAAGAGTTTCACAGGACAAAAAAGAGAGATGGTTTCCTTGTATGATCTTGGGCAATTTTCCCCTCTTGAACTAGTTTTTGAGATGTAGAGTAAGGTCCAAAGTCCCTTTTTCATATGATAATCATAGCCATGCTCATCCCAATTCATGGTTTACCAATGTTGGGGGCCTAGCCGCATAAGGGGCTATTGAGTCCCACATCAGTGGGGTGAAGATAATTCAATCTCTTTATATGGTCTTGGGCAATCCTCACCAGTGGAGCTAACTTTCAGAATTGAGTTAAGTCCAAGATTCATTTCTTAACATAACACGGTACTGAGTAATACTTATCCCATTTTTCTTGTTTCTTGATGTTAAGCTAGCTCTTTAGATTAAGTTAGACATAAGATCCATCTCTTTAACATGGTTTCAGAGCCAAACTCATCTCAATTAGAATTTTCTAACGTTGGGCACCATATTAATTTAGCCACGCTTCATATGTCTAGTTTTGAACGTATGGAGAGGTGTGAGAGTCCCACATCAAAGGTCAAAGGGATGGGTGCCTCTTTATGTGGCTTGGGCAATCCTCATGTATTAAGCTAGCTTTTGGAGTTGAGTTAGACAAACAGTTTTGTTACATCACATGCTCTATATAATTGAAAGGCAATGGATGTGCATGCATATACCATCTCCATCATATGCTAAAATAATATAGCAAGATGTACCATATTAACAAATTGCAAGCCTATCAAAAACAATAATTTGCATACGGTACTGAGAAAAATCCATACTCTTAAATAAGAGAGGACAAGGACATTATGCTGGGAGAAATGGAGCACTTCTTGGGTATTGCAAGTCTTTAAAGGTTAAAGAGCTTAAGGGTTTTATTCGTAGAATGAGCAGGGGAAGAGCGCAACTGGGTCCAATGAGATTCTAGTGGAGTTCTGACATACACAAGGCAGGCTTGGACTGGCTGACTGATTTGTTTGTCATTTTAAGACAAAACAAAGATGCATAATTCCTAATGGAGTAGTATGATGATTACGTTGGTGAGGCATAATTCCTAATGGAGTAGTATGATGATTACGTTGTTCAAGAACAAGGGCAAAATAAAAAATTGCAACAACTAAGGGTATCAAGCTACTAAGCCACATTATGATAGTATGGGAGATGGTGGAGCTGAGGGTAAGGAGGGGGTCTATTTCCAAGAACCAATTAAGATTCATATCAGGGCGAGCTACAACATAAGTCATCCATCTTGTGAGAAAATTGGTGAGGCAACGTAGGGAAAGGAATAGGGATTTTCATATGGTGTCCATCAAACTAGAGAAGGTTGCTTATGACAAAGTCCCAAGGAGGCTCTTCGAAGTAATAGTATATACATTCCTACTTAGAATAAGAATAGGAATAGTATATAGTGTCCTACTTAGAAAATGATTGTATTGTAGTGTCCTAGGTGTCTATTGTAGTGTCTATAAATAGGGTTTCTCCGTAATAATGTAGAGACAACAATTCAATAATATTATTTTCCTATATTTCTCACATGGTATCAGCGCCTCTATGATCTTGGTAGAAAATCAAAGAGTTTCAGCTACCGGCGGATGGCTATTACCGATATATGTTGCCCATCTGGCGAATGATTATTTAGCAAAAGTTGCGTCACAATATATCTTTCATGTGGCTATTTTTTCATATCTAATTTGTGTAGTATCGTTCCATCATTCGGGTGACTACTTTCTCATATCTAATTTGTTTAGCACCTTAACATCTTTTCCATGACTACTTTTTCATATTTAATTTGTGTAGCACAGTGTCATCCTTCCGGCGACTACTTTCTTTTTCTTGCATATCTTGTTTGTGTAGCACCATGCATCTCTTCTAACTACTTTTCATATTTAAAGTATCGTGAATTTTTTCGAACTACTTTCTCATATCTAAGATCATAGCACCATGTGTCTTTTTGGTGACTCCTCATATTTGATTTTGCATAGTTTCATTCATCTTTCCGGTGACTCCTCAAATCAGATTTGCATAGGGTTGTAACATCAATCTAATCTACCCATATAATTTCTCTCTTTCAGTAGGGTTGTGCCATCATTCCTACCTTACCCATATTAAAACTCTTTTTTCAATAGGATCATGCAGTCAATTCGATTTACTATATAATTTCTATTTTCTAGTTTGTCGTGCCACCATTTTGACCCTACCCATATAAATTTATTTGTAGATTATGACCACTTTTAGCCATCAAATCCAATACTCGAGCATATGAGCATGTTCCGACCAGTTCTTCAGTGATTTTCTTGTTTAATATCGACTCTTCTATTGATTCCAACATGATCATATACTTTATACTAGATTTTAAGCACTTTATGGCGGTCGTTGCATTGGGAAGAAGTCTATATGGAGCAACCACCCAATTTTGTTGTTGAAGGGAATATCAGTAGTCTTGTATGTCGATTGTGTAAGTCACTCTATGGTCGAAAACAATTTGTGTAAGCTTGGTTAGGGAAGTTCAACACTGAAATTTTATCACTCTGTGTATTATCGACATTATACATCAAATCCAGTATTTCATTATGCATCAAATCCAGTATTTCAGGAGAAGATTAAGCATATTGAGATTGATTGTCAATTTTGTGAAGTCAAGTGTTCAACTTGCAAATATCTCACCAAGCTCCTCATGTCCTCGTATTAATTATATTTGTAACAAGCTAAATACATATGATTTATATGCACTAGCTTGAGGGAGTGTTAGAATAGTAATAGGTATATACAATCCTACTTAGACTAGGAATAGGAATAGTACATAATGTCCTTCTTAGAAAAGGATTGTATTGTAAAGTGTGTATTGTAGTGTCAATAAATAAGGTCTCTCTAATAATGTAGAGACAAAAATTTAACAATATTCTTTTCCTATATTTCCCACTAGAGCCAAGATCAAGGCGAGGACATAGGGAGGAGACTCAAAGCACTTCCGACCATGATGGTGTTCCACCAGGGAACATCTCTTGGCACATCTATATGTATTGGTTGTGGATGAACTGACACGACATATCCAAGGTGAGTTTCATGGTATGTTATTTGCAAATGATATAGTACTAATTGATGAGACTTATTGCAAGTTAACGATAGGCTGGAGATTGGAGGCAAACTCTTAAGTCTAATGGGTTTAGGTAGAGCAAGACCAAGACTAGATACTTAAGAGTGCCAGTTTTGTGATGCTACGCATAAAGGTGTGGAAGTGAAGCTTGATGCATAGGTCATCCCAAGAGAGGATGTTTCAAATTCTATTAGTAATAGGGAGATCGACAACGATGTCACACATCATATTGGGGTGGGAGGGGTGAAATGGGTGAAATGAGGCTCATCTCCAAGTCTTGTGTACCGCCAAAACTCAAAAGGTAAGTTATAATGTTATATGAGTGACAGTGGAATTGACTATGTTGTTTGGACGGAGTGTTGGCCGATCAAGATATCATATGTTCATAAAATGAAAGTTGTGGAGATGAGAATGTTAAGGTAGATAAAAAGGATAAGAAATAAAGATATCCAGAACGAAGTAGTTACAGCCTCCACGATATATAAGATGAGAAACCCGATACTGAAATGGTTTGGGCATGTGAAGAGGAAGAGTGTAGATGCCTCAGAAGGTGAAAAGTTGGCATGGCGGGCATCAAGAGAGGTAGAGAAAAATCAAGGAAGTATTGGAGGAGGTGATTAGACAAGACATGGTGCATCTTGAGCGTACCAAGGACATGACCTTAAAAAGGAGGGTTTGGACTTTGGAGGTTGCCAATTAAGTTACAAGGTTAGTAATTGGCAATTGAGTGTTCTCTCGCTTTTCTAGGGGATAGGATTGCTAATAATTGGAGCTTCTTTCTTGACAGTGGTATTAGCACTATTCTCATAGTATCTTGATATTTGGTTTGGATATCACCTATTTTTTTGTGCTTCCGTCATCGCATTAATTTGTTGGCTTTATTGTTCTTTCTATTGTATGTTATGTATTGTTACTGCTTATTTTTCTATATTCTCTTTTCAACCTGCTTGGAAATGCTTTATTTTAAGTTAAGGGTCTATTCAAAACAACATCTCAGTCTATACGAGATAGAGGTAAGGTTCGCATACATTATATCCTTCTATACCCAACTTGTGAGAGTACACTGGGTATGTTGTTGTTACTGGGAAAATTCCTTATTAACTTATTTTTGTATGGAAAAATAACTTTTACTGACAACGGAAAGAAAATCTCTTGTATATAAGTGGTATACCAAAAAGAAAGAACTACAAAGAAATATGATTCTCTAAGAAAGACACCTTGTCATTTAAACAAAGTTGAACCTCATTAGTACACTCAAAGAAAAAAAGGGAATTCCTCGAAAATATACAAAATCATTTTGCATCCCTTCAAAAGCGTTCTCTTTTTCTCTTCCTTTATTGCCCAAATGCTTGTGGAACAACACAACTTTTTTATATGCCAATGGTTTGCGGGATACGGGATATTGCACACACTTCAATTATTTTGTTAGGTATACGTAGGTTGTTAACTCCGACCTCCCCACATAACTATTAAAAATCAACTTTATCAAAGATTAAAGATAATTGGAGTAAATCCAGATCAATATCTACTTTAAACTGAATAGATTAGACTAAAAGATATAATTAGATCCAAAAATTTGGCTTGACTACTCTGCTTGTTTAACACAAGTCTAATTTAACCTTCATCGAGGTTCACTACCCAACAAGCTCTAGCTCGAAAGCAAGAAGCAAGGGTGCAGCAGCAGCGCAATAAACTTTATTTCTAAACCTTAACTTTCACTAATAGATTAGTGAAATTAGAATAGGCTCTAAGTTCCCAAACAGACCTCTAAAGTTTTTTTGGTTCACGGACAAAGTTACACGATGTTTATAATGTAGGGATTGTAGTACAAAGATTAATAACCACTTAGAGGTCATTCATATTATGTATGAGGAAAATAATCATGGTATATAATTTGGTATAATTTTTTCTCTTCTCTGTTAATACTTTTTGGAGATGGCCAACATAGCCCTTAATGCTGAGGAATACAAGTTATCTGTTTCAAAAAAAAAAATTGGTATTTTATCCAATGTTTGATCGTCATTTGAATCATGTATAATTTAACATCAATTGGTACTTTATACCACCAACAACATGGAATAAATAATCCATGTATAACTTATACATGAATAATATAGCAAAAGGACAAAACCACCTTTTATCTTTTTCCTAGAAACCAATGAAGGTCAAATATTCAAGGGTATAATTGTAAACTCATTACCTTTTAGTTTAAAAATTACATAAATATTTTAAATGATATCTCATATCATAATTTAGTGCAATGAACCAAACACCCCACAACAAATAATCTTTGTATTGCTAATCCTTGTACAACTAATTCATGTATAACTTCTCTTCAAACCAAACGCCCCTTAGTGCATATGATTTTTGGTAGACACTTGATTCATTGAGTTAAAAAGGATGTCCGGTGCATAGCGCAGAAGTTTAAAATGTTATCCTTTTAAATTAAATAAAAAGTAAAAGGACAAAACAAATTTGATTGGTCTTTTAAGTTCTATATCGTCATAAAGCTCATCCTCATATAAGTCATCTCGTATTGAATTCGTTATATAAAATAAAATTAAAATGGGTTGGCTCAATTAATAAGGAACTTGTGTCTTAAATCACAAGTTTGGGCTTTGTGCTAAGCGAACTAATTTCAATATTTAAGAGGAGAAAAGTAGAGGGGAGAGTGTGATCTCGTGGTCACAAGTAGATTGAGAGCCATATAGGTCTCTTGTTCAAATCCAAGCGGAGACAAAAATAGTAGGTGATTTCTTCTTTGTCCAAGCCTTGGTGGAAGAGTTACCCGTTAACCGATACATGTGCAGGTAAAGAACTAGTTGTGGGCCTTGTGGCACGCGCAAGTTGGCTCAGACACCGCGGTCATGAAAAAAGGAGGGTAGAGGAAGGACCCGAGTTTCAAAAGATGCGGTTGTCCCAAAGAGTTTGCTCCAAAAACGATTTTCTCAATCAAAAAAATGTCAGCATTGCAGTAGAATTATACCAGAAACAAAGCACCAACCAAACACAATACAAACTGCCAAATTGTATGTGACATTATTTTTCTGATCCCAATAACCAAATAATCCCTTAATGCATGAACTCTTTCAACACTGAAAATGGCATAATTACTCAAGAGGCACAAAACAGAAACTCCATATTCCAGCTGTCAAATAAGCAAGAACAGCTGGAGATGTAAACACCTACGCTAAGAAAAATTTATGCCTTATAAAATTCAAACAACGCCAAGCTCATTGTCAAGATAATAAACATGATCTTGCATTAACAGCTGAACCAATGATATTTAATTTAGGTTCATGTCGACCGAATCTCATAATTGTGCGCTAGGCAAGAAATATCGAGAATGTGTAATGTGCACTGGGTTGTATGCAATTGACCTGATTCTTGCTAATTCTTGTTTGAAAGATCTCTTTTCTAACATCTACGGCCTGGATCCACAGCCAGAGGAAACAGTAGAAGGAGCATGGTCGACACATGGATGGAACTTCAGATTCAGAGGAAAGCTAAATGATTGGGAAGTGGATACAGTAGTTGAATTGTTCAGAACCTTAGAAGAATTCAACGGCACAAAGGAAGGTCCTGATAGACTTCGGTGGAAATGGACAGTAGAGAGTGCTTCAGAGTTGGTTCAGCTTATAAGCTTCTCAATAGAGACCTTCAATAGATAGACAACTGCCAACTGGCCTTGGAAGAACATATGGAAAGTTAAAATATCCTATATAGCAACTGGTTGTTAGGCTGAGAAGAGGTATTGACACACGACAACCTTAGCAAGAGAAGTTGCAACCTTGGCTCAAAGTGCTACATGTGTGGTGAAGAAACTGAGACAGTCAATCATCTATTCCTAAATTATAGGATCACAGACATGCTATGGAGATCTTCATTAGGCTCAGAGTATTTTTTGGGCAATGGCAAAAAGATTACTGGGGTCTTGCTCAGCTGGGAAGAAGCAGGTAGAGGATTGACATACAGAGATAGATGGAGGATTGTCCCCGCTTGCATTTGGTTGACAATCTGGAAAGAGAGAAATTCCAAATGTTTTTCAAGACGTTAGCAGTTCAGTTCAGAGGATTAAGTTGAACTGCTTTAGACTATTCTGTTTTTGGGTTAATCAGAGATACATAGAAGATACTGCTTCAATGATAGACACCCTTGTTTTTTGTTAGGCTGATGAAGCAGTGTGATCTTCTTTTTCACTTGTAAATATGGTTTCAGTACAACCTGATAAATATATACAAATTGTTGTTTTTAAAAAAAAAAAAAATACAATTAACCTAGGTATACCACCAATGCAGGGAAACTGAGAGAGGTAGATGGTGCCTAACCTACAGCCTCACTTACAAGAATGAGAACTTTCAAACTCTTTACTACCAATGCAAGGGAACTGAGAAGGTAGATGGTGCCTAACCTCCAGCTTCACTTGCATGAAGTGAGAACTTTCAAACTCATTTCAACATTATTTTGCAGCCCAATCTTCTATCATTGGAGTAAAAATGCCAATTTCCACTAGTTACAAATCAAATAAAAACAACTAAAAAAAAAAATTATAGCCATTGTGTCCAGGCTGACTACACACACTTCAACTAATACCTCGGAAACCTGTCACCTCCCACAAACAACAGGTACTAGATAACTTTGTCAACCAAGGCTAGGAAGACAGGAAGAAATCAGCCAATAATTTTTCGTAGTTGGGATTGAACCTGACCCGTCGAGGTTCTCAACTCATTTCATTGACCACTAGACCACATAATTGGGTGCCAAAAACAAACAGAACATATAGATGACTTCACACAATTTAAAGTGATGCACCACCATACACAACATTCATATCAGAGAAAGAGACGCCAAACATAAAAAAGACAAACCTGTTTTCACTCCTGAAATTAACTATCTTTGACCTTGTTGCAGCATTTGGAAGTGGGATCATTTCACTCTTAGTTATAGCATACACAGTATGACCACAAATAGCACCAATCTGCCTCCTTTTAGTGATAAGCAGCATATAATAAGGCCCCAGAAATTTGATGAACCCTAACATATAGCATAGGGAAAACTGAAATCAGAAAAATGAGTTTCTTGCATAAGAAAAGTTACACTCAAGAATCCACATACCGACAATGCCGTAACAGGTAGTGACAAATTTCAGACCTCCTGTAGACCTGTTCCCTTCATGTATCCTTCTCAACAAATCAGTGCATTCGCGCTCAGTATAGGTAGTTGAATCTTCACGCATGTGCAGCTCAGAAGGCTCCGTCCTGTCAATTTTCAACACTCTCCAGTATGTTCTACTCTTGTCCCTTCCTATCATGTAAAACTTCTGTGACAGTTTTTCACCAATGAAGAAAAGTATGTCAATTGAGAAAACTTAATGAGAGAAAAGGGAAACAATACAAAACATAAGAGGCCAGTACTCCTCCAAAAGCAAAGTTGAAATGAAACAAGAGAACTAGAGGACACTGCAGCAATGGACCCCAATCGTATTATACACACACAAGGTGCCATTGTTCGATAATACTCAATAATTTTGATCATAGAAAGCAATGGCAACTACTTTCTGCCAGATACACCCGAATACATCTTTATCGAACTGTGCAGCAGTACAACGTGATTTATCTTATCAAATAAATATTGGAGATTTAACATGCTTATTAAATCTAGCATTTCAAATTAGCAAATGAACTCCATAAAATTTCCAGCTTAATAACATATCCTATGAATCAATACTAATTACCATCATCAAATATTTTTATCCCTGAGGTAGGTTAAAAATATCATAAGATCTTGATCCAATTCGCAAAATCAAGTGATCAATCAGCCTTCTTTTAGCTTGACCATAAGGCCACTAAGATTCGAAGTAACGAGATGAAGAAGAAAATGCAATCTCTTCACCACTGAGAGCTGTCAACTTTTGAACCATCTTTCATGTCTAGCAACACAGTTTTAACTACCCAAAATCCCTCTTACCCTCATCTACATAGTTCACTTTCTTAATTATGCCTAAAATAAAAGGGATACATTATTACCGACAGAGTTTGATAGAGCCTGAATTTCTGCATAAACCCTTTCTGAATTGGTGAGGGCTGAGCAGGAGAGGAAAAGAGGTCTTGCTCCTGTTGATGTTGTTGTTTCTCCATATCACACGCTGCCATTGATAACTAAACTGATAACCCCCAATATGATACAATCAACACCCGAGCCCCTGGCTCGGGAACCAACTATTCCAGCATTCAAATCCCAAAAAGAAGGAAAACCCAAATCCAATTATCGAACGATACATATACTCATACCAACAAACTTCACCACACACTTGAGTTGCTCCAAATATAGCATTTCTTTTTTGTCTTCTCACAATAATTAACCCACAAACAAAATACCCAATTCTTCTTTCAGCTTTAGCAACCAAAAAAACTCAATCTTGGAACCCCAAATTGCGTTTAAATCTCAAATTAAGGTATGATCATGGATCAAAAACGAAAAGGGTCAAATCTTGATGAAACAAAGAAATTAAAAAAAAAAGGGTTGTAGAGTAAGTTAAATGCAACAACAAGGAAAGGAGAGGAGAAGAAGAAGGGAAAAAGGGGAAATGTGGGATGTTCTAGGAAAAGCTGAAAATCAACAGAGAGAGAAAATTGGAGAGCTTGAGACCTATATCTGTCTCTGATGGCGATTATATGATTAAAAAAAATAATGATGATGATGTTGTGTATTTTTTTTTTCCGAGTCTTTTTTTTAATTTATTTTGTTATTATTGACATAAAAGAGTATTAATATTTAAATTTAATACAGATCTAGCTATACCCAAATTGATGGAAACCACAATTTATTTTTTGAGGGTAGGAGCACGTATCACCATATTGTGGACCATAAAAATATTAGAAAATTAAATCTACATTTTTTTTATATATATACACCTAGTTCATGTGAATTATTGATATTTTAAGAATGTAAAAAGGAAAGGTTATTTTTAAACTATCCTCCTAATTTATGTCGGATACTTTTTTGAAAAAACTCATTTTTAAAAAGTTATATATAAGAAGAAAAGAGTTTTAGGAGTAATTTTCCTAAATAGTCATTCATGTTTGGAAAATTATCTAGAAATATCATCTATGTTTGTTTTAGGACTATAATATCATTCAATTTTACTTATTTTCCTTAAATTATACTTGACAGTTGACACAAAAAATATATCATTCTCTCCAATTAGGATGTCATGTCACATTATTTATTTTTTTATTATTAAAAAAATACGTTTTGAACCTATTTAAACGTTAGATTGCAGTATGTTTTTTTTAATATTGTTTTCTATTAATATTTTTTAAAAAAATATTTTGTCTTTAGATATATAAAGATAAATTTTAAAAATGAATGAAAAAAGTATTATATTTCTACAACTAACTAAGAATGGACTGTTTTAACTATTTTTTAAAAAAAAGTTTTTGATTTTTTAATGATAATTAATATTGTTAATAAGTTTTTTAATTAATTTTTTAAATAATAATTGTAGTTTTTTTATGGTGCACTTTTTCTTCTCCTATTTAGATATATATTTCGACATTCTATTTTGTTGGAGCATTTCCTAAAATTACTCAAAATGTGATAAATATAAATAGACATTACAGTTTTTTTTATAAAATAATTCAATTTTTTGTTTTCATTTTTTAACCTTAAAAATTGTAATTTGAAGCATTTAAAGATCTTTCTTTGTCTTTTTTTTCCCTGTAATAGTCATTACTGTTTTTATAAAAAGAATAGTTCAATTTCATTTTTTCCTTTAAAATTGAAATTAGAGGCATTTAAAAATTATTCATTTTTCGCCTTTACGGTTTTTTTTTAACAAAAGAACTTTTATTTTCTATTTAAAATAGCTATATTAAAATTTTTGTTTTTTTAATTGTTTTTTTAGAGCATATTTAAAATGCTTTTTGAAAAATTAAAAAAAAAATTGAATATTGGTGGTGCTGACATGTGACACTTTTTACTTCTTTAATTATATATAGATATATTTTTTTAAAAAAATGGATAAACCCACATATTATACCCAATAAAAAAATTACATTATGAACTGTAATATGAGTTCCTCCGCTTTTTCAAGAAAATATGTGGGCTCCTCCGGTTCTTTAAAAGAATTAGAAAAATATTAATAATAAGTTAAAAAATGTGACATGACACCCTAGAAGAAGAGAAATAATGTATTTTTTCAAATATATTTTGAGAAAAATAGACAAAGTTGAGTGATATTGTAGTCCTAAAACAAATATAAGTGATATTCCTAGGTAATTTCTCAAACATGGTGACTATGGGTAATCACTCAGAGTTTTAGTAATCATTTTGGACTTTAAAAAAAATATTTATTTTAAATATTATTAAAAAAATCTTAATAATTCACTTAAAAGGAGTAGTCCTTAGTTGTTGTTTTTTTCTCCAAAATGCCTACTATTGTTGAAGGTGATAACATTCAAAGGATTCTATAGCATCATTTATTATTTCACTTTAAAATGTCCCTCTCAACACTTGATGAAGTAAAAGAAAAGTAGATATACAGATAATCTAAGCTTAAATACGCTCAACTATATTGCAACTTTTTAAGATATATGTACAAAAATCTTTGTGATCAAACGAAAACGAACATATTCCAATTATCTCCATTTTAGTGGCATAGTAGTATTTTTAGACAGCATCAATGGTAAATTTTGCATAAAACAAAGGAAAAATATAAAAAATATTCTTAAATTTTGATTTAATAGCTAAGATTTTCTTCTATTAAATTATGCGGTTATTCACACCCTCTATAACGCTCCATAAGTTTGTAACATTTAAAAATACAAGCTTAGGTTCAAAAAATTAATTTATCATATTTTACGCCAACCTTCATTGAGATGTTGGAAGAATAATAGAAATTAGGTGGTTATACCAAGTATATAAAGTCACTTGAAATTCTTAAACAAAAGTTAGAGGCCAAGGGGTGCCTTGAAACAAAAATCTTAAAAGACAAAATTATTAAAATGAAGTCTTGACATGATCTTCTTAATGTACTAATTTGGGGGAGTATATCTCCCAATAAATATATAGAATTTAAAAAGATATTAAATATCAAATCGAAGGACTATGAGTCTAGCTTCAAAGTATAAAATTGTTCATCAATCTGACATCAGAGTAAAGAGTCATGACCATTTTAGCACAGATTGTTCTGACAAAATTGAGTCACAGATACGAATTGGGTTTGATCGCCTTTATAAGGTGATTTTAACTTTTAAAAAACGTTTACATTTTCTTAAAGGAAATATGTCAGTCAACCATTGAAGAGAGCTACGAGATATTTGAGGTAAGAAAACACCTCCTTCTAGCTTGATTCTTCCTCGAATCATGTTCCAAGGAAAGGTCTCCTCATCTCAATTTATGTCATTTTTTCATTGTGATTGAAGAAATTTTTATTAAGTTAAGTATATAGTTGAGCTACTTTGAGGTATGTAACTACCACCTACTTAGAATCTAATGCTTTAAGTTGGAAACCAATTCCTACTATATAGGATTTGTTTTGGTGTATTTTCTTAAAGTTGAAGAGTTGGGATGGTGTTGGACCCTTGAGTTAGATTGTTGTGCTCGATAAATAGAATCTTTTTACCAATGTAGGTTTTCTCCAATCACCTCCCTCATGTTTTTATATTTTTTTGTTTTGTTGATTTTGAATCACGAGGCAGCATTTGAGTATCTTGGCTGCGGGCAACCTAGTTGTTGTATTGTTTTGAGGTGTTTTGATGTGTGTATAGTGGTTGTGTTAAAGAGGGATGGGATATTGGTGAGCCACTCATGTATAAAGGTTATCGATTAAATGGTGTGAAGTGTCCGTTGTTATTTTACCTCGGGAGCTCGTCACTCTGGAAAATAGAAATTATATATAAAAGGTCGGATTGGGTTATCGATTAAAAAGGGTGTGATACTCGTGTTAATCTTAGTACAACCGTTCATTATCAAAATGATGAGTAAGTGGAGTGTACTATTCAAATTTTGGGAGATATATGAGATCTTGTCTACTTGACTTCACGGGTAGTTGGGATGATCATTTGCCTTTGATTGAATTTGCATATAATAATAGTTATCATTCAAGTGTTGGTATGTCTCTCTATATGGTAGGAGGTGTACATATCCTATAGGTTCGTTTGAAATTGGTGAAGTTGTTTTCATAGGTCCTGAGCTGGTACATGAGGTTATGGAGAAAGTTTGGCTTATTAGAGAAAGCTGAAAACGGCTCAAAGTCGACAAAATCCATATGTTGATGTTAGAAGAAGAGATCTTGAGTTTGATGCGAATGATTGGGTTTATTTAAAATTTTCACCCATGAAAAGTGTAATGAGATTTGGGAAGAAATGAAAGCTTAGTCCCCGTTATGTGGGCCCATATCAGATTTTGAGGCGTATTGATAAAGTTGCTTATGAACTCGGTGCATCCAGTTTTCAATGTCTCCTTATTAAATAAATGTGTTGTTGATGCGACATCTATGGTACTATTGGAGAGCCTTAGGGTAAAGGATAGTCTTACTTATAAAGAAGTTCCGATTGAGATTTTGGACCGACAAGTTTGGAAGTTGAGAAACGTTAAAGAAGTTGTTTTCGTAAAGGTTTTTTTGAGGAATTAGTTAAATGATGGTGCTACTTGGGAGGTTGAAACCGAAATGATATCATGATATACTCATCTATTTTCATTAGTTCTGCTTGAAGTATAAGTTCCTCGTGGTTCACTCTTTTGGTTTCATGTGTCTTGAATATTCCCAAGATTTCTCATTCATGCATACTCATGACAAGCTTAAATTTTGAGGAAATGAGTTAACTTGATTTATTTAATTATATATATGTGCATTTGAATATGAGTTGCATATATACCTTATGAAATGATATTTTAAACATTATTTAGCTTGAAGTTGATGTTTCCTCCTCAAATATGTCCATTTATGTGAATGCATTCATGTTGGTTTGTTAGATCTAGTTGTAGATCCCCTTTTCGAGAAATACAATAACTTGACAAGAAACCTAATTTAATACTTGCGACATTTAAAAGAGATCAACTAAAGCATATTGATTTTTATCTAGTTAAGGGATTAGGTTAATAACGAATAATTTAGTTAAGGATGTGCATCTTGCCCACTTTAAATATTTATTTGATGTCAAAATTTATATGGCACGAAATTTTAACTAATGACGAAAAAGCCTTTCAAAATCTGTTAAGCAAATAACTGACAAGCTTTCATGCATATATTGTCCTCACATTTAATGACGAAATCACAATAATATTACCAACTTCCGTGTAGTAAAAATCAGCCTGTTCATTCCTCACACAACTTACAAAACATATAGTAAATTATTATATTACAAGACTTGGGTTTACACACCCCCTCAAAAAAGATAAAAACGTATAGCCATACTTATATTACAACTCATGGTAACATGACCAAATCAGCCTTCAAAATCTCATATAAATATACAACATATAGATCGTGCACAAGTCCCAAGGTTTATACAAAATATATATGTGGCTATATGCAAGTGTGATCTTCCTTAAGACTTTCAAAAATCTCCATCTTCAATGGCCAACTTCAAGCGTCCTCTCGAACATTCCCTATGATAGAAAAAACTATCGCCAAACATATAGCTAAGTGGTGTAAAAACTATAGATCTGGAGTCCTTAGATTCACCAAGTCATCATTCTCAAGACAAGGGCAACAAAAATTGAAACATAATCAGTAAATCAAGTAAACAATATACAAAGAGTATCAAGTTGGATATTTAAAGCTCCAAATGTCAATAACGTTCATAGCACCATCTTTCAAGAGTTCCAATAACAAGACTCGCCCAATATATACATCATGTTGTCACACCAAGCACGAACAAAATCAAGTTGAAGCCCTGTATTAAGAAGGGTCAAAGCCCAATAATCAAGAGAACCAAGAACCATTTTAAAAATGGCTTTCTGGTTCGTACTTAAAATGGACAACTCTCATACTTAAGACGAACTAAAAATTCAGAGTCAAGATGACAAATAATCTGAATCAAGAGGCATGCCAATACTGACAAAGTCACATCCACAAGAAGGACAAGGTCCCAACAAGAATGTCAAGTAATCAAACAATATGTACAAGTGGACGAGTTACACAAGAGTCTTTAACGTCACAAATGACAACAACACGACAATGCAAAGTGACAAGAGGTAACCAAGGTACCAAGATAATATTTCAGATATACCAACAGGTAAAAATAGTACAAGTACAAGTTTATACACAAACCTCGACGCTTTAGCAAAGAAACAGTCCAACACGACTTCAAGAGTTCAAACCGTAGACCAACTAACATATGAAGGTCCTCAACTTGTTCACGAGTATATACAACCTCTCTTGGCATTTTTCATTCCAAATAAACTTTACTTCCTTCTGCAATATTTAGTCAAAGGGGAGACAATAATGGATAAGCCTTTCACAAATCTCCTATAGTATCATGCTAAGCCTAAGAAACTTCCTACCTCAGTCGAAATTTGGGGAGGTCTCCATTCAACAGCTGCTTGTATCTTATTAGGATTCACCTTCAAGCCTTCACTTGATACAACATGTCCCAGAAAAAACACCTCATCAAGCCAAAATTCACACTTAAAAAGTTTAGCATAAAGTTTTTTCTCCCTCAAAATCTGCAAAAAAATAATATGGAGGTGTTTATCATGGTCTTCACTATTTCTGGGATATATTAAGATATCATCTATAAAAACAACCACAAACTGATCAATATTTGAATTTGTATTTGAAATCAATGCAATCAACCATTGAACTCAATGTCTTTGTTAAGTTGCTATTCAAATTTGTGTAAAGTTCTTATTCTGTACACTTCATTATTGTTTTTTTGTTTATAAATTTGTGTTTGAAGCCAATGTAGTTAACTATTGATTATGCCATTTCATTTTCATTGTACATTGATAATACAAATCAATACATGTGTAACATAACAACGATAAACCAAATCACAAGTGATATCAATACTAGTCCTTAATTCCCCCTGTCTTTCATGTCTTCCTTACTCTGAATTTGATGGATTATTCATATTGTATTGTTCTTGTCATGTTGAATCATTTGTCCATCAATAATTTGCATCGGTCCATCGAAAAAATCCACATTCATTACCACATACACATTTTTTGGCAATCCCAAAACATTCTTCAAAGATTAGTTGGTGGCGATGATGTTTTTAAGTGTAGCATAGAGTCCACAGAAGTAACAATGAACTGTCATAATGAGGACGAAAAAAAATACAACAAAATCAATGAACTGATAGGAAAAAAGAGGAGTAGATCGAAGGGAAAAATAATAGAAAAGATTGAGAAAGGGCAAGAATATGTTCAATTTTGTCCAACAACAGTATTGAATCGTTTTCTAATATCATTTTTGTTAACTTTTTCTGTTATTTATGTTCTATATGAAGTATTCGCCCAAATACAATTTTAATTACATTTTATACAAATATGTAAAATTATACTTTTTTAAAAGCAAATAGGCTTAGAATAATAATTTCTTATACCAATTTGAATTCTGTTATAAAACTATAGAATAAGAAGAAGAAACTAGAGAGAAAAGAAGAGAAGAGTTGTTATTTCTCTTGATGAATTAATTTACAATGAAGAGGAGCACTCTATTTATAGGAGAAATCTAACTTGGTCCCCAAGTAAGACTCTTTAATCATATCCTAAAAAGGACTCCACATGATAGACATTTACTATCATACAAATACTTTATAACACTCCCCTTGAATGTCTAATTCATAGATGATGTGCCTCATCAAAAACCTTACTAAAAAAAACTTTAAGAAAATAAAAACTCTAGTAAATGAAAAGAGTACACATATCTATTAATATGCATCTAGGCTGCCTCATTAAAAACCTTACAAGGAAAACCCAGTGGGACAAAACCTGGTAAGGGAAAAAGAGTACAACGCGTACTCACTCCCCCCTAATGAAACATCAATCCAGAGACTTGAATCTTCGCATTCCAAGCTTGTGCACAATCTTCTTGAAAGTTGCAGTTGGTAGAGACTTGGTGAATAGATCAGCCACATTGTTACTTGAACGAATCTGTTGCACATTTATATCACCATTCTTTTGAAGTTCATGTGTATAGAAAAGCTTCGGTGAAATGTGCTTTGTTCTATCTCCTTTTATGAATCCTCCCTTAAGTTGTGTTATGCATGCTGCATTATCTTCATATAGAGTGGTGGGTACTTTATCACATTTCAAACCACATTTCTCTCGAATGAGATGTATCATAGACCTTAACCACACACATTCTCTACTTGCTTAATGAATAACTATTATTTCAGCATGATTAGATGAAGTGGCTACGATGGACTGCTTTGTAGATCTCCAAGATATGGCAGCCCCCCACATATAAACACATAGGCTGTTTGGGATCGAGCTTTGTGTGGATTAGATAAATATCCCGCATCAGCATAACCAACAAGATTTGGGCTACAATTAACAGAATAAAATAAGCCCATATTAGTTGTCCCTTTAAGATATCGCAAAATATGTTTGATCCCATTCCAATGTCTCCTAGTAGGAGCAGAACTATACCTTGCTAAGTAGTATTAGCAAGATACATTAGTGCACCAATTGCACTAAGATATGGTACTTCAGAACCAAGATTTCTTCATCCTTTTCTTGAGGTCGGAATGGATCCTTATTCACATCAAGTAACCGAACAACCATCGGAGTACTTAATGGATGCGCTTCATCCATACAACATCTTTTCAACATTTTTTCTGTGTAGGCAGATTGACAAACAAAAGTATCATTTGTCAAATGCTCAATTTGCAAACCAAAACATAATTTTGTCCTTCCTAGATCTTTCATCTCAAATTCATTCTTTAAATAATCAATTACCTTTTGAAGCTCTATTGGAGTTCCAATAAGATTTATGTCATCAACATAAATAGGAAGTACAACAAATTCCGATATTGTTTTCTTTATAAAGACACATGGACAAATTGCATCATTTGTATAACCTTCCTTAATTAAATACTCACTAAGACGGTTATACCACATGGGCTCAGATTGCTTCAAACCATATAATGATCTTTGCAATTTAATTGAATACATTTCTCGAGATTTTGAATTACATGATTTAGGCAATCGCAAATCCTTCAGGAATTTTCATGTATATCTCATTATTAAATGATCCATAAAGGTAGGTTGTAACCACATCCATCAAATGCATTTCAAGTTGCTCATGGACTGTGAAACTAATGAGATAAACCAATGTTATTGCATCCATAACGGGTGAGTATGTCTCTTCATATTCGACGCCAGGCCTTTGAGAAAATCCTTGTGCCACAAGGCGTGCTTTAAACCTTTGTATTTCATTTTTCTCATTTCTTTTTTGCACAAAAATCCATTTGTAACCAACAGGTTTAATACCATTAGGTGTTTGAACTATAGGTCCAAAAACTTCATGCTTGCCAAGTGAATTCAACTCTGATTGAATTGCTTCTTGCCATTTTGGCCAATCATTTCGTTGTCGACATTCTATAACATATTGAGGTTCATGATCCTCATTATCTTGCATGATATTTGTTGCAATATTATATGCAAAGACATAATCAACCACTATTTCTAATCGATCCATATTAGTTTCAACATCTCTTAAATTTATGGATAGTTCATTATTTCCTTGAGTTTCAAGTTCTTGATTCTTTCATGAATATCAGATAGTGTCATCTTGACATTTAATCTTTCTTTTTCTAGGATTTTGATCCTTAGACCCCAATGGTCTACCACGCTTTAGGTGTGTTTTTGACTCATTAGCTATGACACTAGTCGATGGTCCTTTAGGGACATCAATTCGAATTGGGACATTCTCTGTAGGAATATGTGATTTAGTAATTCTTTTCAAATCTGTAAATGTGTCTGGCATTTGATTTGCAATTTTCTGCAGATGAATAATCTTTTGTACTTCTTGTTTGCATGTGGAAGAATATGGATCAAGATGAGACAGTGATAAATTTTTCCACAAAATTTCTCGTTTTATTTCACTATTCTCTCCCCCTAATTTTGGGAAAACTGTCTCATCAAACCGATAATCTGCAAATCTAGCAGTAAACATGTCTCCAGTCAATGGTTCAAGATAGCGAATAATGGAGGGTGACTCAAACCCAACATATATTCCTAACCTTCTTTGAGAGCCCATCTTAGTGCGGTTTGGTGGTGCCACAGGCACATGTACAATACTTCCAAAAATTCTTAGATGGTATATATTAGGTTCTTGACCCATAACCAATTGCAATAGAGAAACCTTATGATAACTTGGCGGTCTGAGACGAATAAGTGTTACAGCATGCAAAATTGCATGTCCCCACACAGAAGTGGGCAACTTCGTTTTCATAAGCAATGGTCTTGCTATTAATTTCAAACGTTTAATTAATGACTCTGCGAGACCATTCTGAGTATGAACATGAGCAACAGAGTGTTCAACTCTTATACCAGTCGCTAAACAATAATCATGAAATGATTGGGATGAAAACTCTGCAGCATTATCAAGACGAATGGACTTAATCTGATTATTAGGAAAGTGTGCCCTTAACCTTATTATTTGTGCCAATAATTTTGCAAATGCCAAGTTACGAGATGACAATAGGCACACATGAGACCATCTAGAAGAAACATCTATTAGAACCATAAAATATCTAAATGACCCACTAGGTGGGTGAATAGGTCCACAAATATCCCCATGTATACGTTCCAAGAACGCAGGGGACTCAATCTTAACTTTCATTGGTGATGGTCTCACAATTAACTTGCCTTGATAACAAGCAGTACAAGAAAATTCACCATTTAAAAGAACTTTTAGGTCTTTTAGTCGATGTCCATTCGAATTTTCTATAGTTCGTCTCATCATTATTGAACCAGGATGTCCTAGACGATCATGCCAAAGTACAAATGTATTGGAATCAGTAAACTTCTTATTTACTATAAAATGTTTCTCAATTGCACTAATTTTTTTCCAATACAAGCCAAAAGATAAAGTAGGAAACTTTTCTATAACATATGTTTGCCCAGAGACATACTCGGTGATACCAAGATATTCAAGATTTATTTCATCCATTGATTGGATATGATAACCATTTTCACGGATATCTTTAAAACTCAACAAGTTTCTCTTAGATTTTGAAGAAAACATAGCATTATTAATGATGAGTTTAGTTCCCTTGGGCAAAATTACAATGACTCTTACAAAACTCTCAATCATATTAGTACTACCAAAAATTATAGTAACATTTATTTTACCCATACTTAAACGAGAAAAAGATTTCTTATTTTTGAATATCGTATGTGTTGTACCAGAATCAATCAAACAAATATCTTCATATTTCGATAATATGTTCTTAGAATTATACGTATCTTCACATGAAATGACATACACAAAATAAATATATATTAAATATTAGTGTTGTCAAAAGGGTACAATATATTCAAAGGAATAACTTAATAATTAAATATTAGAAATTAAGCCTTAATTTATTGTTTCCTCTAAGTCAAAAACGACTTGTTAGAAAAATAAAATAAAATCATTATTTAATCCCAGTTAGTAATAGACTGCATGTTTTTAACATTAGATCAAATTAAAGACCTAATATAATACAAACACGTGATAAATCCTAGTTAATATCAGAATTTATGTTTTTAACATTAGACCAAGTTAAAGACCTAATATAATACAAACACGTGATAAATTTTAGTATTTGACTAGCTCTATCATATTGAAATCATATAAATAAATCAATGAAAAATATATATTATTTTATTAAGAATTAAGGAACAAGCTAATGAACGACTAAACTAATTTAAAATACTAATACTCATGCAAACAACTACCAAAAAAATATTACTCTTCCATGTTCACAGAACCATCACCAATTAAGTGATCTATTTTCCTTCAGGATGTGCGAAGAAATCTGCTACATCCAAGTGCCTGATGTCAACTTGATTTTCAGAGATAAAATTTGCCTCATGATTTTTCTCTTTCTTCTTTAGTGATTCTTGATAAAGCTCAACCAAGTGTTTGGGAGTACGACAATCACGTGCATAATGACCTCTTCCACCACATCGAAAACAACCTTCCCTAGTTGCTTCACGTTTCTCATCCTTTCTTTTTTTTTCTTTTATTTGATGAATGATTAATGCCAGGAATAGAATTACGTTCTTGACCATAATCACGACCACGACCACGTCCACGACCATGATTAGGACCGCGACCTTTTCCACGCCTATCATGGTGGGCGTACGCCTCATTCACTTCAGGAAGTGGTTCAGATCCAGTAGGTCGATTCTCATGATTTTTCAATAATAAATCATTATTTTACTCGGCCACAAGAAGATGAGAAATTAGTTCAGAATACTTTTTGAAACCTTTCTCTCGATATTGTTGCTGCAAGAGCAAATTCGAGGCATGAAAAGTGGAGAATGTCTTTTCCATCATATCAATCTCACTAACCGTTTCTCCACATAATTTCAATTGAGAAGTGATTCTGAACATGACAGAATTATACTTATGTATAGACTTAAAGTCTTGTAGCCTTAGATGCATCCAATCATATCGTGCCTTTGGATGTATGACCATCTTCAAGTGGTCAAATCTTTCTTTTAGGTTTTTCCACAAAACAAGTGGATCCTTAACTGTCAGATATTCGATTTTCAGAATCTTGTCAAGATGATGACGCAAGAATATCATTGCTCATGCACATTTTTGATTTGATGCCTTATTTTCTTCTTTTATGGTGTCTCCAAGACCCATTGCATCAAGGTGGATTTCATCATCCAACACCCATGAGAGGTAGTTCCTGCCCGAACTTTGAAGGGCAGTGAACTCTAGTTTTGTAAGATTGGCCATTAAATTTAAAAACAAAAGAATAAATAATACCTTTATTAATTCTTCAAATCTAACCTTCACTTTTGAGAAATTAGAGTCTCGTGCTGATTACCTGTTATAAAATTATAGAATAAGAAGAAGAAACTAGAGAGAAAAGAAGAGAAGACTTGTTATTTCTCTTGATGAATTAATTTACAATGAAGAGGAACACTTTATTTATAAGAGAAATCTAACTTGGTCCCCAAGTAAGACTCTTTAATCATATCCTAAAAGGACTCCACATGATACACATTCACTATCATACAAATACTTTAAAACAAATTCCAATTTGTTAGGATGTTCAATTAAATAAAGATTTATCCTTTAAAAGAATAAGGTAAGACACTTTTTCTTTTAACATTATTTTATTACTCAAACTATAATCTAATAATATATGAGATTATTATATTGCATAATAACTACTATATAGTAGCTAAAAAGAAATACATAAAAGAAGGTTGAGAGGTGTTGTTCGAGGGAAATGGAGAGATGGGAAATTGGTGATAGCAAACATAGATTATTGGGAGACTGAATGAGGATTGCATCATGCAATCTCAGCTTCTATATTTGAACTGCAAATTCCAGAGGAATCAAAGTTTATTAGCCCTTAATATTAGTAGTATTTTGTAGCATTTAAACTAAGATGAAGGGGATTCTGTGTCAAGGATGCTTATAACCAGGGGTGTTCGTGGTTCGGTTTGGATCGTTTATTGGTTAAAATCAAAATAAAATCAATCTAGTCGATTTTTTAAATTTCTAAAACCAAATCAAACCAAATGAAAAAAAAAACCCCAAGGGTTTGGTTATTGACGGTTTGATTCGGTTTGATTTAGTTTTTTTTGTGGTTTTTTCGGTGTGAAAGTAATAAACTTTTTAGGACATACGTATCTTGATAAAAAAAAACATCTAGTACATGAACAATCCACAGAAGAACTATTGTTGGTTCAATTCGTAATTAAGTAATACTAGAGTTATCATTACACGAACAAAGTTATTAAATTAAGAAAAAGTGTGTGATTATCTTATGAAAGGTATGGTAGGTAATGAATTTTGATGAAATTGGACTTAGAATTGTAATTGAGCTAAAATTTAAGTGTTAGGCTTGAGAAAATTGTAAAGTTAAAGACTTAAGTTACTTAAAATTTAAAAAAATATTTATATTTAATTTACAAATAAAAAATAAATAATTATAAAATTTGTATTTCTAATTTATCAGTTTGATTTGATTGCTTTTATAGTTGTTTTTAGTAAAATCAAAATTAAATCAAATAATATCAATTTAAAAATTTAAAAATCAAACTTAACCAAATCAAACCAAGTATCGATTTTTTTCAATTGATTTGATTCGGATTACGATTCGATTTGATTGTTTAACCATAACCATGAACATCCCTACTTGTAAACCCCTTCATCTGTCAATGAACTTGCTTAAAATAGTATATTAATAGTTTTTCTTCCTAGACATGAATGCCTAGATTAATAATGTGGTGTAGGGCCTATTGAGCATGCTGAAACATAATTGCAAGTCAAGTGAAAATTGAAGGATGAAATTTCAATCAATTCTAAGCCTTTAACTAGGCAAGAAGGAAGGTCAGTAATATGAGAACTTAAGAGAATGCGTCGTAATACAGATAGCAATACACTCTCTATCGTACAAATACGATAAGGAAACATAATATAACAAAATTATGAGTGAGTTTTGCCCTCAGATAATGTGTCATATTACACATAGCAATACACTCTTTACTGTATAAATACTATAAAGAAAATAGAATATAACAGAACTTGAGTGAGTTTTGCCGTCTGAGAGGGTGTCATATTACACGTAGCAAAATACTCTTCACTGTACAAATACAACAAAGAAACAGATTATAACAGAATCCTGAGTGAGTTTTGTCCTTTGAGAAAGTGTCATATTACACATAGCAATATACTATATACTGTACAAATATGACAAGGAAATAAAATATAACAAACCTTGATTGTGTTTTGCCCTCTGAGAAGGTGTCATATTATACATATCAATACACTCTTTACTGTACAGATACAATAAGAAAATAGAATATAACAGAACCCTAAGTGAGTTTTTCCCTCTAAGAAGGTGTCATATTACACATAGCAATATACTCTCTACAATAATAATATATATATATAAAAAAATACAACAGAACTCTGAGTGAATTTTTCTTCTCAAGCCTCCAAATGGATTTTTTGCTCCTAACATCAACAATTTCACATATACTAGTCGAAGTGCAAGAGGTAGAAGTTCATAAACGACTACATACTGCATCAAGTGTGAAATTTCAAGTCCTTTTTGTGTGAAATGAAATTCTAAGGTAGGCTCTGTGGAAAGTAATGGGGAGAACCGACCACTAAAAAATATATTTAAAATTATACTACCACTTACTCTCTCTTTTTTCACCTTACATTAATGACAAATTAATAAATTAATTAAATGTTATAATCACACTTTAATTTAATTGTACCTTATGATAAATTGTTTGTCAGTCACCTCATCCCTCAAATTCTCGCTCGCCACCCTTGCCTCTATTGCTTATACAAACAGAAACGAAATGTATAAATTGCATTTCTGTTGATATATAGTGAGAGAAAATTGAATATATACACTTGCAAATAAATATATCTTAGTCTTATACACTTATAGCTATACAATACAAATATTCCTCTGCCCAATTTTCTTGTCTTTCTCACTTTCTCGTTTTATACATACACAAATTATACAATTGATTTGTACAACAACTTCTTTCTTTTGTATATATATAACAAATTATACAATTGATTTTCTTGTATATGTACAGCGAATTATACATATCTACAAATATGAATTTTGTATTTGCTATATGTGAAAGTTGACATACATTAATTTACATTCTACATTCCTCTATGGTAAATAATCAATTCAATAAAATCCAAATATAATCTTTAGACTTGTCATTATGGACTAACCCACTCCATTCGGGCTAATCCATATAAGTTTTGAAATATTGAGTGTCAAGTCGAACTAACTCATTTTTTGTGTGGGTCAAAAAATGATCGGCCCAACTCATAAGTATATGGACTACAAGCTTGTCAGGTCAGCATTCTTTTCTTAAAAATATTTTTTTTTGTATTTTTTATAAATTTAAATATTACCATAAATATCAACAAGACAATATTACACGGTATTAGTGTTACTATTCGTTAACTAAATACACAAATAAAATTATCGTAATAATATTTATTAAGTTTGATTTTAAGTAAAAGTATAAATAGCTAAATAAAAATATTAATCTAATTGTTTTTCAATAATCATAATAAAACACAAAAATTATAGCAATATTCCATAGGTTATGGCCTATGTAGTGATTTTCTAAAAAATTTAGCAAATTTTTATTTTATATAGTACATATTTTATAAACATAATTTGAAATTAAATTATAATATTTTAAACTTTAAATATTTTTTGAGTTTAGATTCTTATTTTTTTAGTACTCTATTTTTTTTAATTAATTTTTATTTAGCCCACGAATCGATCCTCTTCATATTTTTCTAGCCCCATCAATTAACAAGCTTATTAAAGTCGAATTAAGATACTTTTTTCTTAAATAAACTAAGTTAAAACATGTCGATCCAATCGACCTTACCCATATTGACTGTAATGAGTAGTTGGACACTTTTCATCATATTTTCTCTTTTCTTTCTATTTTTATGTTGATGAACCATCTGAAGAATAGTTTATATTTATATTTTTCAATTACTTGTATGCAAATCCTAGTGGCTTGGACTGTTTTTGCTTTCTGTTGCCTACTTTTAAATTTGACTTCAAATGAATTTTAGAAGTCAATACTTTACTCTTCAAATCTATGTTGCTTCTTTTAATTTCTCTCTCTCTCTCTCTATATATATATATATATATATTTACTCATTCTCATCTTTTAATTTCTTTAACAAATTCAATTTTCATTTTACTAATTTGATATAGAAAGGCTTTAACAGTGATTTTTAGGTTGTAAATAAATATTAATATTTTAATTTTAAATTTATCAAAAATAATATCTTTATATTTAAAGATAACAATAAATTTACGTACATAATATCACGTATTATCTTCTTCGGGCTCCGCTAACTGTCAAATCATTCAACCTTCCTATTTTATAATTATTTTTGCCACTCCAATGGATAGTTTGTCACTTGTCAATAGGAAAACTTGAAACCATGACTCATCAATAATTCCTAACTCCTTTTTAAAAAAAATAATATATTATGATTTTCCTTTGACAATTTATATTTGGTTTGGTTCAAATCTTTTAAGTACACCTGTGTTTGTCTTAACTATATTTAAATAAATATTATGCAATAAAATTGATACTCCCTCCATTTTAATTAATTTATTATTATTATTTTCTTGCTGACATGTTTTTTTTTTCTCTTCAGCCATGTGGCTTCTTTTCAACTGCTTTTTAAAGAGTAAAATTATGTGTGACAATTTATATTTTCAGCCGGAATTTTGTTATATATGTTAGATATGGTTGCCATTTTTTTTTATTCTAGTGAAATAGTTTTTCACATAGTAATTGAAGTGGTAAATTTTATCTTTAAAAGAGAGGGCTGTAATACATACATTTCAAATAGTTCAAGTGTGAAATTAAAATAAAATGAATATTTTTAAGTGTTTTTTTACACTTAACTCTTAAAAAATGATTTTTTTGTACAATTATTTATTCTGCTTTTCTTGTTGTATGTGTGCGACCACATAATTTAAGAACATTCATACAAATTTTAACTTGTTGACCGAAGGGGACCAACACTTCTAACTTATATTAATATCAAACAAATAAATTAAAATTAAAGAATTAATATCAAACATAAATATCGACTATAAATATCAATAGCAGTACAACTCTTCAATCATATAATTAATTGAAAGTTGTTATAAAAGAACTTACTAAGATTAATATACTAAAAGAAGAAAAATTGAGGAAGTAATATATTTCAAAATGTATATACGTATCTATATGCACAATGACTATTTATAGACATGAGTTTAATACACATATGTATAACTTTGGCCTATTATTGGCCACGTGATAATATCCACAAGTGATGCAACTCTTTCAATGTTTGGGGCCCACGTGGCACTCAAACATATTTTACAACACTCCCCCTTGTATGTCTATGTAAGTATATAGACATATATAATACGCATTACTTGCTGTCTCATTAAAAACCTTTCCAGGAAAATTCAGTGAGATAAAACCTAGACTAAGGAAAAAAGAGTACAGTGCGTATTTTACTCCCCCTGATAAAAACCATGATTCAGATGGTTAAGTTTTCGCATTCCAATTTTCTAAACCATCTTCTCAAGAGTTGAGGCTGGTAAAGATTTGGTAAATAAATCTGTTGGATTATCACTTCAACGAATTTGTCGCACATCAATATCACCATTCTTCTGGAGATCATGTGTGAAGAACAATTTTAGTGAAATGTGTTTCGTTCTATCTCCTTTTATAAAGCCTCCTCTTAATTGAGCTATGCATGCAACATTGTCTTCAAAGAGCATTGTGGGTATCTTAACGTTACACTTCAAACCACATCTTTCTTTGATAAAATGTATTACTGATCTTAACTACACACATTCTCTACTTGCTTCATGAATGGCTATTATCTCAGCATGATTTGAAGAAGTAGCGACAATAGACTGATCGTAGATCGCCATGATATAGCAGTACCTCCGTATGTAAACAGATAGCCTGTTTGTGACCGAGCTTTATGTGAGTTAGATAAATAACCTGCATTTGCATGACCAACAAGATCTGCACTATCTTTGTTAGAATAAAACAGACTCATATCACTAGTTCCCCTTAGATATCACAATATATGTTTAACTCCATTCCAATGTCTTCGTGTAGGGGAAGAACTATATCTTGCTAATAAATTAACAGAAAATGCTATGTCGGGTCTCGTAGCATTAGCAAGATACATAAGTGCTCAAATTGCACTGAGATAAGGTAATTCTGGACCAAGAGGTTCCTCATTCTCTTCTTGAGGTCGGAATGAATCCTTACTCACTTCAAGTGATCAGGAAACCATTGGAGTACTTAATGGATGTGCTTTGTCCATGTAAAATCGTTTCAAGATTTTCTCAGTATAGGAAGATTGATGGATGAAGACCCCGTCTACTAAATATTCTATTTGTAGTCCAAGACAAATTTTTGTCTTTCCAAGGTCTTTCATCTCAAATTCTTTCTTTAGATATTCAACTGTCTTTTGAACCTCTTCTGGAGTTCCAATGAGATTACTGTCATCAACATAAACAACAAGAATAACAAACCCCAATGTTGTTTTCTTAATAAATATACAAGGACAAATGGCATCGTTTATATAACTTTGTTTTATCAAGTACTCACTAAGGCGATTATACCACATGCACCCTGATTGTTTTAAGACATATAATGACTTTTGTAATCTGATTGAATACATTTTCCGAGATTTTGAACTATATGCTTTAGGCATTTTAAGTTCTTCCGAAACTTTCATATAAATTTCATTATCAAGTGAACAGTAAAGGTAAGCTGTAACCACATCCATTAGATGAATTTCAAGATTTTCATGTACAGCTAAACCGATGAGATATCGAAAAGCTATTGCATCCATAACAGGTGAATATGTTTCTTCATAGTCGACACCGGGTCGTTAAGAGAATCCTTGTGCAACAAGGCGTGCCTTGTATCTTACAATGTCATTTCTCTCATTTCTTTTTTGTACAAAGACCCATTTATAGCCAATTGATTTAACATCACTAAGCGTTTGGACTACTGGTCCAAAAACTTCACGCTTAGCAAGTGAATTTAATTCTGATTGAATTGCTTCTTGCCATTTTGGCAAATCACATCTTTGTCGACTTTCTTCGACAGATAGAGGTTCAAGATCCTCATTTCCTTTCATAATGTTAAGTGCAACATCATATGCGAAAACATTATCCACTATGATTTTTGATCGATCTAAACTTATCCCATCACCTGTAGAACTTATTGAGAGTTCTTCATTCACTTGAGTTTCGGGTTCACTGATCTCTTCATGAATATCAGGATTAGTTAGATCTTGAATTTCTTCATGAGATTCTTTTGTAGTGTCATTTTTTGTACTTCTTTTTCTAGGATTTTTATCTTTTGATCCCAATGGTCTACCACGCTTTAGGCGTATTTGTGATTCAGAAGCTACGACACTTGTAGATGGTCCTTTTGGGACATCGATTCGGATAGGCACATTAACTGCAGGAATATGTGACTTTGTTATCCTTTTTGAATCAGTAAATGCGTCTGACATTTGATTTGTTATCTTTTGAAAATGGATGATCTTCTGGACCTCTTGTTCACACACAGGGGAGCGTGGATCAAAATGAGATAATGATGAAACTTTCCATGCAATTTCACTTTTAAGTTTTTTTTTCTCTCCCCCTAATTGCGGAAAATTTGTTTCATCAAATCGACAATCTGCAAATGTTGCAATGAATAAATCTCCCGTCAATGGCTCAAGGTAGCGAATTATGGAGGGTGAATCAAACCCAACATATATGCCTAACCTTCTTTGAGGGCCCATCTTGGTGCGCTGAGGTGGTGCTACAGGCACATATACAGCACATCCAAAAATTTGAAGATGAGCAATATTTGGTTCATGGCCAAATACCAATTATGATGGGGAGTATTTATTATAATGAGTCGGTTTGAGACGAACAAGTGATGCTGCATGTAAGATAGTATGACCGAAACGGTAGTCGGCAACTCACTTTTCATAAGTAGAGGTCTTGCTATCAATTGTAAGCCCTTAATAAATGACTCAGCAAGGCTATTTTGAGTATGAATATGAGCTAGAGGATGTTCAACTTTTATCCCTACCGATACGCAATAAGCATCAAAAGCTTGGGATGTGAATTCGCCAGCATTATCAAGGCGAATTGTCTTAATGGGATAATCTGGAAATTGCGCTCTTAATCGTATCATTTGTGCCAATAATTTTGCAAATGCCAGGTTGCGAGATGATAAGAGGCACACATGAGACCATCTTGAAGATGCGTCTATTAGGACCATAAAATATCTAAACGACCCACTAGATGGGTGAATAGGTCCACAAATATCCCCATGTATTCGTTCTAAAAATTGAGGGGATTCAATGTTAACCTTCATTGGTGATGGCCTAGTAATCAATTTGCCTTGGCAACAAGCAGCACACAAAAACTAATCATTTGTAAGAATCTTCAGGTTCTTTAATGGATGTCCATTTGAGTTTTCAATGATTCGTCTCATCATTATTGATCCAGGATGACCTATTCTGTCATGCCAAAGCACAAATGTCTTTAAGTCAGTAAACTTCTGGTTTACGATAGAGTGTGCTTCAATTGTACTTATTTTTGCATAATACAGGCCAGAAGATAAAGTTGATAATTTCTCCAACACACATTTCTGGTCTGAGACAATATTGGTGATACCAAGGTATTCAACATTCATTTCATTTATTGTCTCAACATGATATCTATTTCAGTGAATATCTTTAAAACTTAACAGGTTTCTTGGGGATTTAGAAGAGAACAATGCATCTTCCATGACAAGTTTTGTCCCCTTATACAGAAATATAGTAGCTCTGCCGGAGTCTTTTATTAAGTTTGAATTACCAGAAATTGTAGTAACATTTGCTTTTCTTCTAAGCAAGTAGGAGAAGTATTTCTCATCTTTGAATATGGCGTGCGTTGTTCCACTATTGATTACACAAATATATTCATTATTGATCATTGAGGTATCCATATATTCTTCAAGATAAAAGATATAAACGAAATAAACATTATAATATTATTACTAAACAAAAACATTACACAACCTTTTAGTTATTTACAAGTCTAGGAAAACATATTCATACTAGTTCATACAAACGACGAAAATGAAATATATTTACATTATCACAGATCTATCACCTATCAGGTGATCCATCTTTCCTTTGGGATTCTCAATGAAATCCGCTACATCTAGATGCATGGGTTCAATAGTATCTTCCGAGATAAAGTTGGCTTCAGCGTTATTTTTCACCTCCTTCAAGGAAGCTTGATATAGCTCAACCAGATGCCTTGGCGTACGACAGGTATGTGACCAATGTCCTTTTCTTCCACATCGATAACATTTGTTGTCTGAATTTTTCTTCTGCACTACGTCATGTTTCTCATTCTTCTTTTTACACTGGTGGTGTTGAAGGTTATTATTTAGTGCAAGACGATCACCATGATTGAAATTTCTTCCTCGACGATGTGAAATTAATTCGGAATATTTTTTAAATCCCATTTCTCGGTATTGCTGCTGCAGAAGCACACTTGAGGCAGGGAAAGTGGAAAACGTTCTCCAGTATATCATGGTCAGTGATATTTTCTCCATATAATTTTAATTGTGAGATAATTTTAAACATGGAAGAGTTTTACTTACTGATAGATTTAAAATCTTGAAGTCTCAAGTGAATCTAGTCATAACGTGCTTGTGGAAGGACGACCAACTTCAGGTGGTCATATCTATCTTTTAAATTGTTCCACAACACCCGAGGATCCTTAACAGTGAGATATATCATTTTCAAACCCTCATCAAGGTGATTACAGAGAAATATCATCGCCTTAGCACATTTTTGATTCGATACTTGATTATTTTTTTGGATGGTATCTGCTAGACCCATCGCATCAAGATGATTCTGCATCGAGTACCCATGATATATAGCTTTTTTCCGATATGTCTAGAGCAAGAAATTCAAGTTTAGAGAGATTAGACATTATTAAGAAAAGGAAATTTATACCTTTAAGGCTTTTAAAGTCTTTACTTGAACTGGCAGAGACTCGTGTTGATAACGTGTTATAAAAGAACTTACTAACTAAGATTAGTATACTAAAAGAAGGAAAATTGAGGAAGTAATATATTTCAAAATGTATATACATATATATATGTACAATGGCTATTTATAGCCATGAGTTTAATACACATATGTATAACTTTGGCTTATTATTGGTCAAGTGATGTATACCTTTAGCCTATTATTGGCCAAGTGATGATTTGCACAAGTGATGTAACTCTTTCAATGTTTAGGGCCAACGTGGCAGTCAAACATATGTTACAACAAAAGTAGTTTAAAAACAATTGACTTTTGAAACTTAGCTTATTTTCTATTTTTTATAAAAAATAGTTTTTCATTTTATATTTATTTTGCGATTCAATTAAAACAAATATAAATAGAGCATAGCCTACTAGGGATCCGCATGGATTAAGTTAGAATATTAATGGTCTGCACCAATCCAATCTGATAGTGTCATATTAAGTTATAACTTATAACTGATTAGACAAATTAATTCAATTGTCAATTTTTTTTATGAATTTGATTTTCAATTTTTTTTCGCCGTTGGGATAACATTCTGAAAGGTTCATTTGATTATATTTTAAATTTTTGCCATTACTTTTCCTTTTTAAAAAATTTAAAAACCAACCCTCACTGCATTCATAATCACCCAAAAACATTTTAAAAATATATATTTAGCCATCCTTCTTCACTTCTCTCTTAAATTTCTATAATGTTAACTTTACAATTTTTTTATTTCATTAAATTGAATTTTCAATATTTACATGGATAAACTTCCTACCAGTTGAAGACGAGCAAAACCAAGTCTCATGTGACGATATTTAAGAGTTAAATGACGATATAATTCAATGTCAACAATGTGATAAAACACATACATATAAATTCACATCGAACTATAGTGAGGATGCCAACTTTTATCATAGGAACTTGCTTAGGCATAATCATTCAGTTTCAGATGCAAATCTTTCTTAAAATTTGAAGTTTGAATTAGTTAATGTAAAATGGAATTTTAGATTTGCATGTTTTTAAAGGGGAAAATGCACAAATACCCCCTCAATCTATGCCCTAAATTTCAAAGACACACTTATACTACACTAAGGTCCTATTACCCCCTGAACTTATTTTATAAGTAATTTTTTACCCCATTTCTCCTACGTGACACTATCTTGAAAAAAAAGTCAACTAGCGTTGGATCCACAAGATAGTGTCACATAGGCCTAAAAGGGGTAGAAAATTATTAATAAAATAAGTTCAGGGGGGTAATATGACCTTAGTAAAGTATATGTCTGTCTTTGAGATTTTGGGCATTGGTTGAGGGGGTACTTGTGCATTATCCCTTTTTAAAAAAATAGAAATTTCAAAACTAATTTCATTGAATTTTAGAAATTTAATATATTACTATATCTGCACATGTGTTACGTAATAATGTAATACATGTTTTTATAAATAATATCAACATTATTAAACCACAAAACCTAAAAAAGCAATATTAATAAAATGAGGCATACATCAGACATGAAACTATTGGAATTGATAAAGTTTTTATTTTTTGAAATTAAAACTACTGGAATCGATAAAGTTCTTTTTCTTGAAAATTGAAATTTCTACTAGAAATGATAAAGTTTTTAATCAATTATTATTGGGTTGTCGGTGTTTATACCCTCCACATCTTCTTTAGCTAAAAAATCTTCTTCTTAGAATTTGAATTTTGAATTCGATTTTGTTGGAGTTACACTCTAAGAGTTTAAACACAAGTTCATCCCCCTCTTTTATATTGTTATGATCCGCAAATTTAAACCATACAATAGTAAATTTGTATTTAGTTTTGGCTTTACCATAAAACAAGTTCCACTTCTTTTCACCACAAGTAAGAACTGCAAGGGCTCCAGCAAAAGGAAGCTCTTTGTTTATTTTCTTGGGTAAGTAGTGTCAAACATTCATAGAAATTAAGCAAAATAAAAGTTAAGAATCCGAAAAACCCAAAGTGTTAAATATATATATATTTTAACCTAAACATTATGCCTAGAACCAAGAACATTTAATCTTTAATGTACCACTCAAAACTAAATTCTTTTCCCCCCACCGATATTCTGTAAAGATCGAAAAAATGCTAGGTTTAACTAGAGCCTAAAAGTAAGGTTAATTTAATAAATATAATTTTCCATAAGCTAGTAGATCATTTAATCATTTTAGGGGGTTTAGGAGTCAACACCTAATAGAGGAGTGCCAAGAAAAAGGGGCAAGCCTTGGAGCTACTGCCTCAAGGCTCCACATAAACCACCACGACTTGGGGTCAAGACAACGGTCAGTGGAAGGATTTGTGTCCAAGAGACATAAGCCCGAAGTGTCCTAGACACTACCCCAACCCTCACGAGGGGACCACAGGTCGTGTTCCACTCCATGACTCGTGAGGTAGGGCGTGAGACTCACTTAGTTTTTGTAGGAAATGGGGCACTTAAGGGAGCTACTTCCCAAAGCACCACATGTACTATAACAGGTCATGGTGCACTTGACGAGGGTAAGGGGGCTCGTGAACTTGACTTAGTTTTTGTAGGAATTAGCAAGATTGAAGACGCTACTTCCTCAATGAAGGTTAGTTTAGTCTTTTACTTTTAAGTCCAATTGATGTGGGGTGTTTTGGGTAGTTTAGGGGTGAAATATAAACAGGGTTTCAGTCTTTTTCATCCATTTACAAGATTCAAACTCAAAAACCCACCAAACACAATTCTCTCAAATATTTCTCTCTACAAATTTCCTCTTTTGAACAACACCAAAAACTTTAAGAAAAGGTTTCAAGCTCCAAATTTTCATCTCAATTTCGTGGTAAAGCTTCAAACAAGGTATGAGAACTTTCATTCATGGGATTTCTTTTCCCATGAATCCCTTTCTCTACTATTTTTGAAATTGGGAATCTTTTCAAAATTAGGTTTTTGATTCTAACCTTGTGTTCTTCTCAAAAACATTTTTTATATGTTGGTTATCGTATATTATAATGAAATTGAAATTTAATTATGGTTTTATTGCAACATTTCTGTTGAACCCATGTGTTTTCCCTTGCCCCCAACTTTATAAAAATTATGATGGGTTTCTTTATGAATTATGAATATGTGGGGTAGTATGTATGTGGATTTAGTTATTAATATTGTTTATTCCATGCTTATATTAGTAATTCTAAGTGTAATTTCAAGATATGATCTATGACTATTGAAAGGTAAATTGTAAGTGCTGAATCTTGATTATGGCCTTGAAGGCAACGTATGAAGGTAATCCTATGTCGAAGATTCTTATATATGAATGGTTTGATCCACTTGAAAGGGAGGTGCTTACTTTTATGCATTTATGTATGAAGTTATGCTACAGTTTAATGGTGAAAATCTAATGACTAAGGTGTGAGATATGGTATTGTTAAAAGGCTAGTTTCCTTTGCTATTAGACAAGACTATGTATTACTTGTCTTGGATGATTATATGATGATTTCAAGGTGAAAGGTAGTTCTCACCATGTTGAATCCATGATCTATGTATGAGTTGGGTTTAACGAAGGGTAATGTACTCCTTCACATATGAAATTACAGTTCACCTTAACTCTGTATAAGTTGGAGAATAATGCTTAGCACCGAGCGGATATGACAAATGAGGTAGAGACCTTCCCGCTAGTTTAGGCTATGTTTTCTACGTATGATATAATGATATGGAAACTCTCCCGCTAGTTCAATCGGCTCACTTTCTAGAAGCAACCTTCATATCCCAAAACTAGGTGCCCACATATATCTTAGCTTGTGGATCCACATTATAGGTATATATGATTAGTTCTACCTTAGGCAAGTGGAACACCTTCTTTTGGTGTAGGGTTATATGACAGTGTATTCCATGTAGGTCTCATGGTCTATGTCGGTTAAGGCAATTCTCGGTATGCAATAAGATAATGCATATGACTTGAACCATACTTGTGATTTCTTGATAAGTTTACTTCGTAGGAGTGGGGGTATGGGATTTCACCTTTTACATTTCACAACAATTCTTTGAAAGAGAATATCGGTGGGTCTATGATGCTATGGTAAGAAATAAAGGTATGATATACGTTGATTGGGTTGTTACTACGATATGACTCTCCTTATGTATATGCGATGAACATAGTTATTTACTTATTTATGATTGTGGATTATGATAAGATCTAATGTTAATATGTGTAACTAAGGTGATTCTAAATGGATACTTAGTATAGTTGGTATTGTGGGATGCCAACTATGCATTGCACAAATATGCTTTTAGGGTTGCTAAGGTGATGGTCCTATTATGTTATGAAAAGTCGTATGAGAATGCTATTATGATTTGGCTTATGTCCTTATGTGCATAAACGGTTTTCCAACTTAATAAATGCATTATTTTCACTAAAATATCTTTTTAGCATATTTAAGTATTTTTATGCATGTTTCCATACTTAGTGCTTTTGTACTAACCTCTTCTCTTCTACATCTCCTATGAGTGTATGTTCGGGATGTTGAGGTGCTCTTATTCCATTCTTGAAGAAAACTTGGGTTTCTACCTCCATGTTTTGGTGAGTCCTCAATTTTGAGTACGAGATGTTGTTGTTTCTAGTTCTAGTTAACTTTCCTTGTTAAGGGCTATATTGTATTTCCTTATGATAATACTTACTATTGATGTCTTATGTTTAGATGTCGTAGTAAGATAAGTTTAGCTTCCTATTTTTCGTATAAGAAGAAAGTTGTACTTCTATTGTAAAAGTTTTAAGTTTTCCGTATTATTTTTATGTCTTCTGTAATGATAGTTAAGGGCTTGTATGAGACTCCTTTGGAGTCAAGTGTGTCAGTCCTACGGCGTAGCCCGGGTCGTGACATATTCAATACCATGGAAATGAGATTCTACAATTGAAAAAATAAAAATAAGACCTATTTAAAAAATGAAATATCTCTTATTTATAAGATGAAGTTCTGACTAATAAAGTTTGTAACGGGCTAGGAAATCATTTCTCCATCCTGTAATGACCCTAAAAATGAAATAGGGTTATCTAGAGCCTCACAAGGTTTTAATGAGTCAATAAGGTGTTAAAATAATGAATATTATCATTAGAAGTCAGTTTGTTTGAGTTTGGAAGTCAAAACGCCCAAGGACGATCAAGACATCCGGAAACTAGTCTTGAGCGCGTGCTGTTGTGTCCTAGTATGTTGTATATGTTTTTATGTGTTGTTTGGAGTCTAAAATCAGTGAGGTGACCCTAAAAACTGTATTACCATCTTTAGGGTCACAAACTACTGGTTATGACTTCCAAAGGACCGTGCTGGGGGTCCTTGAGGAGGACCCAACCTTGGGCCTACAAGCTGAGGCGGCAGTAAATTGTGCATAGATGAAATTAGTCCTCATCACGGACATGGTGCACCAAGGGCCAAATTTTTGGTCCATTTCGTGGAATCTACTGTCCCAAAAAGAATTTTGAAAAATCTTTGGGGAACAACTCCATGACGCGGACTTGTTCCACGATAATAATTCCCAAAGTTTAAGTTAAGTTTGACTTGTCTAAAAAGATCCAATTAATGTAGGGGTATTTTGGGGGTCTATTAAATATGGAATTAAGGTCATTATACACCCATTACCATAGTAAAAACCCCTACCCTCAATTAGAATAAAAAAATCATAAGGTCTCCATCCTTACTAAAATTCTCTCTCCAGTTAGATCCTCCATTGAAGGATCTTCAGGTTTCAAGGAAGAAGACCAAATTATCCAAGGTTTCAAGCCTAATTTCTTGGGATTTATTTAGTTAAGGTATGATTATTTCATCCTCGACTCTTCTTCCATTCAAGGAGCTAGTTTCAAAGGCTTTTCAAAGAAGTTCAAAAACATATAAATTCCTATTTTGAATTCTAAGCTTGAATTCTTATATGAAAAAGTTTAAATCAATGTTTTATGAAGTAATTGATGTTAATTGAATGCTTTAAGATAAAAAAAACTCCATTAACCCATGTATTCCATGAATTCCTAATTACGGCTGCAAAGTGGGAGAATCGATCATGGCTTGATCTTAGTGAATTCATGTGTAGATTGTATTGGGCTATTGAATTATGGTGGCGGTGTTTATGTGTTATATTTTTTATGAACATGGCCTTGCCGACATTATTATGTGAAGTAACGTGATTGTTTAGAAGATGTTAAGGCTTATATGAATATGTTAAGTGAAGGATGATATGATATATGTGTGATATTGTATAATGTGAAGTTATTAAGTGAAGAGATCTTGTAATGGCTATATGATCTTGTATGAGAGTTAATGTTATGATTCTTCTCTAATTGATGATATATGATGATGAAGGACTAAGAAGTGTTCTTATAGAATAATGTTGTATCTTGTGTGGTAAAATTAGTTGTCCCTACATGGTACTTGAATGTTATTGAATACGTGATATGATGATGTTGTGTTTTGATTGATAGACTTAGGTCCCTCTACTTGATACATAAAAGTTATGTGAATGTGAACTCTTGACTTATTAGGCTTAGTCACCTTTGTCATGTATGTGTATGAATGAATGATGGAATGAAAGTCTAGGATCGATAGACCTAAGATGGTCACCTTCTAAGGACGACTAATATAGGACCTTGAATAAGAAAAGAAGGTCAAGGGAATAGAACCTTGAATACAGAAAAGAAGGTTAATGAAGCCTTGAAGTGAAAGACCGTAATGATATACTTCTTGAATGGAATGATGGACTTAGGGATAGGTTGGATGGAACAACATGAAACCATCTCTAAAGGAGTCATAAGATCTATCCTAATAGTCCTTGGTTGTCAGCCCTAGTGGACCCATCCTTGGAAAGAAAAAGTGTTAAGAGTTGGTAAGACATAGTAATAGTATCTTCTCTAATACACCTAGTGAATGATACTCTATGAGAATAAAGACAAAAACCGAGTTAAATAAGCTTCTACTAGTCGCTTTACTTAATATGATCCTAAAGTAAAAAGAAACCCTTGATATTCCTTAACTTTGTGCCAACATGGGATGTGTCCTAGTTCTACCCTTGGCAAGTAGAACACCCTCCTCGGAGTAGGGTAACTTCAAATTCCATACCTATCTAGTAACTATGTCAGTTAGTGCCTATTCTCATCATGCGAAATGTACACTCTAGTTATTGGATAGGTTCCACAACGTGTAGGTAGTGGAATGGGACGAGGTAGTGGAATGGGATGCTATCTACACATGGCACGTGTAAGCTTTAAAGATGATAGAATGGGTTCCCTAGGTATTTTCCAAGATTATTACATGAAGTCCTTTAATTGTTTGATTTTCTCTTAAATGGTTTAATGAATATGGTTGACTTAGTTAATGCATGTTGAATAGAAAGGGTCTTACCTACGGTAGCTTTGAGGATTTCTTAGGTAGACTTGAAGAGGGTGTATGAGAGGTCACTTCATGTCTTACATAGGTGAGTATTAGAGTAACATTAGGTGGGAAGTCTAAATGATGAAAAGGGAACAATCTTACTTTGAGAAGTCTGTAGAATCACTTAGGTGGGTGTGAAGGGGTTGTATGGGCGGTCTTTTCATATCTTATTTAGGTGGATCTTAGAATAACTCTTGGTATGAGGTTTAAATGCTTATGTGTATGATTATCGTTGTTTCTTATTAGTTACTTAAAGGTGGTTCTTTTACTTGTTTTATGAGGTTTCTATCAAAAGAGCATGAAAAGTATGTTATAAAATGAAACCCATTTTTAGCATGGTTTTCTTCCATGTTTTTATATTTCTACAAGTGAGGAGTCTCTTAGAAGCAAAGCTTGAGAATAATATTTTATTAACAAGACTTTTTATGTCCTCATATGATTCGAGGACATAGTTATGTTTTAGTTTCCTTTCAAAAAGACTTTGTAATAAACTATAATTACTTTTCAAATTGATGTAAGGGTTGTGAACCCAAGATATTTTATGTGTCTAAGATGTCCGTGACGAGACTTAGTTCTTTCTTATTAATCCTATAAATATTTGAACTATTCTTATGAAAAGCTTTCATTCCGCACTACTTTTCAACTAGATATAATGAACGACGTCTAAGGGCTTGTATAAGACCTCTGAGAGGTCGAGAATGCTCTGTGGCGACTTAAGAGTGCTCTTACTTCTAGAGTATACTCTCGAGTCATTAAACATCCAATACGCATAGTCCCACTAAATTCATGTCCACCCCAAAGAACCCAACACTAGTTTATGAAGCATCCTAACAAAGATGATTTTGTATCACCACGAAACCTCTAGTTAAGGATGAGATCACCACTACAAAGAATAATTTGTGAATAAATACTAACAAAAAGAGGGAGTTTTATATAGAAATTTAAGGGAGGAAATGAGATTTACCAAACTGTAAATGGGCTTGGCACTACTCTTAGTAAGAACCATACCAACATAGAGTTCTTAAAAAACTGGCAAAATTTCATCATTGTTGTTTTCTGTACTTCAGTGCTTTCATTCATGATGAATTCACCTTTTTAGTTTGAAACTTGTTTAGAAGACGATCCATCCTAAAAATAATAATGAAAAGAGTAGATAAGTTTTATAATTAACATCGGGGGTTTGAGAGAAAGTGAAGTAGAAACATATAAATTTGTTAAGAGTGATTGGGATGTACCTCCATTGCCGACTGATCAGATAAATGGAGCTCTTGTTCTGATTTGATTTAGTTTATCGAGAGTACATAAAAATCTTTGAACTTTCAAAAGGGGATAATTTAAGATTTTGCGGTGGCGTTAGGGTTTTAGCGTTTTTAAAAAATAACAGAAAGTACTTTTTAAGTTAAAAAATTAGTCTTATTTACTAATTTATATAATATGATATTTCGTTTCAAAAAGAGGTGGTGCATTCGAGATTCTTTTGACAGAAAGAATTATGAAATCAAAATACATAACAATTTTTAAGACTGTTTTCGAATTTTAACACAAATGATGTAGGATCATTTTGTCTGCTTTTTGAAGCTTTTAGCATAAATAATGTGAGGTTTATATCTACTTTTGAAGTTTCTAAGCTATGCAAACTAATTATATATGTTTAATATAATTAAAATTTAACATCTCCTAAAACTTTTGAAGTAGTATTTTAGAATCGTCGTGAAAAAAGAAAATATTTTACATTGTAAATATAATTAAAATTTAATATCTCCTAATTTTTTTTTGTGATTGAATTTAAAATTTTACATGTGCTTTTTTCTTTTCTGGCTTGAATTTCTCTGTTTTTAGAAGTCTTTCTTCTAATGCACTTCTTTTGCAGGGGTTAATATTTGTACAAGTTTTGACAAAGAAATTTAATATTTCACTACTTCTCTATGCTATGATACTTTGCGCACTCAAGGTATTCGATGATAGCACTAACAATATTTTGTAATGTTTCTTTCTTCGTAGATTTTCACTATATTTCTATGTTATTGTGCAATCACTGAAAGATGAATCATCATGATAAATTAGAGGGATATAATTTCTTTGATAACAATATGTCTAGTAGATGTTTTATATGCATGTTAGTAGTTGTTCCTGTTTTCGACATGCATTATGACTTTTTCATGTATTTTGTGTGTATTAACAACTAATTTGAGGCGGATAATGCACCTAATATATTTAATAGTATGTTTTTTAGAGATGAAATCCAAATTTTAGTATTATGTAGATTTTGAATGAAACATGTAAATAATTAAAGTGTGCATTTTTCAGGTTCTTAATTAGCCAAGATCTGTTTGTGACCTTTTTAAATACTCAAGTAAATCCATTATACTCATGTAAAGATGTATTATCTTTAAATATATTTGGAATCTATAATGATTCTTGAAAATAAAGCTTACTTTTATATTACCCTCTCTTACGATAAGGCCACAGAAGAATCACACAACAACACTTAAAATACGAGTAATCGATTGAAGTAATAGCATGTTTTTGATGCTTTTTTAATAACACTATCACTTCAAATAAATATGATCCAGTTTCAGATCTTGATGGATGGAGAAACAGGTGATAGCAGAATACATTAAATAAAATACTATTTCTCGATTTTCAACTAATTTACTTTTTCAGGTATCCGTATGCTGTGTTGTTAATATAAAAGTCAGTGATGTATCTACTTTTTTAATCCAAAAATACAAGAAATGGCTTACTTTTGTTTTAAAAAAAGTTGATGGGAATGTGGTCCCTTGAATTTCTTTTAAGAAAATTCTCTACTTGAGATGTTTCATTTAAGATATCATACTTTGCGCTTGGTTTGTACTGGATCTGGTGATGCGTGTTCTCTTATTTTTATTATATATTACTCGTTGTTGCTTCCATGCTTTATCACTTGCTCTTTTGATGACATATATTGTTCTTGCAGCTCTGTTTCAGAAACATCTCTTTTGAGCCGAGGGTCTATAGGAAATCATCTCTATAGCAACTTGTAATATTACAAATACTAAAAATTGCATTTTTTAACTGATGGAAAAAAGATTTTTCACAGAAAAACTGAATCAATAAGAAATCAATAACGTAGGTATCATTACATATCATCATACATATGTGATTAACCAAATCTGTCGATGATAAGGCGAAGAGAGAGTGCATGAAACAACATTAATTCAATAAGGGGAAAGAAAACAGAAGAGAGATGGATTTGCAAAATCAAAAAAAGAATACCTAGTGAGAGAGCAGGAATAGAGACAAGGAGAGTACAAAGATTACCTTGTAAGGACGAGAGAGACGAGTTCGCGCCATGGCCGATGAGGAAGTGAGGTTTTCCCTAATTTGTATATTTTTTTTTTGGCAAATTCCCAAATGCTGGTAATACTTGAATTTAGGGAGCATTTAGCTACTATTGATTTAATGCCTCTAAACAAATGTTCCTAAAAGTTGTTTTTTTGGTAGTTGTGAGCAAACCTTATTAAATTTATAAAATTGACTAGTATCTTACATTTTGGAGTGTTATTTGGACATTTTTCAATAATTTTTGCTAGCGGGTTGTGCAATTTAACCATTTAGGTCTCTTTTTGTGCTTCTTGGTATATAAAGAAAGGAGACGCCGAAGCTGACTGTTTTAAGTTACTCAGTTTTGATGAGACCGAGAGACGACAAACAACAGATCAAATAAACATTCTCTTCATTCATAGTGTTCTTACTCTGTTTTGACATATTTTTTGGTAATACCTTTTTGTTGTCACTCAAACGCATGGTCTGATGCATAGTGTATTTAAATGATCTACTTGACAGTGTTTAGTGGACCGCTCATACTAAGTGAGATGAAAATGTGCTCTATGATCATATGTGGGCTACTCATATTATGCGAGGTATATAAGAATTAACTCTCAGTTCCTTGATATACCATAGGGATCTTATTTCAGTATTTCTATCAAAAGTTACTTTAATTGTGATATCAAATGGACATGAATATAGTAGTTTATGATCTTAAGTAATTTATGATTAGACATTTCTCCTATATAAAGTTTGAAAAAGTGAGACTACGTAAATCTTCGTCCCAGTGCACAACACATGAAGAAACGAAAGGCTCAACGTTTGACTTATTAGGGAGTTCGATATCAATTATCTCCTCTGGAAGACATCCCTCCCTTCTCAGATACATTCATCCCATTAAGTAATGTACTATTTACAATCTGTCATCTATGTATCAACAAGTTTCCTGATGTATCCAAATCTTATCATTTTAAGGGACTGTTGTAAAATTTTTGTTAAGTTGCAATATAGATTTCTGTTGCAGTAGATAAATCCCAATAGTATTGTGAACTCTTACCAAATAAAAGATGAGTCATATGGCAGGTTTAATGTTATTTACAACGTATATTTTGGAACAAAATAATCATCCTTTTATTTCAATGAATGCTAATACTAAATGTATGAAGGACATAAAATCACATGCAAATAAAGGTTAATTACATCTTATTCAGGAAGTTCCGCAATCACAAAATTTTAAAATATTTTATTGTTCTCAAATTCATTGCAAATGATACATTACTTAAGATTATGTTGCTTTTATAATAAAAGGAAAATAACAGAAAATTAATCAACCCTCCCATAAGTCACCCAATCACATTTTGTTAGGTTATTAACATTTTAATATTAATTTTTAACATATTAAATTAATTTATTTTTGATTTATAATAATGACCATTGGTAGGCATTTGTGTTTCAAACTACCAATTTAATCATGCTATTCATCTTTGACTTGGTAGCCATGTAATGCCATTACTTTTGGCTTTATTGGCTGAATTCATTGTGAGATAAAAACATTCCAATAAACATTGGAATGGATAAATTCTACATCATCCATTACAATTGGTTATCCATCACCTTTATTTCATTCTTAATTCTTCCATTACTCTTTGTAACCTATGTAACCTATGTAACTCCTTTGTAACCTATGAAACTCCTAAGACCATTATCTTCACTATTTACTACCTCCATTATCTTCCTATTCATTTCTAGGAACACTTCTTGTAGTATAAATAGTGTTGGTCTTCATTTGGTTTGGGACACACAAAACACAAGAGAAAACAAAGAGTGAAAGAGTTAGTCTAAAAGAGAATTCTTACTAGTTGAAGGGAGGTGTTCTTTTTTGTGGAGCTTTGGACTCAACTCTTGTCCAGAGTTGTTGAGTTATATTTTGTGAAGATTGTTGTATCCTGGAGGGGACAAGTCAAACAGGACTACTGCTGGACCGGTGAAAACATTTGCTGTAGTGAGCTTGAATCTCCTTAAAGAGAGCGAGATATCCACGCCTCAGCCTGAAAAGATTAATTTATTCATTTTATTTTCAATAATAATCTTGCAATTTTATTATCTTGTAAGTTTTTTCACTAACACATTTAAATCATGATTAATAAATCCCTCAAAACTCGTAACAAATTAAATTTTTTTGTAATAGTTCAAGTAAATCCTTCAATAGTGATGAAATCGATGTTGGAGATAATATTTACTTTTCAGACACATACCTGGATACATAACCCTTTTAGATAAATAACAGTGGGTATATATCGCTTACTAAAATATAATTGAATTTTTCATATTTAAGTATAAGATACACAATTATGAGCGTGATCAATATTATTTTATGCTTGAAATAATTGGGGTAATATATCAACAATGAAAATTGTACATGTTAACTTGTAATGTACTTGATGGTTGAAACATAAATATGATAATAAGTAAATACACAAATATCAACCAAATACATTAGAAATTTGAACATTGGGAGAGAAGGCCGTGTAGTAACACCCTCATATTTTTTCATATTTATATATTAGATATACATTAATATATTAGATACATAATTATGAACATGATTAATACTGATTTATGTTTAAAATGATTGAGATTATGTATCAAATATAAGATTTGTATTCGATACATTGTACACAACAAAGTTGTATTGTATCTGGTAGTTGAAACATAAACAGGATACATAAGTAAATACATAATATCAAGAAAATGCATTAAAAAAATTAAATCTTAGGTAGAGAAGGTCGTGTGGTAACACCCCTCAACCCCCTCCCCCCTCTTATGAGGCTTTCGCAACTATAATTAACATCCTTTCATAATTTCACAGTCTGGAATTTCTTTACCATCAAAGGATCTTTGCGGTGTTTGAATATATTTTCAACAAAACCCTCCGTATCTGAATCAAACTAACGAAAAACAATATATTCATTGTTGGCGGATACATTACATCAGTAAATTGAATCTATGATAATTCAAAATTCTGATATATTGAAAACTCAATAGATGATGAAGAAATTCCTCTACCTTTTCTTAAAAAAAAAAAACTAATGATAAGTTCTAGAATAACACATTTATAATTCAAAATTGCTGAGTTAGAAGAAAGGACTGATACATTGGGAAATTGTAGACATGATTTTGGGGGATCAAGCGTGGTGTATGGAGAATAAGAATGATGTATCCGTAGGTGAAGAGAGAAAAAAGAAAAAATGAGAGAAGATTTTGTAATTAATTCAAATGGTAGAAAATTTTAGAGATTATGCTATCTTAAGTTTTGTGTGTTTGTAAGTTTCCCATAAATCAAAATTGGATGTGAACCAAACTAATAAAAGTTATTCTCCTCGTGAATTGGGTGTATCCCTAAGCATGTCAAAACAAACCTTCATAGTGATGTGAAATGTTTCTTATACAATGGAACTGAACTTTTTTAAGAGGGTAAATAATCAATTCGCATTGATAGTACATCATATTATATGAAAATTCCTTTCTATGCCTTCTTGTGTTCCTCCTCTTCTATAGCTCCCACCATTTGATAATCATCTGTCAATGCAACCCTTCAATAGCAGAACTTGCAAATGAAGCGAACTGCCTCAATAGCTTTTGGGCTATGGGGGCTATTAGAAACAAATTTGTCATTGTTTCTGTTTCTCTCCTTACACAAAAATAGTATTTGGAGACTATTTGCATCCTCGTTCTTTAAAGATTGTAATTAGCGATAATTCTTTTCCTCCAAACCCTTCGGAGAAAGAAAACAATTGTAGTAGGAAGACCTTTTATCCACAAATAGTTCACCCACTCCAAATCAGCTCTAAAACTTCTCATAATATGATATGTTGACTTCATAGCAAATATCCCTTTTGAATTTTCCATCCACCATGCCTTGTCAACATGGACGACTCTATACTATTGAAAATAGGAAAAATTACGCGGTTAAGCAAACTTATCCTATTTAATTACTCATCGTAGCTATAGTCTGTTACAATTAGCACTCGCAACCAACATTATACATAATTACGTAGGCTAACTTCGAGTTTATATAATTAGTCACATTTATATCTGTATGATTCGCCAGGATATACAAATACAAATGTTTAATATACAATTATTTAACCTATATACGTATACAATTCACCTCTCTCCACTCTATGACCTCTCTCGCTCGCCTCTCTCCTCCCTCTACCAATCTGTCTTGCCATATATAAAAATAAATATGTACAATATACAACTATATACGTATACCATTCACCTCTCTGCCCTCTCTCTCTCTCTCGCCTCTCTCCTCCCTCTCTCGATCTCGCTCGCCTCTCTCCTCGCTCTCCCAATCTCTCTTTCCATATATACAAATACATATGTATAATATACAATTATCTAATCAATATACATATACAATTCACCTTTCTCCCATTCTTTTCCCCCTTTCTCTCACCTCTCTCCTCTCTCTCCAGTCTCCCTCGGCTTTCTCCTCCATATAACATGTAGCTACAAATTGTAATTATCAAACTATAGATATGGAGAGTAATTGATTATTTTTAAGTGGCTATGTGTGAAAGTATCCCTTGAAATAAGGCCTTTGCCTTAGGCCTCCAAATTTCGGGGGCCCCAATTTTTTTGTCAAGAATAAATTATGCGTTAACAATTTTATAGAAAAAATTGTTATTTATGATAAAACATATAATTTTTTAAAATTTATTAATTAGTCCTCTTTAACCTCTTTTTTACTTTATAAAAAATAAGAATTAATAGTGAAAAGTATGAAATTAGTGAATTACAAGATTTTTTTTATTTCTTTTTAAGTTTTAGTTACAAGCATTACTACAAGCATTTTAAAATAAGGTATAACAAGTCATCAACTTCTAAAGTCAAACTCTATGATTCTAACTCTATCTTTATTTCATATTTCATATAGCATTATGTTAACAATACATATAATAATTGCCTCACTAAGATGATGTTTTTAAATGTTTAGTTGATAAAATCTTACCTAAAACTAATAACTGAAAAAATAATGTTATACACTAATAGTATTCATCTAAAAAGTGTAAGAAAAATAAATTTTGAATAACTACGTATATAAAATTTATTTATATGTTTTTAGCCACAAATTGAAATTTCGCTTTAGGCCCCCAATTACGTTGAGACGCCCCTGCTTGTCAATATCCTCCAATTCCTGCCATGTTCTATATTATCTCAATAATATGTGCAGTCATTTAAGGTGATACACATTTTAGGAGCTTATTAACAGTTCTTTCTTCGTTTATCACAAATTCATTCACTTCAATTTCCTTTTCTCATGCTCTCTGTTTATCACAAATTCATTCACTTCAATTTCCTTTTCTCATGTTCAATCCTTCAAAAATGCTCGCCTCTTCCAGCCCAAATTTCAAGTCATTGGGCTGGCAGAGCCAATTTTCTTCAATATGTCATAATCTAAGTTATTAAATCTTTTAAGACTGCTGCTGCACTTTGTTTTGGGCTTGGTCCATTTTCGTTCATGTATCTGTTGTATATAATTATCATATATCAGTGTATACCACATGTTTTTTCAATGTAGACAATATATATCTACTTGATTTTATGCATTTTGTTTTTTGCTTCCAAGACCTGTATATCAGCCTCCAATTTTGTATATTGGCTTCCATTCCGCTTCAGTTGACCATATAATCGACTCGAAGGGAGAGTTTAGGGCCTCCATGGCCCCTTGGCATGCAAATAAAGAGATTTTGAGTCTAACTAGACTCTCATGGCGTTTTACAACAAAGCAAAGAGAGGAATACAAATTAGTATATGATAAGAAAATATTTGACAATTAATAAGGCATATACGTAGTATTAACTCATATAATTAGTAGACATAAATTGTACGCACATTATCAATCATAAGCTAATAAGGAAGAAAACAAATAACAACAATCTCATAAGATCAAAAACGACAATCCAAAATAGAAAATCAACATGTCAATATTTAAGAACAAACAAATACAACCATTTTTGAGAGGTGGACCTTTATACTTTACATCATCGATCTATTTGATTCATACAAACTTAATCTTCAAGGAGAATAAGCAAATATTGCTTGAGATTTACAAAAATCAAGCAATAATATGATTAAACACAACTAGAAAGTACGGGAGCATGCTACTCAACCAGATATATATTCTAAAACTATGAAAAAACATGGGGAAGATTTGACTAAAACATAGCTTAAACTAAATCAATAATGCAACAACATATTTTATCAGCTAGAGGAGTAACACTTAGCTATATTCAAATGGTAAAACAACAACCTAGTATCAACATTAAGGAAATGATAAAAAAATGAACAACAACAATATAATCAAAATCTAAAATTTTAAACAACAAAATCACGAGACGAAGATGAATTAATAAAAGGAAAGAGATATCACCTTTTTTCGAGCAGCGATTGGAACAACAAGCTAGATGAGAGCAAGAAACTTGATGATTAATCTATATTGTGAAGGATCAAAATTGGGTTTCAACACTGCAGACTTTTTTTTTTCATTGAGAATTAAATTGAAGTCCCCCCAACTGCCCAAGGTAATGGATTCTCTTGAGAAATTTCTTCAATTTGTTCTCATAATTCCAACCTCTCCAAAACATTGATGTGATGAGACATACTCTGTTGTTCATGCTGAAATTATTCTCTATTCTTTATTTTGTCCCGTAGCTCAGTCTTGTTTTGTTGAGTCTTATTCACTTTCACTTTGTCGTTACCTATCTTCTTAGATTTTCTTTCTTCCTCATTGCTATTTGTCACTAATTTGTCAATAGTCTCCTTCTTTGGGTATAGTTCAAGATGTTTTGCGTAGTTGTAGCAAACTCAAGTCTAATGTAACAGTAACCAACTTCTCAACTATATTAACAAGACTATTTTTCAATTACAACTCCACAAAGTAAATCCAACAACGGAAACAACAAAAACCCAAATAGAATCATAGAAACACTAAACATAAGAACTAGGGAATTGATAGATAGTAGAAGGGAGATGAGAAACTTAGACTCAGAATTGGGGATGAGAAACGTACATACTGTATTTTCTATAATCGACGATCCCCTCTCATAATGATGTCATATTCTATTTAAAAATTCCCTCAACGTGATCCCAAATTATCCTTTGCGAAGGCATGTCTTTCTTGCTTGTATTGGGCCTACTTGTCCAAATACCTATCCCTGTGATATACTTGTTATTATAGTTATTTGGAAGGGGTGATTCATAACAATAGAATTGTTCCTCATTATTTTCTTGATATCATGCATGTATCGAAATATTTTGTAACATAATAATATTTTATCTGAATTTATTTTTCAAATTTTCTCCATTCCTCTTCTTCATGCCAATGTTTATGGATTTGTGAAATTTCCCTAATGAATCCACTTCAACCTTCAGTCTTGCATAACTTGGTATTGTTTTATTCCTTGTCACCATGTCTACATGAAGCGACTTACCCATTACTGCTCCCAAAACGGTCTCTCTTCCATAGAAATTTAGTGGTAATATCAGTAAAAATATTTATCAATTGTCGACGTATAGTTTCTTCTTCAATATCAAATAAAGTATCTCATTTCAATATTCTAATAAGGTATTACCAATTCCGATCATGATGTAAAAGGGACGATTTCGATAACAAGTTTAGGTAGTCTTCCAACAGTGTTGCCCTTATAAGTACATGTTTGTTACTCAACAATCCAATATTTTAGATTCTGGAATAAAACCATTTTATTAGACATATCGAATCCAAAAAGAGTAATTGAAGTATCTCATAAAAGTAAAAATCAAGTGTGCATGGTCTGTGAATTTCTTTCTTTTTGAAAAAAATATAAGAGGCAACAATGATTATTTTGCTTCTCTTCTTTTTTGTTACTGATTTAAATAAATAATTAAGAATTCTTATCTTCTATGTTTGTTTTGTGGTTGGGTGGGGTGGGAAAGGATTTTTTTAATAAAGAATTTTAAGAATATATTTTTGAAAAAGGAAAAAAAACTTTTTTTTATAATAAGGATAACCAAATTCGAAGAGAGTTAATTAAGTATGTAATCAAAGTGAGAATCAAATGAGCGTAGTTAGTGAATATCATGGGGATCTCTCTTAAAATCATCGTTTCCTAATTAGTTCACTATAAATCATTGCCTAATTAATTCTAACCATCTAAATATAATGATGCTCTCCCTTAAAATTCGTAAACCTAACTTAGATCTATCACCTGATGACTACTCTGCAACTTTATTCAACACATATACTTGGTCTTAACCAACACAATGTTGTATCATCAGAAATTCCCTTCTGGTTAAAGTATACTCTAACTCATCATTACTTGTAACGATTACTATACCTTCTATCATGAAATTTATACAAATTCATCACTTCTTAGTATACCCATAAGGGGAACTCCCTCAGTAATAACTACTGGTTGCATGAATGCAACAACATAATTTGACTCATATCACTATCTTTATTTCTTAGATTACTCTATCTCTGCATACATTCTTCTAAATTTGGGCACTTTTACTACTACGACTTGTAACATTATAACTCATATTATCTTTTCGAGTGAAATATTGCCGAAGATGTAAAACACACTTCGTCATAAGGATCTCAATCAAAACAAGGTTTAGAGAAGAGAGGTTGGAGAACATTTTGCTTTTAGCTTGTACTCACAATTCATATGAATAAAAGTACATTCTTTCTAATCTCAACATAATCTCACTCACAGGTTTCTCTCAAGCCCCTCTATAGTCTTATGACTTTCTGGAGACTTTTGCTGAGAGTAACTCATCAATAAGGATATGGGCTTTGCTTTTCATCTACCTTGAGTATGGCGAGTTGTCGAATGGATATGACAAACACACGAGTTTGAATAAGTTTCTTATGACATAGTTCTATTGCACGATTTAGAGTATGAAAGAAGGAAAACTTTTCTTAAATGTGTGTAGTCCCTCATTTTTATATGTAGGGCCCTCACAACTATAAGTAAGATCTTACTGACACGACTTCAGATCCACCTTAGTGTACTTTAACTATGTGCTCAAATACCAACTTTGTCATGTTCCGAGCCTACATCCTAGACGTGGACGATACTCGACAATATTTTTTGATCCCTAAGCAAACCTTTGGCTTGGTTGAATACTTAGCGGAAAACTCACTCAAGCAATAATATTAAAAATAGAATTTTGAAAATTTAAACTCAAAGTAAATATTCTACTCATTTGTTTCCAAAATACTCAATAACATAAGTATAATAGTTTGCAAAAAAAAACAATCAAGGAAAAGTAAATACTGAAAGACTTCTCAACCTTATCTATCTATGAAGTCTCTAATGTTTAAGATAGGTTTTGGGACAATACCAAGGATGCCTCAAAACAACTAGATTAAAAGTAAATGTGAAGTCCTCCAGAATACGATGAGATTCACTAAAAGCTAACAGGAGTGCAGAGTGATCTCAACGAAGCACATATTTATGATCCTGACTACATAAAAGGATACATGTCAAATGCGATCAGTACATTTGAATGTATGAGTATGTAATATAACTAAAACGAAATAAATGTTTGAAAGGACTGTAATATAGATTACATAAACTTAAATAATGTAATGAATCAAAGGAATGAAATTTTTTGAGCTTTACAAAAATACTTACTCATCTCTGGAACTCAACATAATATCTGATACATAAAAATACACTTCAACTCTATTATGAGATTCTCTAACAGACAATCATCACTATGAGCTACGCCATGATTCAACGTGTTGTCCACGCTGCCAAAACTTTCCTATATGGGATATAGGACACCTCAACTAAGTGGATCCACTAAGCTCTTCCGAAGGCACAAGGATTCATCTAAAAAGGTATGATCTTGAACCCATGTTGGCAAGATATAGTTTATGGGGGATATGAAATGTTTGAACTCTCCCTCATATTGGTTCTTCATACTACTTCCAAAAATATATACTCTTGCTCAAATGTATAAAAAAAATTCTCTTTCTCTAGTTTGAAATAATTTCTCAAGCTAACCTTTTAAAAGAGTTATCTGCTTTGAAATATCTCTACATCTCTTTGCTCATTTAGAAAACAATGTTTCTCTTTTTTCAGAGTAAAAATAATTGCTCTTGGTTGAGATAATACTAAGAAAAAACAACCTCTTTAAGTGGTAATTTCTTTGCACTTAATTTTTCGAAAAACCCTTTTAAATTTTCTAAAAAAATGGGTCTACTCTTTTCTTCATGTAAAAAAACATATGGGAAGTACTTAGTTCTCTTATACTCTTTCTTAAACTCCTCTCTACTTCCTCAAAATTCAGTTTAAACTGTAATATTTTGTTTCAAAGATTCTCAATAAGAATTTAATGAGTACTCAAGAATAAGGTTCATGCTGAAATATAGTCATGAACGAATCAACTCAAGAATCTCAATAACAATATAGAAAATTCAATACTCAGATTTCAAGAACTCATAACTCAACGACACTACTCATCTAGAGAATACTCAGTTCATAGAGTTCATACTAAAATATAGACATGATCCAACCAACTCAAGAATCCCAATGCATAACATATAGGAATTTAATAATTAGGAATAAATTTCCAAAAGAATCAGGAACTCAAGAACTCAAAATCAACTTATCTCAAGAAATTCAAATCTAAGGATAGAATCCCAGGTTACCCTTTTATTGATTTGAAAGTAGATGTATGGAATGTATAAGAACTAGTCTAATACTATGTTAGCCTTACATACCTGGAAGAACGAGGTTTTTGGCAAAATCCACGGAACTCGAAGAACACTTGAACCTTAGTTTTTCTTCTCCTGGAACCTTCATTTAATATCTTGAAACCCCAACTTTTAAATTTGTAAAGATACCTTAAAAGGGAGGTTTCACAGACTGTTAAGGCATAACGGTCCATGAAATTTCACGGGCCGTATAGATGGACATGAAACTTCACTTGGACTACAATGGTTCTCTAAAACAGACATAAACTTTTACTCCAAACTCAAAATGAGCATAATTTGATGGTGTTGGAAAGACTCAAAGACATATATATTTTAATAGGTCACTGACCACCTAATTCATTATGTGATGAGAGATATGATTGTTTGAAGTTGACCAAAAAACTTAAAAATTGATAGGTGACTTGTATGGGCCCCCATACAGATTGTACAAGCCACCATGGGCTGTCTAGGGTCCCGTCCAGGTGACCCACTCCTTGGCAGCCTTTGACTGTTGGTCACATTGCCCTAAACGAGTCATGGTCCACTAAATGGTCCGTATAAGGATTCATGAAGAGTCCATGGACCATTTTGGGTTCGTGGACTTTTGTGTAACCCTCTTTAGCCTTTCTTAATGTTTGAAGTGCTACACGAACAATTATAGTTTTAAGAGTAGAATTGCAAGGTGTTATAGAATGATTCGAGTCCAAGCTTAGAAAATATTGAGGTATTACAGTCAATATCAAGTTATACTTGATACTTGAATTGATTCAACTAACTACCAATTGTTTTTTGAAAATTCAATTTGTTGTTTTTTTTGTCGATGGCAGATTTACCAAAAGGATAAATCAATAACGTTTTTATATTTAGGCCTTTATTTTCCCTTTTTAATTAGAAACTAACCCTAATACATCCCTAATCATCCAATTACCTTTATTATATCTACAAATTACTTCCCACTTCTTAATTTCTTCCCATTTTTGTGTTAAATTTCTTAAGTCTAGTAATTTTTGGTTTTATTATGTTTAACTTTCAACATTTACATGGATAATCCTCCTTCCTCGAAGATGAGGAAAAATAAGTCTAGTGTGATGATCGATATTGTAAGCTACCAACAGAAGATGATTTAGTGTCTACTTTAAATATGGTGAAACATATAACTAAAAATTTGAATTGAAATATATAGTGAGGATATCGTTTTTTTTTCTGCATAGGCATAGCAACTCAGATGAAAATCTTTCTTAAAATTTAAATTTAATTTTCGTATGATTACTTGTTTATTGAGGTTAAAATGATCCAATTTCATCTCAACTTATGAGGATGAATGTATACACTAATACCCTTAATAAAAGAAAGTTTTTGTTCCTATTTGATTCAATTTATAGAGAATACCCAAAAGTCCATGAATCGCCAAACATGGATAGTTTGGGGCTTTTAGGATTATGCGTAGGGTTCTAATGTTTTAAAAAACAACTCAAATTATTTTTTTGGTAAAGCAAATACTACTATTTACTAATATATATAATATAACAATAAATCATTACAAACAAAGATGGCCACATCAATATTTGGCTTAAAGAACTACAAATCATTTTACACGACGACCTTTTGAGCCTAGAAAAAGTAATTCTTTATTTGTCTACTTTTGAAATTCTTGACAAAAATAATATGGGGTCTATTAATTAGGAAACCAGAGAAGGAAGTGAGGGATAATGAGGAGTCCTTATTAGTAAACCCTGCCTTAGTTCGATTTATAGGCTTACCGAGTGGTCTATCATGCTTTATTTGTTGTCCTTTTCGGTTGTTTTATTTTTTAATGTTGGGCTAATTGTGGGTTGGGCCATTCTCGAGCAAGTGTAAGGATGTGTAATTTGTTTTAGGTTTTTAAATAAAAATAAAAATTGCCTAAAAAAAAGGGGTCTCTTTATTTACTTTCAATTTTTTTTAGCACAAATAACATGGGGTTTCTGTTCGCTTTCGAAGTTTTGAACACAAATAACGTGTCTTTTTACATGCTTTTGGAGTTTTAACACATACACCATGGATTTTCTTTGTCTGCTTCTAGAGTTTTGAACACTAATAATTTAGGGTCTCTTTGTCTGCTATCAATTTTTTAATACAAAGAATGTGAGGTTTTTGTTTGCTTCATAGTTTTAACACAAAAAATGTGGCTTTTTTCTTTCTTTCAGAGTTTTTTACACAAATTATACGAGTTCTGTTTATTTACTGCAAGAGTCTAACACTAGTTACATGGAATAGAGTCTCTTTGTCTGGTTCTCTAGTTTTCAACACCAATAATGTTAAGTCTCTCTCACAAATAATGTTGGCAGCCCTAGTGGACCCCTCCTTGTAAAGAAAAAGTGTTAAGAGTTGTTAAGGCATAGTAATAGTACCTACTCTAATACACCTAGTAAATGATTACTCTATGAAAATAAAGGAAAAGCACCGACTGAATATGCTTGTGGTAGTATCTCTACTTAAGATGATACTAGAGTACAAAGAAACCCTTGCTATTCCTTAACTAGTTGCCAACATGGATGTATCTTAGTTCTACCCTTGGCAAGTAGAACACCCTCCTCGGAGTAGGGTAACTTAAGATTCCATACCTAGCTAGTATCTATATTAGTCGGTGCCTATTCTCATCATATGGGATGTACACTCTAGTTATATGATAGGTTCCATAATGTGTAGGTAGTGAAACGGGACGTTATAAACACATGGTACGAGTACGGTTTGAAGATGCTAGAATGGGTTCCCTAGGTCTTTTCCAAGATTATTATGTGAAGTCCTCTAATTGTTTGATTGTCTCTTAAATGGCTTAATGAATATGGTTGACTTAGTTAATGCATATTGAATAGAAAGGGTCTTACCTAGGGTAGCTTTGAGGATTCCTTAGGTAGATTTGAAGAGGGTGTATGAGCAGTCTCTTCATGTATTACATAGGTGAGTCTTAGAGTAACCTTTAGGTGGGAAGTCTAAATGATGAAAAGGGAATAACCTTACTTTGGGAAGTCTAGAGAATCACTTAGGTGGGTGTGAAGGGGTTGTGTGAGCGGTCTCTTCATATCTTATTTAGGTGGGTCTTAGTATAACTCTTGATAGGAGGTTTAAATGCTTATGTATATGATTATGGTTGTATTTTATGAGTTACTTGAAGGTGGTTCTTATAATTCTTTATGAGGTTTCTATAAAAGAGCATGAACAGTATGTTATAAAGTAAATGCCCGTTTTAGCATGGTTTTCTTGCATGTTTACCATACTTAGTGCATTCAATGTGCTAATTCAATTTATTGTTCTATTCCTATAAGTGTAGGTGTCAAGTGAGGAGTCTCTTAGAAGCAAAGCTTGAGAATAACATTCTCTCAAGAAGACTTGTTATGTCCTCATATGATTCGAGGAAATAGTTATATTTTAGTTTCATTTCAAAAGACTTTGTAATAGGCTATAGTTACTTTTCAAATTGATGTAAGGGTTGTGACCCTAAGATATTTATGTGTCTATGTCCATGACGAGACTTAGTTCTTCTTATGATTCTATAAATATTTGAACTATTCTTGTGAAAAGCTTTCATTCCGCATTACTTTTAAAATATATGTAATGAACGACGTCTAAGGACCTGTATAAGACCTCTGAGAGGTCGAGTATGCTGTGTGGCGTCTTAAGGGTGCTCTTACTTCTAGGGTATACTCTCGAGTCGTTACACATCCAATACACATAGTCCCACTAAATTCATGTCCACCCAAAAGAACGCAACACTAGTTTATTAAGCGTCCTAACAAAGATGATTTTGTATCACCACAAAAAATCTAGTTAAGGATGAGAATTGAGTGAATAATTTGTGAATAAATACTAACAAAAAGAGTGAGTTTTATAGAAATAGGAAGGAGGAATTGAGAGTTACCAAACTGTAGATGGGCTTGACACTACTCTTAGTAAGAACCATACAAACATAGTTTTTACCAGAAAGCTGCAAAATTTCACCATTGTTGATTTTTGTACTTCTTGTGCTTTCAGTCATGATAAATTCACCTTTTTGGTTTGAAACTTGTTCAAAAGACGATCCATCCTTAAAAATATTAATGAAAAGAGCAGATAAGTTTTATAATCAACATCGGGGGTTTGAGAGAAAGAGAAGTAGAAACATATTATGATAATGTGGTGCATTAAATTAAAAAATGAGTCGTATTTACTAGTTTATATAATATGATACTTCGTTTCAAAAAGAGGTGGTACATTCAAGATTGTTTTGACTTAAAGAATTACAAAATCAAATTACATAACGATTTTTCGAGGTTGTTTTTGAATTTTAACACAAATAATGTGGGATCATTTTGTCTGCTTTTGAAGCTTTTAGCATTAATAAGTGGGGTTTATATATACTTTTGAAGTTTATAAGCTATGCGAGTTAATTGTATATCTTTAATGCAATTATAATTTAATATCTCCTAAAATTATTAAAGTAGTATTTAAGAATCGCCGGGAAAAGAAAATATCATACATTGTAAATATAAAAAATATTGTGAACTAAAAATCTTTTTTTTCATCAATCGAAACCCGTTTAAATGTAATGTAGCATGCTTCTAAACCCAAGAATGACATTTATTTTTTTCCCTCAAAATTTTGAAATTTTCAATTATTTTCCATTTATTGTATTATGTATTAGCAAATCTTTAAAATGTTTATTAATTACATTTCTTATCATTAATTCTACTGATAAATCTATGTTACTATTTTTTTTGCATTTGCTTAATCTTAACTTCCAGTAATTGTGTTTCACTCTGTTTAGAAAAAATTGAAATTATTTTCATTTCTGTTTGGAAAATACACCAACCTATAAATACTACTTTTTTGTTCTTAGTTCTGACTCATATAATACCATAGTCATTCCAACAACCAATCTACATTTTTATATATTCTTCACTTGTCTCATAATACTTATTTTGTTGCTATGATGTACTATTATTTAACTTATTTTTGCTTTTAAGTAATTTATTGATGTATTATATTTGCATGATAAGAATTTATTTAAATGTTCTATTATTTAAATTGTTTTTTCTTTTAAGTAATTTATTGATGTATTATATTTGCATGATAAGAATTTGTTTAAATGTTCTTTCTTTATTACTCTTATTTAGTGAAATGAGAGTTTAGAGGACAAACAAGGGCAAAATCGTAACTTTAAGTTTACTCCATCTTTTAATCATTCCAGAAACTGATAAATTTCTCTATAATTTCTAGAAGCAATCAGTTCACGTCCTCTGTGCACCTCTTCCTCTTTCGAAGGTAATTTTCCTGGGATTCTTTAATAACAATATGTCTACTAGATGTTTTATATGCATGTTAGTAGTTGTTCCTGTTTTCGACATGCATTATGTCTTTTTGATGTATTTTGTGTGGATTAACAACTAATTTGAGGCATATAATGCACCTAATATATTTAATATTATGTTTGTTCGAGATGGAATCTAAATTTTTGTATTCTATTGATTTTGAATGAAACAATCAAAGTGTGCATTTTTCGGGTTCATAATTAGCCAAGATTTGTTAATGAGCTTTTTAAATACTCAAGTAAAGATGTTATACTCATGTAAAGATGTGTAATCTTTCAAATGTTGTTGTAAACCTAATATGAATCCCAAAATCTAATCTTCATTGTCAAGTATTTTAACATTGTTTAAAAAGTGAAATATGTAAATAGAAGTGGTAGCATAGTACTCGTGACCATCCACTAACAAATTGCACATGGCTGGTTCATGAGGAGCAAAACTCAATTTTCTTAGTGTAATAGTTGGGAGAACTACAGTAGCCTTGTAAGAAGGTTTATTCTCTTTCTCAAATCAACTACTTTGGCTTTTTCAGGTATGTATATTGTTGTGTTATTTATATAAAAAAAGTCAGTGATGTATTTACTTTTTTAAAAAAAATCCAAAATACAAGAAATTTCTTACTTTTGTTCAAAAAGTTGATGGGGATGTGGTTCCTTAAATTTCTTTTAAGAAGATTCTCTACTTGAGAGGTTTCATTCAAGCTATCATAGTTAGCGCTTGGTTTGTACTGGATCTGGTGATACTAGAAAAAGGATTCTCAAATGACCTGACAACCTACTTATGAGATATGTGTATTCAGAATCTTTTCGTTGGGCAAGTTTTCTCAATTGCCTCTTTCCATCTTATTGTGTAATCTTGAACTTAAAGTTATCTAATATTCATGTTTTTATATTCTAAGTGAGGATTCTCAATAGTTCTTGAGATTTTGTTTTGCTAATTTACGAAAATGACAACAAATATGTATATATGTTTGCTCTCTAGTCCTTTTCAGTAGTATTATAAAGTAGTCGTGTGTTCTCTTATTTTTAATGTATATTATTCATTGTTGCTTCTCTGTTTCATCTCTTGCTCTTTTGCTGACTTCAGAAACATCTCTTTTGAGCCGAGGGTCTATAGGAAATAATCTCTATAGCAACTCATGATATTACAAATACTCAAAATTGCACTTTTTAACTGATAAAGAATATTTCACAGAAAAACTGAATCAATAAGAAATCAATAACGCATGTATCATTACACATCGTCATACATATGTGATTAAACAAATCGGTCGATGAAAAAGGTGAAGAGGGAGTGCATGAAACTATATTAATTCAATAAGGGGAGAGGAAACAGAAGAGATGGATTTGCAAAATCAAAAAAAGGATAACTAGTGAGAGAGCAGGAACAGAGATAAGGAGAATACATAGATTTACTTGGTAAGGACGAGAGAGACGAGTTTGCGCCATGGCCGATGAGGAAGAGAGGTTTGCCCTAATTCATATGGGTGAATTTGGAGGATGAGGAAGAGAGGTTTGCCCTAATCTGTGTGGGTGAATTTGTTGGTTGAGGTATTTTACTAGGAAATAAACTTTAGGAAGACTATATATTAAGTAAAAATTATATAGCAAAATTAACTTTTAATCGCTAGTAATTATATTTTTTTCCCGGCAAATGCACAAATGTCGGTAATACTCGAATGTAGGGAGCATTTAGCGGCAATTTAGTTATTGCCTCTAAACAAATGTACCTAAATGTTATTTTTGTAGTAGTGTGCAAACCTTAGTAAATTTATAAAATTGACAGTTATCTTACATTTTTGTTGTGTCTCTTTTGTGCTTTTTGGTAGATAAAGAAAGGAGACGGTGCAAGTTAACTGTCTTAAGTTATTAGGTTGTGATGAGACCAAGAGAAGGAAAACAACAGATCAAGTAAACAATATCTTCATTTATAGTGTTCTAACTCTATTTTGACTTATTTTTTGGTAATACCTTTCTGTTGTCACTCAAGTGCATGGTTTGCTACATAACGTATTTAAATGATTTACTTGATAGTGTTTTGTGGACCGCTCATACTAAGTGAGATAAAAATGTGTTTTATTATCATATGTGGGTTGCTCATATTATGCGAGGTAAGAATGAACTTTTCAGATCCTCGATAAACCATAGGTAACTTATTTCAGTTTCTCTATCAAAAATAACTTTTCCCAATCACTTCAATTGTGATAGCAAATGGTCATGATGTTTCATTAGTTTGTATTTCTATTTTCATCATTTATTTAAGAATAGGATGCTATTTTGGTTTACAATGAGTTTGACGGGAAAACTTCCCAAAAGAAAAAGGTTAAGGGCACATGAATATAGTAGTTTATGATCTTTTTAAAAAATATGAATATAGTAATTTATGATTAGGCATTTTTCCTATATGAAGTTTTAAAAAGTGAGAGTCTACGTAAATGCTTCCCTCCCAGTGCACTACACATGAAGAAATGAGGGCCTCAACATTTGACTTATTAGGGAGTTCGATATCAATTATCCTCTCCCAAAGATATCCCTCCCTTCCCAGAAACATTCATCCTATTAAGAATGTATTATTCATAATTCGTCACCTATGTATCCGCATGTTTCCTGATTTATCTGAAATCTTATAATTTTATAGGACTTTTGTAGAACTTTTGTAAAGTTTCGATATACATTTATGTTGCAGAAGATGAATCCCAATAGGATTGTGAACTCTTACAAAAATAAAAGATGAGCCATATGAGGAGGTTGAATGCTGAATTTTCAACATATGTTTTGGAACAAAATAATCATCCTTTTATTTCTTGAAATGAATGCTAATACTATAAAAAATGGATGAAGTACATAAATCAGATGGAAATAAGGGCAAATTACATCTTATTTAGTAAGTTCTGCAATCACGAATTTTTAAAATTTTTTATTGTTCTCAAATACATTGCAAATGATACATTACTTAAGATTATGTTGCTTTTATAAAAAAAAGGAGAATAACGGAAAATTAACTAATCCTCTCATAATTCACCCAATCACATTTAAATCACAACTAATAAATCCCTCATAACTCGTAAGAAATTCAAAATTTTAAAATAGTTCAAGGAAATCATTCAACAGTGATGAAATCGTTGTTGGAGACAACATTTCCTTTTCAGATTCATAGCCCGATACATAACCCTTTTAGATAAATAACAGTAGTAGGTATATGTATCAGTTCCTAAAATATAATTAAATTTTTCATATTTATGTATTAGATACGTAATCATGAACATGATTAATACCGATTTACGCTTGAAATAATTGGAGTAATGTATCAACAATAAGATTTGTACACGATATATAGAACATATGAAGCTTGTAGTGTACTTGATGGTTGAATCACAAATCATATATATATATATATATATATATATATATATATATATATATATATATAAAAGAAAATATTAGGCCCGCCTACGTGGCACCACCACAAACTAGAATTCCCTTTTAATTTTATTTATTTCCAAAACTAGCCTTCCTCTTTCAAGAAAAATTGTGACTTTTATGAAGAGTTGCTATTTTAATGAAGATATGTGAATTTTATGAAATGTTGTGACTTTTTATGAAAAGTTTTGAATTTTATGAATAATTATGACTTCTATGAAGAGTTGTGACTTTTATGAAAAATTACAACTATTATGCAGAGTTGCAACTTTTATGAAGATTTGCAACTTTTATATCAAAAGTTGTAACTTTTCTGAAAAGTTGTGACTTTTATGAAGAGTTGCGACTTTTATGAAAATTGTGACTTTTATGAGAGGTTGTGACGTTTCCAAATGGTTGCAACTTTTCCAAAAAGTTGTGACCTTTCCGATAAGGCACATTAAATATTTATTCACACTACCCTCTGTTATCTATAAATAGAGGGATTTGCTGCCACTATTATTTGAAGATTTTTTTCATTGGATAGTTGAATTCAATTACATTGATTAAGCTTCTTATGAACTTTGTTTCATTCCTAGAAGTTTTCATCCTCCTATTTCATGGAGCTTAATCTTTACTATAAGTCGTAGTGATTCATGTAAGTATGACAACTCTTTATGCTATTGTGGTGACATTTTTCTTTTAACTTTGTTAAAAGTTACATAGAAGATGATTGAAAATCGATCTTCTCTTTTGTTCCTTTATACATGTTTCTTCGTATGAATAAAGAAAATTGATTTCAATTGCAATATCATGTTACTACTCTTGCACCTTTAATTTCACAACTCATAACGTTGTTGAAATGGTTAAATTTATTACATTTGCTTTTTCAGTAAACAAAACTTTTATTTCTGCCACTATTGTATTTTATTTTATTTTTGCTATAGAGGAATCGCATTGAAATACATTAATTAAACTTCTAATGAACCTTTTTCATTCCTCATTTTTCATGAAACTTAATCATTTACTGTAGGTTATATTACCGAATAATCATATGTAAGTTAAATAAAATGTCCAATCCCGTGAGAAGCACGGATAATTTATCTAGTATAATAATAATAAAATATACAAATATCAACCAAATACGTTAGAAATTTGAACATTGGGTAGGGAAGGTCGCGTAGTAACACCCTCGAATCTTTTCATATTTATGAATTAGAAACATATTTATGAACATGATTAATATTGATTTATGTTTAAAATGACTAGGGTTATGTATCAACAATAAAATTCGTGTTCGATACATCGTACACAACAAAGTTGTAATGTATCAGATAGTTGAAACATAAAGGATACATAAGTAAATACATAAATATCAAGCAGATGCATTAAAAATTGAATATTCGATAAAGAAGGTTGTGTAGTAACACCCACGACTCCCCCTCCCCCCTCCCCCCTCATTAAAAGATACTTGTGCCGTTTGGATATATTTTCAACAAACTGACGAGAAATAATACCTTCATTGCTCGCGGATACATTAAATCAGTAAATTGAAATTATTTAATTCAAAATTCGGATATATTGAAAATGCAATAGACATTATAACAAATATGATATATAGCTACGGAATTATTAGCTACGACATTAAATTTGTCACTAATTATTCAATTTTAGTGACAAAATTTACTTCTCGTGCTTATATGCATGAGACACACACTTTTAGTGACGAAATATAATAATTCGTAGCAAAGTTTTGTCTACTTAAGTTTCCCACCAAAAATTATTTGGCGCCAGTTTGTTAAGTAGTGTTAGTCACGAATTTAAAGTTATCGGTGACAAATTATTTCATCACTAATAGTGTATGTAATTTATGACAAACTACAACATAAAATTCGTCACTAATTATTCGCTTTTAGTGACAAAATTTACTTTTCATGCTTAAATATATGAGATACATTCTTTTACTGACGAAACATAAAAGTCCGTAGCAACGTTTTGTCCACTAAAGTTTTCCACCAAAAAAATTAATTGACGTCATTTGTTAAGTAGTGTTTGTCACGAATTTAAAGTTATCAGTGACAAATTATTTGTCACTAATAATGTATCTAATTCATAACAAAATATTTTTTGTCTTATAATTTGTTAAATTTTGAAAAAAAAAATTTCATCTAAAAAAATGTTGTTACAATATCGACAAATTAGAGTTCATAGTTAAAGATTATAAATTTAGCTATGAAAATTTATATTTAATTATGACATTTATTTCATCAATAATAATATAAATAATTGGTGACAAGTATTTAATTGTCTCTAATCAATCTATGATTTAGTGAAAACAAAAAAATTGTCACAAAATATGTAAGTTGTTAAATAGCGACGACTTAAAATTTGTAGTGAATAATTAAACTATTTGCTACCCAAAAAATTAATAGCTAAAATACAATTTTTTTCTACTATTATTCATCATTACAAGTGTCGACTTACAAAAAGAATAATACAAGTGCTTCATAAGAAGCAGACAGAGTCCATCCGTTAATTGTCAAGTGAAAATATTAAAATCAATAAAATTCTTCTGTGTTCTCTCTTTTGTCTCGTAACTCAGTCTTGTTTTGTGAGTCTTATTCGCTTTCTCTTTGTCATTTACCTATCTTCTTAGATTTTCTTTCCTCCTCATTGCTATTTTCCACTAATTTTCAATGGTCTCCTTCTTTGGGTATAGTTCATGATGTTTTGCATAGCTGTAACGAACTCAAGTCCAATGTAACAGTAACCAACTTCTCAACTATATTTACAAGAATAGAGTACAATTACAAACCCACAAAGTAAATGCAACAATTCATACAACAAAAACCCAAACAGAATCGTAGAAATACTAAGAGTAAGAACTAGGGAATTGATAGACGGAAGAAGGGAGATGAGAAGCTTAGAAACAGAATTGGGGATGAGAAACATAGAAACTGTCTTTCCCACAATTCATAATCCCCTCTCATAATGATGCCATGTTCTATTTAACAATACCCTCATTGTGGATCCCAAATTATCCTTTGTGAAGGCCTGACCTTGTTGCTTGTATTGGGCCTACTTGTGCCAATACCTATCCCTGTGATATACTTATTAGGATAGTTATTGGGCTAGGGCTGATTCATAACAATACTCCCGCCCTAAATAAGAACCTTGTCCTCAAGGTTCAAGTCAAGAATTCTTGCCAACAACATCACTGCTAATCTAGTTGTAGTTACATTCATTTCAAGATGGATGAAGTGCATTTGATGACAAACACCAAAAACTCCCTTGTGAGCAAAATCAAGAGCTTCATACCAGGCGTTGTTTAGTATGGCAGCATAGTTCACTGCAGATTGGACATGGCTGTGATAAGAAAAAACTTGTAGTTTCTCTAACTGTCCCATAGACCACAATATCCGTGGAATGAAAATCATAATAAAATCTGCAATGACACCATTATTGACATGATTAAGTTCTCCAACAACCTTATAATATTTATGATACTCCCTCACAATCTAACTTAACACAGAGAGAACACATTTTAGCGGAAAACTAAGGTGTAGTACATCTCCAACATTATCGCAGACCACCAAAATTTTAAGTATAGTTAAAGCAACATACTTCCCTTCTGGCAGCCCAGAATTTCTTATCCATGTCATATGTTATGCGTAGGCATTTGCAAATTGTCCTTAAGCATTTGCCCAGAAAACAATTTCTCTAAATGAACAATTCTAGTTGATCTTTCAACAAAGTAACCCAATGATCAAAAGGAAATATAGTGATGAAGCACTATATGTTCGACATAATCAAAATCATGTAATACTGCATCAGCACCATTAATAACAAATAGAAATAAACCCAAGATGTCTTCCAATAAACAAACTATGGATAAGTCTATTTTAAACAAATCTCGAAGGACCAATCACGAACAGATACGGATATCACTAACTGCTGAATACTATCTCTTCCCGATACTTTCAGAGGGCCAGTAACTCAATTGGAGCACATAAAAACAAGCAACATATTTCTGAATCCCTTTAGTAGAACTAAGCAGTGCAAGAAGATTCTTTTGAACAAGCACCCGTGGCAGATCTCAATTTTGCAGTCAAGATTAATGCTAACATCGTGTCGCCAAATTGATGTACGCTAGAAACTGGCCACCAAAACGTCAAGGTTTACAACATAATATGTATCGAGGATTAGTTTATCTGTGATTGATGGACAGGAGATTGCAATGTATCTATAGATAATACATGACCATTACACACGTAGAAATGCACACACCATGGTTGTCCGGGATCCTACGCTCTACTCATTGAAAGTGAATATGTATTTAAGAAAAAATTGCCAGTACAGCCCAACAATAATACTTCCTTTGTGTTGTCTGTAAAATCTGTTAGAGCCATGAACTCAAAACATATTCTCTGATCCCATACAGAAAGATATTAGCAGTCAGAACCAATAGAAATTGAGTCAAAATATGTTGACCATTGAACTCCCAGGTGGATTTTCCAATTTCAGTGTTAGGAAGTATTTTCACAGAATAAATTAAACTTATCAAGATATTGAGAAATGGATCTTCATTACCCACAGTGTTATATTATAGGTGTTTTGATGATCCTCACAAATACTGGAGCCTGCTTACTGGTAGAGTGCTCTCGTCCAGATACAAATGTGGTACAACCATAAAAAATGTCATGTCAGGTGGTAGGTGAAAAGTGCAGTCTCCTACACCAATAAGAAGAGTGGCGAGATCAGTATCTCACAAATGCAGGGACCTGGTCCCAAGTAGAGTTTCCTCTATCAGATACATAATTAACTATAACTGTAAAGCTCTCACGTCAGAGGTTGGTGAGGTGTCAGTGTACTACACCAATCAGAATGGAGGAGGGTGTTTGTACAATGGATAATAACTCTTTATTTTTGATATTTTTAGCATGACAAACACCATATTATATTCATTCATACAAATAAGGAACTCAACAACAAACCTTTTCAAGAACTCACAAAGAAGTTTGTAAGGGACCTGGTCCCCGTAAGACTGCAACGTGAAAAGGTGAAAAGACACCTGTCAGAAAAGCTGCCACCTCTAGTGCGGTAGGTGCACAACTTTTCCAATAGCAGGCCTCAAACCAATGGGACGGTTTCAACGAATTTTTCGTGAATTATATTATCTCTTTCCAACAAACACAAATTCAAGACTTGGCAAATTAAACTTGGATTTTCTCTGAAAATTCACAAGCTTGAACAGAAGGCCATCTTCAAGGAAGAACATTGCTCAACTCAACAGAAGGATATGATAGAGTAAAGAAGAATCTTTATTGTATTTAGAGCTTTGTGTCTATGCACTTATATTGTAAATCTGTTCTTAATCTATAAAGGATTTAGATACTTTTTTTTGAATTTGTAAAAGTCTAAATCTGTTAAGGTTAACTGATTTAGTGCGCAACATTATTTTGTTGCTTAGTCAAATTCTAAGTCATCTAGAGTTACGTGGTTTAGTGAGCGGTGTGGTATCCGCTTAGCAAATTGTATGTTATCTAGGGGTGATAGCTTAGTGGACGGTGTTGTATCCGCTTAGGCTCTTCAAGTAATTGGTAGATTACTTGATCGTGAGATTAATAACTTTTTTTCACATTGATTATAACCGGGTTTCGTTTTTGCTTAAGAAGATTAGTGAAGACGATTGTAAATCTTGTGCAACAGGTCGTGGTTTTACTCCCTTGAGCAAGAAGGTTTCCACGTAAATCATTGTGCAAATTTTAGTTACAACCACTTACTTTCTGCATTTGTTTCTGTTACTATTCTTGTTGATTCTAGGTACCTAGTTCGTTGATATATAGTAGATGCTAATTAAATTGGACAATTTGAACTTAAACTTCATATTAGAATTAAAATGAATTAAATGAAAGAAAGTGAAGGATAGGAATCAAAGTCTCAAACATCTTTACATATTTCGTAGCCAGAGACTTTTAGTAGATGAATATGGTCAATATATTAAATTAAGTGTATTTAATTATTAAGTAACCCTTCAATTTCTTCAAATTTATAGGATTATTCTAGTATTGCTCACGTGCAACGCACGTGTATCCTATTAATTAATATTCTATTTTTTTAAATGACACAAGTATAAAATATATAAATGAGGCATAAAGTAGTTTTTTTAGAAAAATACTCATAAACTAAAAACAATGAAGGGTGATATGTATACTTCAAATTTTGTGAATCAACTGAAACATCAAGTAATATTACCATATTATCAAATATAGATATGAGAACCATATATTTATTCACTGGTCATTTGTATTACATACACTTGTATTATATATATTCATGACTTTTCAATTTAATTGGTATCATAAAAGTGAGGTTCAACCTTATTATTTTAATTGTTATCATAAAAGTGGCATTACTATGATGACTTTCTGAAAGTTAATATCTTTATGATCCTACACTATGTGTTGACAGTAATAATTATATTTCTTAAAGGATGAAAAAGTTCGTCAAAGAACCAACAAAAAGTGAAATTCCTAGGTAAAAAATAGAAAACTATCACATAACGTATAAAATTGAGCAATACCTCGAGAATACATTTCAAAATTACTAAAAATAGTCAAAAAATAAATATAAAAAAAACATTCAATGATACAACATATTAACAAGACCACACAAAAATAAAATAATAACTGTGTAAACCTCTTCTAGTCTAGATTGAAACCACAATGAGGCTAAGCATATCAAATACCATAAAACCAATAAAAAAAGTTGATATTCAAAGAATATATCAAAATCTAATATTAAGAAAGAAGAATCAAAAGCACATAACACTAAAAAGATCACACAAAATTAACAAATTGTATTACAGATTCTTAGCACAATATGATTAAAACAAGATCAAAAACTTAAAGAAAATATATTAAAATACAATAAACAAAATCAAGATTAAATAAATAAAATAATAAAAAAGAAAAAACATAAAGATTCAACATGAATGAAATTACCTCTAGTGTCTATACTACTTCTTGTGTATCTTTTCTCTATTAACAACAAAAGGTGATAAAAAATAATCACTCACACAGTCCCAAGCCAAAATTAAATTAATTTTTGATAAAGAAGAATTGATATACACATTTATTAAGGAAAATACAACTTTTGGTCTTTCCTCTTCATTGTAACTATTTCCCAAAAGAATTTGAACCATTGAGTCTAGAGGCATGAATTTAAATAAAAAAAATAATATTGAATATTAAATTAATTATATATTAATATTTATTTAGTTTAGAGATAAAATAAGGGTAAAATAGTAATTCAACTTTTAAGTTGGGAGCTTCCCACTTATAATAATATATGATGTTGACTACTATCTGTGCTTACACATTTTTCTTATTATGTCAAGGGACCTGGTCCATCGACTGTTAGTGGACACACCCATTCAAACAAGTGGTATTAGAGACTTGGATTCTCTATATGGTTAACACCAAGTTAATAGATCTTGAAGGAATGAATTCCTCACCAAGTATATAAGAAGGTAAATCCACCATATGTCCTCCTTGTTTCAACCGTAAATGTTACCGATGGTGGAAGAACAGACTACATGATTATATCATGGCGTATGATATTAAGACGTGGGACTTGGTTGTTTATGGTCCTCATATTACTACCAAGAACTTGAAGAAAAGATGTTTAATTAAGGAGGTTCCTAAGTGTATAAGAGAGTATGATGAAACAGACAGAACAAAGGAGAAGTCTGTAGCATTAAAGGTTTCCCAAAATTATGCTTCGGAAGACGAAAAAGATATGAATTATTTGACTGAAATTTTTCAAAAAATATTCAAAAAAATGGTAGGTTTCAAGAAGAAGGAAACTCCAACAAAATAGATAATGAAAACGACATCCGTCATAAGTGGGGAAAGGCTAGTGCTAATCGGGTGGTGAAGAAAGCTCTTGCAGTCTTGGAAAATTCCTCAAGTGAGTCAGAAGAAGATGCACAAAACCATGAGGATGTCTCAATGATGGCCGTTGAAGATGATAAAAATGTCTTCAACTCAATTTTCTCATTAGTGGAAGAATCTGATGAAGAAGAAGATCTAAATGAGGTAACTTTTTTTTTTGACCTTAAAGATGATCTAGATACTCTTCCCATTATAAATATGAGGAAACTTGCTGCCCTACTTATTGACTCTGTTGATGAACAAACAACTGAATACTTAATGTTGATTGAAAAATTAAATTTGTGTGAGGATGAGAATTCTGCTCTTAAATCTTCAATAGCTGAATTAAGCGTCAAGATAGGTATCCTTGAGACTAGTAGTCTGGAACCCAATGAGGGACTTGGTACTTTAAGGGTGAAAAGCGAAAGCTTAGTGTCTTTGAGGAGAAACTGGAACAAAAACTTAAGATTTCAGACTCTAAGTTGGTCGTCTTTCTTGAAATCAATGCTTAACTGAGGAGAGATCTGACAAAGGTAAGGGAAGAGTTAGATCACTCTTTGAAGTGGACTGACTCCTCCAAAATTCTCTCTAACTTATCTAGTTAGAGTTTCAATGGCAAAAGGGGGCTTTGATTCAGAATGATAGAAACCCCTCATAATCCTCACAGTAAATATGTGTTTGTAGCTGATAATCTCTTGTGCACTCATTGTTGGCGCAATCGTCATCTAAAAGAAAATTGCGAGAAATGGAAAAGAGCTCAAGAAAGGCATGTGAAGTTTGTCCGATATGAAAATAATCAAGAAGACAGAATAGGACTTGGTCTTCGTGCTAAATTTTTCAGATCCAACAGTAATGTGGAAACGGAGCGCAAGGGACCTGGTGCTCACTATCGATTTAGCAAGAACACTTTTCCCCCTTGGACATCAAGGTTTCTGGTTAAGCCTTTTGACAGCTATTGGGAACTCTGTTTGAAGTGGCTTCCTAAGTCTAACAAGTAATTCTTGTGCAGAAGAGAGGAAGTAATCAGTGTTGGTTTATAAATAGCAGATGCTCAAAACACATGACTAAGAAGGTTAAAATACTTCCTCTCTCTCAAGGCACTTCAAGGTGAAGGTGTCTCTTCTTGGCGAATGGCAAGAAATGCGAAATTCTTGGTGTAGATTTGTAATGAATGAAATGAATCTAAGATCTTATCAGATAACTGTTTTGTCACAAACTTTCTCTCAGGCATGATCTTGATATAATAGAGATGCAAGAACATGTGTATAGCTGATATGTTTATTGCTCGTTGTGATAATCTCACTGACCTTAATGCTTGAGGTGAGAATTCTGAGCTATCATTCCAGATACGTGCTCATGAGTGTTGCCTTCCTGCACAAACCTATACCAAGGGACTTGGTCCCCAGTCTGCACAAAATGAAATTTGCAGACAACAAAGGTTGTGATGATGGCATTAAAGAGAAGCATATCAGACTGTCCTTTAGGTAAAATCTGCAGGCTTTTAATCTTTCAAGAACCCTCGTGCTGAATTAATGAATGTAACATGTTTTTGTGACAAAAATGATGATATTGAGTACTGTAATCTCAATGATGTTGAAAGAGTATGTGTGGGATACTCTTCCTCCAGGAAGGCTTCAAAAGAGGTAAAATTGTCAAAACCCCTCCTTTTGAAATCACAAGGAAATGAATTGGTAGTTATTCAAGTGTATATAGAGGAAGTCATCTTTGGTACTACCTTTTGAATTATTGTGTGAAGAGTTTTTCGCATTCATGGGTAATGGGTTCTACATAAGCGCGATGAGAGATTTCTTCTTAGAGATACAACTTTAGCACACCTTGAAAGATACCCTCGGTTGTCAAGAAAAGCACATTAATGAGCTATTCATATGGCGTAACATATTTGAAGTCAAGACAATGAGTAAAGAGGGATAATATCATCATGAAACTTTCTAAGAAGGAAGATCAAGTGGATGACATCTTCACTAAAGTTATAAGCAAGGACCAGTTGAATACTCTTATAGGAGCTTAGCTATAGAGAAGAAGATAGCACAATATTCAGGGGTCATTGATGTCTGATCAAAGAGAGAGACCTGGTACCAATTCAAAGAAGCTACTGAAAGGTTTTCATGTTTTGGGTGCCCAAACAATTCATACTTTCTTGGGCACTAAATTGAAGCTAGACACTGATCAATAGGGTTCAAAGACTTAACTCATACAAAGGAAAATATTTTGGAGGATGTTGAGAAAATCTCAAGTCATCTGAAGAAGATAGAGGACATTGTCCTATTTTGTCCATCAAGAGACTTTTTGATTTGTAGTACATGGTGTTGTTGATTATGCTGGGTATCAAGATGATAGAAATAGTACCTCAAGAGTGGATAATGTTATGCACTGATCTTTCATTCCTGTGGAATTAAAAGGCAAGATTCAATTGCTTTTTGATCAACTGAGTCAATAAATGTAGCAAGTGCAGCTTGATGGACTCAACTCTAGTGGAACAAGCATCAACTTGAAATTCACAAAAACTTGGCTGAAATAACCATGTTGATGATGGAAAGGCTAAAACTTTCCTCAATGGATCCTGCCTGAAGCGATCAACTATTTCATGAATATGCAAAAGGAGCATGTATCCTTGCTTTTCAATTATGTATGTTTTAGTAAGTTTAGTTTCATACCATTTATAGGTATACACACATGGAAAAGGGGATGAAGGAAAAGGGAATTCAGGATAGATCTAAGCAATGACATTCAAACTACAGAGAGGGACCTGGTCCTTTCTCGAAGGTTAGCAATCTTAATATTGTTGTTTGAATTATGCATGAGAACCATTGAAATTGCCACATGTCTGTCATTCGGGAATCTGACTATTTTCTCATCTTTTGAGTACCAAAATCCTACTTCCTTTCTCTTTCTTTATATTCCATATTTCTTTCTATTTCCCAAGAAAATCAAGTTACCTTCCAAATATCAGGGTGCTTTGAAATTCTCTTTTCTCTTCTTTAAAAACACACTTCAAATTGTTAACCCCTTTATTCTTGTTGGAGAATTCTCTGATGAAAATGTTTTAAGTGTGAAGAGTGATCTGGTCCTCCATGAAAAATGTAGAGGTGGAAAAGATGATGTTCAAAAAGGGAGAAGTTGATATTCTGAGAACTCAAAGTTTTCTGTAGAAGAAGGTGCAAAAATAAAATAAAAATATCTTCTTGGTTCCTCAATTATTGATCTATTCATCTCGGAGGCGTTGAGTTGTTTGTGTTACCAATCTTTCTGTTATGAGTAACTCAGGCTAGTGTTGGAATCTATGACAGTTGCTCGTGTTAATTGGAATACTAAAATGGGTTGTCTAGAAGTCCAGGTTCTGAAAAAACACTATAAGAGGGACCTGGTGCCAAAACAAAAAAAATATAAAAAAAGGAAAAATTGGCAGCCTTGAAGGTTCAACATACAGGTTGGGCTGCAGAACATGTTGTACGTTAAGATAAGATTCTTGAAATCTTATGCTAAGGGTTATGCTCTCTATTTTTTCAATCCCTTGCTTCTAAGTCATTCTTTCTCTTCCCATCTCTTGATGACAGTCCTCATTGCTCATTTTGCGCATTGTTCTTGTTTCCATTTGTAATCATATTTGCAATGCTGACTGATCTTTTGTTTATGGATGAAAAATGTCTTGTTTCTACTGACTTGTCTCATCACTATATGCCTTTTTACTCATGCTTAGTGTTGCCCAAGTGGCTATGAATTTTCTTAAACTGCATTTATGTAAACTTGGTTTACTGCTTTAATCATTTTTTATGATGTCAAAAGGGGGAAAGTGTTAAGTTAAGGTATGAGATAAATGATGTTAAAACTACTTGAAGAATTATGAGATCAATGGTGTTATCCTGCTGGAAGAAGACATGGATCATGCCAATAGGGGAAATCAATGCTAGCTACTTGAAGAGGAAATGGTTTTGCCGTCAGGGTTAATAAATGCTTGTTACCTAACGAGGACCAGCTCCTGTCGATAGGGGGAAGAAGATGTTTGTCATCTTCAAAAAAGGGAAAATGCTATGTTGATGTTTTGATGATTTGACAAACTTTGGGGATGATTAAACTCCAGTTACCCTAAGAATTCTTGTTGATAGGAGGAAGTGGTGAATATGTTTGTCAACATCAAAAAGATATTATAAACTATATTGATGTTTTGATTATTTGACAAACTTTGGGAATGATTAAACTCCAGTTACCCCAAGAACTCTTGTTGATAGGGGGAACTGGTGAATAAGTATGTTATCATCAAAAAGGGGGGAAATGTTAGTTCGAAGCTGAGTTGAGATGTTAGCTCGAACTTGATATGATGTTTTGATAATTTAACAAATTTATCGATCTAACAAGGAACCAGATCCTTGTTATTGGAACTACTAACAGTAAGATGAATGATAAACTCAGTGTGAGGTATATTTGTATGCTATCATCAAAAAGGAGGGAAATGTTATATTATAGGTGTTTTCATGATCCTCACAAATGTAGGGACCTGGCCCCGACAGAGTGCTCTCATCTATATACAAATGGGGTAAAGCTATAAAAGTTGTCATGTCAACGGGTAGGTCAAAAGTGCAGTGTCCTACACTAATAAAAAGAATAGACGACATCACTCTGCCAAGGAACATGTCTCCACATTTGTGAGGATTATGAAAACACCTATAATATAACATTTCCCCCTTTTTGATGATAGCACACAAATATAACTCGCACTTAGTTTTATCATTCATCTTCCTGTCAGCAGTTATAATAACAACCATCTGGTTCCTTGTTAGATCGATAAGTTTATCAAATCAACAAAACTTCATATCAAGTTCGAGCTAACATCTCAACTCAGCCTAGAACTAATATTTTCCCCCTTTTTGTTGATAACATAATTATTTACCAGTTCCCCCCTATCAAAAAGAATTCTGTAGGTAACTGGAGTTTAATCATTCCCGAAGTTTGTCAAATAATCGAAACATCGATATAGTTTTTCTCTATTTTTGATGTTGTCAAAAATAGACAGCAGTTCCCCCTATAAACAAGAATTCTTAGGGTAACCGGAGTTTAATTATCCCCGAAGTTTTTCAAATCATCAAAACATCAACATAACAGTTTCCCCCTTTTTGATGATGACAAACATATTCTTCCCCCTATTGACAAGACCAGGTCCTCATCATGATAGCAAGCATTTATTCCCCTTGTCGGCAAAACCATTTCCTCTTAAAGCAACTAGCATTGATTCCCCCTATCGGCATGATCTGTGTCTTTTTCAAGCAGCGATGGAACCATTGATCTCATACTTCTTTAAGAAAGTATAACATTATTTATCTCATACCCTACCTTAACAACTAATAATGCTATGCTGATGTTTTGCTGATTTGACAAACTTCAGCAATGATTAAACTATGGTTACCCTATGAATTCTTGTTGATAGGGGGAACTGGTGAATATGTTTGTAAACTTAAAAAGAGAGAAAAAACTATATTGATGTTTCGGTGATTTGATAAACTTCGGGGATGAATAAACTCCAGTTACCCAAAAAATTCTTGTTCATATGGGGAACTGGTGAATAAGTATGTTATCATCAAAAAGGGGGAAAATGTTAGTTCAAAGTTGAGTTGAGATGTTAGCTCGAAATTCATATGATGTTTTGATGATTTAACAAACTTATCGATATTACAAAGAACCGATCCTTGTTATTGGAACTGCTGACAATAAGATGAATAATAAACTCAGTGTGCCGTATATTTGTGTGCTATCATCAAAAAGGGGGAAAATGTTATATTATAGTGTTTTGATGATCCTCCCAAATACAGTGACCTGGTCCTGGAAAAGTGCCTTCATCCAGATACAAATGGGGTACAACCGTAAAAGATGTCATGTCAGGTGGTAGGTGAAAAGTTTAATGTCCTACCCCTATACGAAGAGTGGACGAGATCGGTATCTCAGAAATGCAGGGACCTTGTCCCAAGCAGAGTTTCCTCCATCATATACATAATTAATTACAATTGTAAAGCTTTCACGTCAGAGGCTGGTGAGGCGTCAGTGTACTACACCAATTAGAATGGAGTAGGGTGTTTGTCTAATAGGTAATAACTCTTTATGTTTGATATTTTTAGCATGAAAAACACCATATTATATTCATTCATCCAAAGAAGGGACTCAGCAACAAACCTTTTCAAGATTCACAAAGAAGTTTTTTATGGACCTGGTCCTCGCAAGACTGCGACGTGAAATGGTGAAAAGACAGCTGTCAGAAAAGCTGTCACCTCTGGTGCGGTAGGTGCACAACTTTTCCAATAGCAGGCCTCCAGCCAATGGGATGGTTTCAACGAATTTGTGGTGAATTATATTATCTCTTTCCAACAAACACAAATTCAAGACTTGTCAAATTAAACTTGGATTTTCTGTGAAAATCACAAGCTTGAACAGAAGGCCATCTTCAAGGAAGAACATTACTCAACTCAACAGAAGGACCTGATAGAGTAAAGAAGAATCTTTTTTTGTATTTAGAGCTTTGTATCTATGTAATTACATTGTAAATCTATTCCTAATCTATAAAGGATTCAGATATTTGTTTCGGGTTTTTAAAAGTCTAAATCAATTCAGGTTAACTAATTTAGTGGGATACGTTGTTTTGTTGCTTAGTCAAATGCTAAATCATGTAGAGTTAGGTGATTTAGTTGGAGGTGTGATACGCTCAAACTTACTTCTCAAATAATAAGTAAACGGTCGTGTCAAGTAAATAACCAACTAATGAGGTTGGGATCGTTCCCACGAGGAAAATAGTTTAGACTTAACTTCAATCTATTATTACTATTGTTCAGCCAATTATTTCTTTGGAAAGAAAAAATGATAAAAGGGGGGTTTTTCTATTTCTAAATAAATGAAAATTAACTAGTGAAATTAAATGAGACAACTAACAGCTTTAAATGTTGGAGTTTAATCAATTAATAAAAGTAACTAGGGTTTACGTGTTCCCCACAGGTTCATAACTTGATTATTCCAACTATAACAATTCTTTCTTAGTATGTTGTATGAAAAGTGATAAGTTATGTATTTCTAAATCCTTGGTCTAGCATCTAGAAAATTTCACTCGCACCTTGGTCCGGCTACGTGTGTTGCTAAACTAACCTTACCTTTACCTCATATTAAGCATCGTATTAGATATTTGACTAAGTTATTACGTCGTACCAATCAATACTAGCCTATTGGATAGTATACACTAAATCTATGTTGATAATTCTTTTCCTATTATCTACCTCCTTGGTTCGGCAAGTAGCATTAAGGAGAGTTCTAATGTTGGCCATCTGTTAAAAAGACTTATAAGCAAAAGAATTATCAATACATGCAAGACACTATTCTAGAATTGTTATTTTAGTTAGGTTTAACTTCATTATTCACCTATGGTTCCCACAACCCTAGTTATGGAGTTTAGTTACCCATAGTCATAATCACAATATTCAAATATGTAATATAAGAATTCATGCACTTACTTCAACGAGAAAGAATAAAATCCCAACGTTCACTTTATTAATCAGCAAAAGTCACCAAACATTCAATAACAAAGAGTCTAACAATATTCAAGAGACTCACAAAGAGTCTAAAAACTAATCAAGAGTCTAACAAAGAGTCTATAAAAATAATTAAGAGTCTAACCTCAAAAACGAGGTCTTTGAACTATTTACAAAAAATAAAACCTAATTTAATAAGGACTCTATTTGCTGGAAATCTGTCAAAACGCGGTTGGGTCGACGGACCTCGCAACGGATCGTGGTGGTCACGACGTACCGTCATGGATTCCGTCGTCCCATACTTGTGCAATTTCTTCTGCTACTCTCTTCATTACCCTCGACGGCAGGTATGAAGGATCTTCACAGGCACAACAGTCTGTCGAGGGTCTCCATTCCAAAACACATGAACTCTTGGAATTTGGGTACTGGGACTACTTCTCTGATCTTAATAACGAACCAGCAGAACGGACCGTCATGGCTACGACGGTCTGTCACGTACTCCGTAACCCCACACTTGGTCAGAATTCCCCATCTTCCTTCAGCAGCTGCACTACGATGCCACCTACGGACCGTCACGGGCACGACGAACCGTCACAAGCTACATAGGTGGTACTTTTATGTATTTCTTGCTCAAAAACCTCTGCATTCATTTTTTAGACAGATTTCCTACAAATAAAGAGAAACTTACATAAAAATTAGTACAAAAAGACTTTTGGACACACTAAACTTAAGGAAAAAGTATTAAAAATACCGTGAAACCACGATATATCATGGTGTGGTATCCTCTTAGCAAATTCTAAGTTATATAGGGGTGATAGCTTAGTGGGCAGTGTTGTATCCGCTTAGGCTCTTCAAGTAATAGGTAGATTACTTGATCGTGAGATTAATAATATGTTCTCACATTGGTTGTAATCGGGTTTCACTTTTGCTTGAGAAGATTAGTGAAACGGTTGTTAATCGTGTGCAACAGATCATAGTTTTACTCCCTTGAGCAAGGAGGTTTCCACGTACAATGATTGTGCAAATTTAAGTTACAACCATTTACTTTATACATTTTTTTCAACTACTTTTATTGATGAGTCAAGGGACCTGGTCCGTTGTCATATAGTAGATACTGCTACTGTCTGTGCTTATATTATGTTCTTACTGTGTCAAGGGACCTGGACCATTGAATGTTAGTGTATGCACCTATTCCAACACACAGGTTCTATGAAAAAGTCAGCGAGCCAAATCAGGTTTCCATCTAAGAGAGCCACTAGAAAGAGAGTTTACATTTACATACCTCGTTGTCACATCTCACTCGAGATGTTCATTCGACTTAACAACTTCTGGAGCCTCAAAAGTAATTAGGAGTGTAACTTGAGATGTAGTTGACCTTATCTCTCAAAATTTAATGTTGTGGGAACGTTGATCAAGCTCTTGGATGGTTACTCCAGGATGCAAACTGTCATTTCCATGGATGCTTGTGCCGGACACCTTTAAACCTACAAGTGCAGAGTTCTCTTCATCATGGACATTAGCATTAGGATCATGAAAGTTGGGTTTCACTATTGTATTTGACATTTCAGTGAACATTGGATCCTTGGTTACCATAGAAGGGCATGTACCGAAGCAGCTACGAAGAAAGAGGTAGAAGAAGTTTCCTCCACTTCTTTGGTGAAAACTTTTGTAGACATTTCATCGAACATATTGTCCACATGACATAAAAGGTCATTGATAAAAGTATTAGGATGTCCTCAACATTATCCACAAGGCTTGAATTTTCTTTGACCAAAGGAGAAGCAATGTCTCCGCTAAAGACCGTACTAGTACTAATACCCACATTTTCTAATATAACATGCTTAGATGTAACTAAACATTTGTTCTCAATTTTCTAAAGCAAAGCTAGAATATTAAAAGTTTGAGCGTACACCATAAGAGACTTCTCATACGTTCGTTCCGAAAATCCCACGGCTAACTTCTCCTAGAATTGGGCCCAATAAAAAAATGTTTGGTGCAAAACATCCAACGGAACCACTCGAGCGCCTCACCATTGAGATATAAGGAAGGAAGAGGCAGCCATGTTCTTCGGAGAAGCGTAGGAAAGTGAAGTATCGTTTTGACCTAGAAATCCAGTGTGCTGGATTACCAGCATATCGAAATCGATCTAATACAACCCCTGTTATTAGAGTACATAAATCACTGATGTAATGATCTCAAGTCCAATGTAACATTAACCAACTTCTTAAGGTTTAGAGAAGAGAGGTTGGGAGTATATATTTCTTTTAGCTTGTAAGAACAATTCATATGAATAAGAGTGCATTCTTTCTAATCTGAACATAATCTCACTCACATGTTTCTCTCAAGCCCCTCTATAGTCTTATGACTTTCTAGAGACTTTTGCTGAGAGTAAATCATCGATAAGGATATGGGCTTTGCTTTTAATCTACCTTGAGTATGAAGGGTTGTCGAATGGATTTAAGAGACACACGAGTTTGAATAAGATTCTTATGACATAGTTCTATTGCACGTTTTAGAGTATGACAGAAGGAAAACTTTTCTTAAATGTGTGTAGTCCCTCATTTATATAAGTGGGGCCCTCACAACTATAAGTAAGATTCTATGACACAACTTCAGATCCACACTAGATTAATTTAACTCTTTGCTCAAATACCAACTTTGTCAGGCTCCGAGCCTACATCTTAGACGTGGCCGATACTCGAAAATCATTTTTGATCCCCAAGCAAACCTTTGGCTTGGTTGACTACTTAACCAAAAACTCAATCAAGCAATAATACTTAAAATAACTAAATTAAAAGACTTCTCAACTAATGTAATGAATTAAAGGAATGAAATTGTTTGATCTTTACAAAAATACTTTCTCATCTCTGGAACTCAACATAATATGTGATACATAAAAATACACTTTAACTCTATTATGAGCTTTTCTAACCGACAATAATCATTATGAGCTACGCAATGATTCAACGTGTTGTCCACGCTGCCAAAACTTTCCTATATAGGATATAAGAATCCTCAACTAAGTGGATCCACTAAGCTCTTCCAAAGGCACAAGGATTCATCTAAAAAAGTATGATCTTGAACCCATGTTGGCAAGATATAGTTTATGGGGGGTATGAGTTGTTTGAACTCTCCCTCATATTGGTGTTTCATACTACTTCCAAAAATATATACTCTTGCTCAAATGTATAAAAAAAATCTCTTTCTCTAGTTTGAAATAATTTCTCAAGCTAACCTTTTAAAAGAGGTATCTACTTTGAAATATCTCTACAACTCTTTGCTCATTTAGAAAACAATGTTTCTCCTTTTTCAAAGTAAAAATAATTTCTCTTGGTTGAGATAATACTAAGAAAAAAAAACCTCTTTAAGTTAGATTATAGGCTTACCGAGTGGTCTATCATGCTTTATTTGTTGTCCTTTTCGGTTGTTTTCTTTTTAAATGTTGGGCTAATTGTGGGTTGGGCTGTGCTCGAGCAAGCGTAAGGATGTGTAATTTGTTTTAAATTTTTTAATAAAACTCGAAAATCGCCTAAAAAAATAAGGGGTATCTTTATTTACTTTCAATTTTTTAGCACAAATAACGTGGGGTTTCTGTTTGCTTTCAATGTTTTGACCACAATAACGTGCCTTTTTACATGGTTTTAGTGTTTTAACACACATACCATGAATTTTCTGTCTGCTTCTAGAGTTTTGAACACTAATAATTTAGAGTGTCTTTGTCTGCTATCAATATTTTTAATACAAAAAATGTGAGGTTTTTGTTTGCTTCTTGTTAGTGAAAAAACTTACAAGATAATAAAATTGCAAGGTTACAATTGAAAATAAAATTAAGAAATTAATCTCTTCAGGATAAGGCGCGGATATCTCGCTCTCTTTAAGTAGATTCAAGCCCACTACAACAAATATTTTCACCGGTCCAGCAGTAGTCCTCTTTGACTTGTCCCCTCCAGGATGCAACAGTCTTCACAAAGTATAACTCAACAACTCTAGACAAGAGTTGAGTCCAAATCTCGACAAAAAAGAACACCTCCCTTCAACTAATAAGAACTCTCTTTTAGATTAACTCTTTCACTCTTTGTTTTCTCTTATGTTTTGTGTGTGTTTCAAACCAAATGAAGACCACCATTATTTATACTAGAAGAAGTCTTCCTAGCAATGAATAGGAAGATAATGGAGGTAGTAAATAATGAAGATAATATCCTTAGGAGTTTCATAGGTTATACTAGGAGTTTAATAGGTTACAAAGAGTAATGGAGGAATTAAGCATGAAATATAGTGATGGACAACCAATGCTAATGAATGATGAAGAAGTTATCCATTCCAATGTTTATTGGAATGATTTTATCTCTATAATGAATTCAACCAATATAGCCAAAAGTAACGGCATTACATGGCTACCAAATCAAAGATGAATAGCATGATTAAATTGGTAGTTTAAAACAAAAATGCCTACCAATGGTCATTCTCATAACTCCAAAATAAAGCAATTTAATATGTTAAATATTAATATTTAAATGCCGATAACCTAACAATCCCCCACTCATTTTAATATTTAGATAAGAGAGTATATCAGTTGAAGGAAGACTACTATGCATAATGAAGGTTTGCTCTGCATTGAAGCTCTTCTTAGTGAAACAGTAACTATCACTCCAGAGTCGTAGTGGTCTTAGACTTGAACTATGACTCCTTAAGGGAAATAAAATATCACTGCTCACATAATAATGAAGGTGTTGACATGAGCTTTAACAGCCAGCACATTATGGCCATGTGCTATCTCAGTTTCATGAGTGCATTTGAGAATAAGCCCCATTCTCATACGAAGCGACCTACTTCCACACATCACATAGGTGAAATCTGTCGAGAGTGCTCCTGTAAGATTGACACTCCACCCATACAGGTTACAGATATTCATTAAGAGTTTTATCAACCAAACCTTCACAAACTACAGGAAATAATGCACTTACATCATAGGGAGGGGAAAAAAGTGCATTTTTAACAACAAGTCATCATATGATTAGTTTTTCCGTTTGAACCTTGTTATAGGATCTCTAGTCCCCAGGTTGGGTTTCCTCATATATGACTGAAGGATTTTAGGCTTCAATCCCATCCCCCTCGATGTGCTCCAGACCTTTTTTCTTGTTAAGGCCTTCGTAAGAGGATCTGTAAGATTATCATAAGATTTGACATAATCAACATTAATGGTACCATTTGTCAAATACGATCTGGATTTACTGTTGTAATAACGGTTTTAAACTCTACGAATTGCAGCGGTGCTATCACAATGAATTAAAATAGGAGGAAATTGTTTTTTAAAATAAGGAATTTGAAACAATAAATCTCTTAACCAATTCGCTTCCTCACTAGCTGAAGCTAAATCAATTAGTTCAGCCTCCATGGTAGAGTTAGCAATTATAGTTTGCTTTTTCTATCTCCAACAAACAGCACCACCACCTAAAGTAAAGACATAACCAGTGGTAGAACAGGAATTACCTGACAAAGTCTTCCTATCTGCATCACAAAAGCCTTGAAGTACAACATGATATTTTTTTATAGAAAAAACCACAATATTTCGTTCCAATTAAATATCTCATAACTCTTGTTATAGCATGCCAATGTTCATTACCTGGCTTGCTTGTAAACCTGTCAAGTACTCCTACTGCATATGCAATATCAGGCCTAGTGCAATCAGTCACATATCTCAACTTTCCGATTATACTAGCATATTCCTTTTGATTTATTACACCATTTTCACTTTCAACAGGAAATAAGTGAACACTTGAATCAAAAGGAGTAGCAACATGCTTGCAATCATGAAAGTTATATTTTTTCAAAATTTTCTCAACATAATGTGACTGGTCAAGGAAAATCCCCTCACATGTTCTTGTTATTTTTATTCGAAGAATAAAATTTGCCTCATCAAGATATTTTATATCAAAATGGCTTCTAAGAACATTTTTAGCTTTATCAATAACATTTATTTTAGAGACAAAGATCAACAAATCATCAACATATAGGCAAATGATCACATGTGCATTATTCCAAGACTTATGATATGCACTTATCACACTCATTTGTTTTAAAACCATTTTCAATCATGCAGGAATCAAACTTTTCATGTCATTGCTTTGGTGTCTGTTTCAAGCCATATATGGATTTAGTAAGTTTACATACTTTGTTTTCTTGGCCTGCTTCAACAAAACTCCGGTTGGTCCATATAAATTTCTTCAATTAGGTCTCCATTTAGAAAAGCAGTTTTTACATCCATTTGATGAATTTGTAAATCAAAAATTGCAATCATAGAAACTAAAAGTCTAATGGATGTAATTCTTGTTATTGGAGAAAAAGTATAAAAAAAATCTAGGTCTTTTAGTTGTTTAAAACCTTTTGCAACTAGCCTAGCCTTGTATTTATCAATAGAATCATCCGGTTTCAACTTTTTCCTTAAGACCCATTTGCAACCAATTATTTTACAACCCGGTGGTAAATCAACTAACTTCCAAGTTTTATTAGAAATTAGAGATTTCATTTCATCATTTATAGCCTCTTTCCAAAAAATAGAATCATGTGAAGGTAATGCTTCTTTCAAAGTTAGATGTTCATTTTCAACATTAAACACATAAAAATCAGGATCAAAATCTTTTTCTACTCTAGCTCTTTTACTTCTTCTTAACTCAAAATTAAGAACTTCTTTATTTTACAAAGTTGAAGTAGAAGAACTAGGTAGTGACAAAATATTTTGTTTAATCCTTTGACCCCCACTATTTTTAGTATCAAAAGGAAATTTATTGTCATGAAAAATAGCATCACCAGATTCTATTACAATATTATCTTCAAGATTAAAAAATCTATAGGCTGTACTATTTGAAGCATAACCAAGAAAAGCATCAATAGTAACTGTCTTACCCAACTTTGTAATCTTGGGATCCATTAGCCTCACAAATGCTAGACAACCCCAAACTCTTAGATATCTCAAACTTGGCTTGTAACCTTTCCACAATTCAAAATGTGTCAATTTAGACATTTTATAAGGCAAACGATTCAACACATAACAAGCAGTTAAGATAGCTTTAATCCAAAAATTTAAAGGTGCATGTGACTCAATAAGCATTGCATTAGTCAATTCAACCAAAGTTCTATTTTTCCTTTCTGCTACTCAATTAGACGAAGGAGAGTAAGGAGGATTAGTTTCATGAATTATTCCCAATGATCTAACAAAAGAATTAAACTCATTTGATTCATATTCACGGTCTCTATCACTTCTAATTCTTTTTATTTTTCTTCCAAACTGATTTTTCAACCTCATTGAGATAAGTTTTGAAATTTTCAAAAGCATCACTTTTATTTTTCATCAAGTAAACATACGTAAACTTAGAAAAATCATCAATTAAAGTGATAAAATATCTATTACCTCCATGAGTTAAAATTTCACCAAGTTCACAAGTATCAGTATGAACTAATTCTAACAAATCAGTTTTTCTTTCAACTTGAAAATGAGGCCTTTTAGTGATCTTGGTTTTACTACAAGCCTCATACTTTTCAAAATTCTTTTTAAAACACTGGGATTAATCCTAAACTACTCATGATTCTAACATAACGATCATTAATATGACACAAACGAGCATGCCAAAAATTAGTAGAAGAAAGCATATAAACAGAAGTAGAAGTTTTATTCATTTCAACATTCGACTTCCATCACATGCATACCCCTTCCCCACAAAAATAACTTTCTTCACTATTACATATTGATCAGATTAAATAATCTGTTTAAAGCTCGTTTTATTAAGAAGAAAACTAGACATCAAATTTTTTCTCATAGAAGGAATATAAAGTACATCTTTCAATGTTAATATCCTTCCAGAAGTAAAACACAATTCAACATCTCCCTTTCCAAGAACATGAGTAGTGTGATCATCACCAAGCATGATGGTTTTGGGCTCCTTAAAATGAGTATATTTTTTAAACCAGTATTTGTCATAACAGACATGACAGTTTGCACCAGAATCAGCCCACGATTCATCAACATTCTCAACCATGTTTATGTCGATAATCACTGCCACAAAAGGTTCTTCGGTAACGTTTGCCTGAGTGTTAGGACCACGTTTCCGAAATCTGCAAAACCGAGCAATATGCCCCCTCTTGCCAAAAATAAAGCATGGTCCCTTTTCTTGAACTTGTTGATTTTGTGCTTGGTGATTTTCACCATTATTTTTCTTGGGAGGTCTACCATTATTTTTCTTTAATTTTTTCTTCTTAGTCTTTAAAGAAGTATTTCTGTGAGTTTCAGGAGTAGCATTATTCAAAGTAATTAAATTTACCTTCGATGTGATTTTGTTCTCTTCTGTTTGTAAAAGTGCATCTTGGCCTCTTGCTTTTTATTCCATGCGGATTTTCATTATCAAGTTTTCAAGAGAGATTTCCTTTTGTTGGTGGCGTATAGTTTTTTGAAATTGCTTCCAAGACGGTGGAAGTTTATCCACTATGCCACAAACAATAAGGTTATCTCCAATTTTAACCTCTTCGGACCTAAGCTCTCCAACAATCATGATGAAGTCTTGAGCTTGATCTACCACTAATTTGTTCTCCACCATTTGAAAACGAAAAAATCTACTAGCTGCATATTTTTTCGCTCCAGCCTCTTCGGTATCATACTTACTCTGCAATGCCTTCTGATACGCTCAAACTAACTTCTCAAATAAGAAGTAAAACGGTCGTGTCAAGTAAATAACCCAACTAGTGAGGTTGGGATCGTTCCCACGAAGAAAATAGTCTAGACTTAACTTCAGCCTGTTATTACTATTGTTTGGTCAATGACTTCCTTGGAAAGTAAAAACAATAAAGGGGGGTTTCTATCTCTAAATAAGTGAAAATAAATAACGAACTTGAAAGAGACACTTGACAACTTTTAATGTTGGGTTTTAATCAATTAATCAAAGTAACTAGGGTTTACGTGTTCCCCACAGGTTCATAACTCGATAACTGTAACTATAACAATTCTTTCCTAGTATCTTGCATGCAAAGTGATAAGTTATGTATTTCTAAATCCTTGGCGCGGCATCTAGAAAATCTCACTCCCACCTTGGTCCGGCTACGTGTGTTGCTATCCTAACCCTTATCCTTACCTCATATTAAGCATCGTATTCGATATTTGACTAAGTTATTACCTCGTACCAATCAATATCAGCCTATTAGATAGTATACACTAAATATATGTTAATAATTCTTTTCCTATTATCTACCTCCTTGGTCTGGCAAGTAGTATTAAGGCGAGTTCTAACATTGGCAATTCGTTAAAAAGACTTCTAAACGAAAGAATTATTAATACATGCAAGACACTATTCTAGAATTGTTCTTTTAATTAGGGTATATCTCATTATTTTCCTATTGTTCCCACAACCCTAGTTATGGAGTTTAGTTACTCATAGCCATAAGCACAATATTCAAATATATTAAACAAGAATTCATGTACTTACTTCAATAAGAAAGAATAAAGTCCGAAAGTTTGCTTGATTAATCACCAAAAATCACTTGTAAGAATCTCAAAATCTAACACTAATCAACAATAAATAATCCAAAAGTCTAATAATATGAAGCCTAACGATACGGAGTCTAACAATACGGAGTCTAACCTCAAAAATGAGGTTTTTCAAACAATTTATAAAAAAATAAAATAACCTAATTAAACAAGGATTCTAAAAAATAAAATAACCTAATTAAACAAGGATTCTAATTGCTGGAAATCTGCCAAAACGCGGCTGGGTTGACGGACCTCGCGACGAACCATTGTGGTCACGACGGACCGTCATGGACTCCGTCGTCCCATACTTGTGTTATTTCTCTGCTTCTATCTTCATTTTCCTCGACGGCAAGTATGACGGACCGTCATAGGCACAACGGTCCGTCAAGGGTCTCGTTCCAAAACACTTCAACTCTTGGAATCTTGGTACTGGGATCACTTCTCTGATCTTCACAACGAACCTGCAGGACGGACCGTCATAGCCACGACGGACCGTCACAATCTTCGTAATCCCACACTTGGTCAGGCTTCCCCATCTTCCTTCAGCAGCTGCACTACGCTGCCAACCACGGACCGTCTAAGCACGACGGACCATCATAAGCTCCGTAGGTGGTCTCTTCTGCAATTCTTCGCTCAAAATATCCGCATTCAGCTTTGGACAGATTTCCTACAAAACAAAGAGAAACTTATATAAAAATTAGCACAAAAAGGCTTTTGGACACACTAAACATAAGGAAAAAGGTATTAATAATACCGTGAAACCACGGTATATCAACACCCTCAACTTAAATTCGTTGTTTGTCCTCAAGCGACGCACTATGACTCACTACACAATCTTTGTACAATAGTGTCCATGTTTTATCCTTCACAATCATTTGGCTATCAATCCCGATTAATCTCATCAGATCTATGCATGCTATCACTATTAGACTTGAATTTTGTGGGATCAGAACATGACACAGACTCACCATGCACTAACACCTATCCTCTTCAATTTCTCACCGAGGTGCTAACAATTCCAGTATTGCAACTAGTGTCCTCACTTCAAAACAAAATCCTCATTTTTCACACAATGATTTCAGTTTGAGTATAAGGATTACTTTTCAACACTCGCTCTCAGAACAAATTCACACTCATTCATACCTATTGCCATAAGCTTGCCCTTAATTTCACTGCCTTAAGTTCGCTATACAACCCTTAGGATCACGATAGGACTTCCTTAGCTTGTAACATAAGCTCAGAGTCAGGTAGGGTATATTTAGGTATACATTAGTGACTTTTTGCCCTCCTTGATATATCGGCTAAACCTTCCACTTTCTATCACTTTATCTCCCCAGTTTCTCCTATTCTTTCACCTTGCTATTTTCCTTTCTTTCTTAATTTGTATAAGTGACTCTCTTCTTTTCTTACTTGTATTTCTTGTGTTTTTTTCTTTTTCTTTACTTTTCTTTTCATCTGATTTTTGAGTCACTTGGCTTTTGTTCTTTCTCTCTCTTTGTTCTTTCAACCCCACTTTCCAAAGCATTCCTCATCATAGACACCCTCAACTCATGGCTTTGCCATGAGTCAAGGTACACAATACCCAAAGTTGGGTCAGGGCCATAACGAAGGTTGTTTATGCATTAGCCACCCTCAACTTATGCTTTTGGCATAAGCTGAGGTGCACATGTCCAAGGAGGGATCAGGGCCAACATATTATTCCCAGAAAAGATTGGTTGAGTTGAAAAAGAAAGGTCTAATTTTAAGCTCAGATTATTTGGATCAAAGAAGGATAACTTTCATTTGGTTTCTTTCATTTAGTCTAGAAATGGGCTATCTTGAATAAGGGCCTATGATCCTTTCCTAATTGTCTGTTACAGCTTACTTTTAGCAGGACTAACCAGGCAAGTTCTAGCTCAGTACCAATAGTGTACTATTCAGATTTCCTCACACTCACTTAACATCTCATCACTATACTAGATTATCAGACACCTAGTTCGAATTGAAGACTTAGGGTAATGCAATGGTGTAACTCTATTTCATGCTTAGAGCCACACAATTATCAGTTACTATGCCTAGTCATGCAACATTTTCCAGTTTTATCAGGATATCATTTTAGCCATCAAGCTTTAGAGTTAGACTATGTACAAAAGATATAAACATGCCGGTTCAACGGAAAAAGTAATTAGTCTTTAGGGAAAAAGAACACAGGCAAGAAAACCCCAAAAGAGGATAGTGAGTTGGGATACTCAGACTTCACCCTAACACTAACTTTCTATTTACCCCACCCCCAACAAAAAAGAATGCAATTGTCCCCAATGCATATAAAAAATCTAGATATTAGAGTGGTAGGTGAAGCAAACCTGTGGCGTAAAGCACCGTCGATCAGCAAGGTGGTGGGTCCGGTTCCCCGGAACCCACGTCCTCTGCAATCTGGACACCCTCAGTGGTGTCCTCAGAAACATCCGCACCATTAGTAGTGACTCCTGCTATTTCTGCAGTGCGGGAGTTAGACGCCCCAGCCGCTAACTGTGATGCTCTGATCTGGTGTGCCTCCTCCTCAGCAAGTGAGGCTCTCCTCGCAGCCTCCATCTCTCGGTGCTCCTTCTTCCTTGCTCGCGCCTCATCCTCTGCTCGACCCCTACGTCTCTTGGCACTCTCTTGAGGGAGAGGTGGTGGAATTTTTGAAGTAGCAAATAGAGCCGCCAATACAGTGTCCTCAGCAGGCTCGACAGACTCTGGCACCCTCGCCTCTAGGATCGTGTCGATGCCTGCACGAAGACTGTCGACTGCAGCCTGAAGAGTCGACACATCCACCGGAGGGTCTAGTCGGGCTAACACTCTCAACTCAAAGGCGTCCAGGTGCTGGTTATACTCAACAATCTTCCGTTCTGTAAACTTCTGCATTTTCCTCTCTAGACGCTCTTCAGACTCAGTGATCGACTTCCGCATCCACGACTGGATATGATGCAGAAGAGTGGCCATTTGTGCCTCTTTTTGGACCCTAGAAAGCGGGACTAGTGCCGGTAGAGGGGCTGTGCGAGAGGAGCTCGGGGTTGTGCTACTACTCTCGTGCATGACTGCCTGGATAAACCATGCGAAGTCCACCTTGAATCTGGCTATCATCGCCGCCATCAACACTGCTCGATCCCAGGTAACGATGTTATCAGCAGCTGTGCGGGAAAGGCAGTGAGGGACGAGCAGCCACAAGAACTTTGCTATGAACGTGAGGTTGGCCTTCTTGATGGGCCCCTTCGGCTCAGTGAGCCAATCAGCACCCTCTCCATCTACTGACAGGTGCAGGTCCATCCACCTCTTGGTGGTCTCTCTCAGTGCTGGCTCGTGCAAGAACTGTCCATCCTTTACTATCTGCCAGCGGTAGTCAAACTTGGCAGTGATGGGGGTCCGAGTAGCATCTGCACTGTCGCCGTATAGAAACCAGCGGATGGCTGGCAGGGAAATGTCAACCTGCACGCCCCGGACTCGACCCTTCTCCAGTGGGGCCTGTTTAGCGGGAGCAGCCCGCCTATCAATCTGTGATCGGAGAGTCGCTACGTAGGATGCGTAGAGCTCTCGGACCATTTTCTTGCTGTATCGTCACAACGAATGTGCTGTCCACTCTAAGCGATGCCTGGTGAAGAGGTTGTGGATCTCCGGCATCGTTGGGAGACTCCCTGTAAGTACCCACCGCTCCAAGGTTAGTGTTTGAGTCATTACTCCTTTATCAGTCAGGAACTTGGCGTCGGAGTAAACTTGAAACTGGCCGTCGACACACCACCGGTTTTACTGGTTAGAGGCTGGGGTGGGGACCTGAGCTGGTGCACCGGATGTAGAGTCTGAACCGTCAGCCTCATCAGACGAGGCCGACGCTGCAGCAGTGGTGGGTGCGGGAACCTTAGCAGAGCCAGAAGCTTCCTCGGACCATGATACTCCTAAGGAGCCAGACGCTCCTTCCTCATTTGTGACTGACCCAGAGGGTGTGCCAGTCAGTGTGCGCTCCTCATCAGACTGGGAGACAATGACTACGCCGGATGCCACCGTCTTGGGTGTGGCTCTGGGCGGACGTGCAGCACGGGAAGGTGTGGAAGTGCCTGGGGGCACATACTCAGGGTCCCGCTCATCATCAGAGCTGATGATCAAGCGTGCAGACGGGGCAACAGACTTTGATCACCCACGTGCGTAGGTTCGTTCTTGCTTGGGTGCCATAGTAGATAGTACCTGCAAAGGATCACTATTAGTACGAGAAGTGGCAAACAAGACAAGCGAAACCATACGAAATAAACAGTGAAAATAATATGCAATTGCTGTAGAAATAGAGACACATGACGGGCCTGGTGACGGCTCGTCGTGACTATGACGGACCATCGTGAGGTCCGTCGTGTTGTACTTGGACTCTGTATAAATAGAGAACCCTGAAGGAGAGTCTCTGACAAGCATGACGGTGTGTTCAGGATGGACCGTCACAGTTACGACGGTCCGTTGTAGATGTCCGTCGTAGGACACTTGGGAAAAAATATGGAGACCCTTAGGAGAGGGGTCTCTGACCGTTATGACGGTCATTCAGGACGGACCGTCGTGGGTACGACGGTCCGTCACATGTGTCTGTTAAAAGACACTTGGAAAAAAAATGAGAGACCCTTAGAAACAGGGTCTCTGACAACCAGAATGGTTGTGCAGGACGGACCATTGTGAAGACAACGGTCCATCACATATGTCCGGTAGGACAGGGGTGCTAGGTCTTGTGCAACGGACCCTACGACGGTCCGTCATGGCTACGACGATTCGTCATCGGGGTCTCGTTCTAAATGACAGTAAAAGAACTAAAGGTACCCTAAGCAACCCGGATAAACCCACATCAACCTTGTAGTGTTTTGGACCTACATGTGTCTAAATAAACTACCTAGGAAACTAGCAATGCAAAAGCACCTATGTCTAGGGTGGTGAACATGGTAATTTCGAACATTTGTAACCTAGGTCAGGCAGAATCGTATAAAGTGAACAAAATACTATGAGGAACTAAGCGTAATACTAACTAGTAATAAAAATGCAAGATAAATGAGTATAAATTAGAGACACATACCGTAGAAATGGAGAAAAACAGATGCAAAAGTATTCGGTGGCAAGGTAGACACTCACAGCAGCAGTTTCCATTAGTAGATAACATTTTAGGGCTTTGGAGAATTGTGAGAGGGCAATGATCGGTGGGAGGGAATGGGGAAGTTGAAAAGAGAGAGTAATGGGAGAAATAAGAAAGTAATGGGGTGAAATATGGAGGCGTGGGGAGTTTAAACGGTCTGATTTTGGAAAAGGGTCCAGCCGGGTCGGGTCGGATATACCGCATAAATCACGCGACGGTTCCCCGACGATGGACCGTCACAGATGTGATGACCCGTCGTTTGTTACGTTGCGTGTGACCTAGTTTCAAAATAACAGAAAAACATACCTGGTACGATGGATGCGTACGACGGTCCGTCTCAGTCGCGACGGTCCGTCAATGTCTCCGTCAGTAACTACTGCAGAGTAATTTTCTGCAGAATTTCCTGGTGATGTGCCTGCAAATTTAAAACCCATTAGTAGAGAATGCTACCATTACTAAAAAGACTATAATTATTGGGTTGCCTCCCAACAAGCGCCTGATTTAATGTCGCAGCACGTCTGGGGACACTTGATTACTCAGACTTCATCAAGATGGTATGCCTCTATCAATTTATTTCCCGATGCTTTATGCCCAAAATAGAGTTTTATTCTATCTCTATTTCTCTAAAACCGCACTCCCTCCTTGGCCTTTAACTCTATTGCTCCATGAGGGAATACTTGGGTAATCAAGTAAGGGCCAATCCATTTAGACTTGAGCTTTCCCGGAAGACAAGGTACCCCAGAACTGTCTACGAGAACCAAATCCGCAACCATAAACTCTTGTTTTGCATTTTTCTGTTCAATCTCCTTCTTCATCTTTTCTTGGTGGGATACGGCAGATACCGATTGGAGCTCACCACTCTGCCTCATGGTCCAACAAATGTTGAAGGTCGCTTCTTCATTATTCAACCGAAATGTCATCTGTCCCTTATCCATATCAACTAATGCTCTACCTGTAGCAAGGAATGGCCTCCCAAGAATAATGGGCACATCAAAATCGACCTCACAATCAAGAATAACAAAATCAGCCGGAAAGATGAATGACTCCACTTTTACTAGCACATCATGGAATATATCTATGGCCTTTTCACTGTTCGATCGACCATCAGTAGCCGCATTGCAGTGGGTTTTGGATCCCCCAAACCCAACTTCATGTAAATTGAGAGGGGCATGAGATTTATGCTTGCCCCCAGATCATATAATGCTTTCGCAAAATGTAATGACCCAACTGTACAAGGGATAGTGAACGCACCTGGATCCTCATTCTTTTGTACTAGGGATCTTGTAGCAATAGCAATACAATGCTGCAATCTATCATCGTCCTCAAAAGTGACCGATCTTTTCTTGGTGACCAGATCTTTCACAAATTTTCCATAACCGGGCATTTGTTCTAGAGCTTCTACCAAAGGGACATTGATAGAGAGCTACTTAAACATTTTTATGAAGCGCCGGTATTTACCATCCTCGGTCTTTTTCACTAATCTCTGAGGGAAGGGTGGTGGTGGCCTAGGCATGGGAACTACCTTGATAGGTACTTCTGCATCTTTTCCATTACTTTCCTCTGCTTCACCACTACCTTTACCACATTCTCATTATCGTTTCTCACATTTTCCTCAATAGATGGCGTAGGTGGGTCAATGGTTTGCCTACCACCCTGAGTAGTGATTGCCATGCAGTGCGCATCATTCTTTGGATTTTGGACAGTGTTGCTAGGAAGAGTGCCCGGTTGCCGTGTGTTCACTGTCGTAGATAATTGGTCCATTTGCAACTTGATCTGCTTAATCAAAATTGCATGTGTATCAACTTTTTGCCCAATACTAGCTAAATCACACCTCAACTCTTTAATGTGCTCATCACTATCATCGAACCACCTCATCATTTTGTGCAACATGTCCTAAACTCGCGCCATACTGTCTCCACCATCCCTAGGAGTAACTTCACAATTTTGAGGAGGGACATAGGGCCCATTCCTGTCGTTTCTATTAGCATAGTTACCCCTATTGAAGTTGTTGTCGCGATTGTAGTTTCCATATCGAACATAATGACACTCACGATTGTAGTTACCATAGTTCCGACCTTGGTTCCCTTGACCTTGGTGCCAATTATCCTGATTTGAGCCTTGGGCGCTTGGTCGGAAACCCCCCATCTGTTCATTTACTGCATAAGTGTCCTCCTCATAATAGCACTCATCATTAGGAGGTGGTGGTTTATCCAAGTAGTTGATTGAATTTATCTTTTAGGCACCCCCTGTGACATGTTTTAGTACCAACCCAAGCTCAGTTCTCATCTGAGCCATTTCTTCCTGAATCTCATCTGTGGCTGGGTTGTGAGTGGATTGCACTGCGAAGGTGTTTCTCCCTGTATGAGACTTCCTAGTACTCCAAGCTTTGTTATTTCGGAAGATTTTCTCTAATTTTTCAGCAATCTCTGCATAAGGGCATTCTCCATAAGATCCACCTGCTATAGTGTCCAACACCGCTTTGTTGTTGTCATCCTGTCCCCGATAGAAGTATTCCTTCAGTGACTCATCATCTATACAGTGATTTGGAAAACTTCTCAAGAATGAGGTGAATCTATCCCAAGAACTACTAACTGACTCTCCTGGTAGAGCCACAAAGTTGTTCACTCTGTCTTTGTGGTTTAGTTTCTTGGAGATCGAATAGTAGCGTGCTAAGAAGACATCTCTTAATTGGTTCCAAGTGATGATTGAGTTGTATGGGAGCTCAGTGAACCGTATAGCAACCTCTCCCGTCAGTGAGAGAGGAAACACTCTGAAACCTATTACATCTAGATCCAAATCAGGCCTCCCCACACAACTTTTATACACTGCCCTTACCTTAGCTATATGGGCATGTGGATCCTCAGAAGGTAGCCCTGAAAACAAACCTCTGGCAGTGACCATTTGCATCAGGCTACTAGTTACCACAAAAGTGTGGCCTGTGGGTAGAGGGGGCAAGACAAGTGGCCCATCCGAGTCTGCTATGTTGTCATACCCTCTGTAGTATGCTTGGGGCTGTGGAATGGGATTTTGTCCCCTCTTCTAATGTTCACCCGGAGCATCCGGTAACATCTGACCATGAGCATCAACCGGAGTTGGGATGTTCTGGTTCAGATCCTCATCATTTATTCCCAAGTTTTGATTCATATAGCGCAGTGTACGCTGTAGCTCGTGATCATAGGGAAACAAGGGTTCTCTTCCTCTCCGTGTATTTGGCATACAAGGAGGATAGTTCTGAAAAGAAATCAAAAACAATAAAAAGAATTAAAATCAAGAAAATATCAACTAAACTATAGTAATAAGTTCAAGTTAATCTAAAAGCTATATTCCCCGGCAGCGACGCCAAAATTTGATACGCTCAAACTTACTTCTCAAATAGGAAGTAAAGCGGCCGTATCAAGTAAATAACCCAACTAGTAAGGTTGGGATCATTCCCACGAGGAAAATAGTCTAGACTTAACTTCAACCTGTTATTACTATTGTTTGGTAAATGACTTCCTTGGAAAGTAAAAACAATAAAGGGGGGTTTCTATCTCTAAATAAGTGAAAATAAATAACGAACTTGAAAAGAGACAATTGACAGCTTTTAATGTTGGGTTTTAATCAATTAATCAAAGTAACTAGGGTTTACGTGTTCCCCACAGGTTCATAACTCGATAACTGTAACTATAACAATTCTTTCCTAGTATCTTGCATACAAAGTGATAAGTTATGTATTTCTAAATCCTTGGTCCAGCATCTAGAAAATCTCACTCCGCACCTTGGTGTGGCTACATGTGTCTCTATCCTAACCCTTATCCTTACCTCATATTAAGCATCATATTCGATATTTGACTAAGTTATTAACCTCGTACCAATCAATACCAGCCTATTACATAGTATACACTAAATCTATGTTAATAATTCTTTTCCTATTATCTACCTCCTTGGTCCAGCAAGTAGCATTAAGGCGAGTTCTAACGTGGGCCATCCGTTAAAAAGACTTCTAAATGAAAGAATAAGTAATACATGCAAGACACTATTCTAGAATTGTTCTTTTAATTAGGGTTTATCTCATTATTTGCCTATGGTTCCCACAACCCTAGTTATGGAGTTTAGTTACTCCTAGCCATAAGCACAATATTCAAATATATTAAATAAGAATTCATGTACTTACTTCAATGAGAAAGAATAAAGTCCGAAAGTTTGCTTGATTAATCACCAAAAATCACTTGTAAGAATCTCAAAATCTAACACTAATCAACAATCACAAGTTCCAATAATCCAACAATCCAAAAGTCTAATAATATGAAGCCTAACAATACAGAGTCTAACCTCAAAAACGAGGTTTTTCAAACTATTTATAAAAATATAAAAAAACCTAATTAAACAAGGATTTTAATTTCTGGAAATCTGCCAAAACGCGGCTGGGTCGACGGACCTCGCGGCGGACCGTTGTGGTCACGACGGACCGTCATGGACTTCGTCGTCCCATACTTGTGCTATTTCTCTGTTGCTATCTTCATTCTCCTCAACGGCAAGTATGACGGATCATCATAGGCACAACGGTCCGTCGAGGGTCTCGTTCCAAAACACTTCAACTCTTGGAATCTGGGTACTGGGATCACTTCTCTGATCTTCACAACGAACCTGCAGGACGGACCGTCATAGCCACGACGGACCGTCACAATTTTCGTAATCCCACACTTGGTCAGACTTCCCCATCTTCCTTCAGCAGCTGCACTACGCTGCCACCCACGGACCGTCACAAGCACGACGGACCATCATAAGCTCTGTAGGTGGTCTCTTCTGCAATTCTTCGCTCAAAATCTCCGCATTTAGCTTTGGACAGATTTCCTGCAAAACAAAGAGAAACTTATATAAAAACTAGCACAAAAAGGTTTTTGGACACACTAAACGTATGGAAAAAGGTATTAATAATACTGTGAAACCATGGTATATCACCTTCCAAATTTACTTTGAACTAAAGTTCTATCATAATAATTGTAAAAATTATCAGATAGATAATTAAGAAGATAATACCGAGACTTATAGGATTCATCATCGTACTTTTTAACGTTCTCTAGATGAGAAATAGTTTCATCATCATTGATAGTGGTGATGTCTAATCTTTAATTAGACTCTTCTCAGTTAATACATAAGAAACATTGACAAGACTTAAGTAGAAAAGTACTTTACCCTTCCATCTCTTGAAATGGTTACCATTGAACCAAAATGGCTTGTTAAGATCTCCCATCTTAATATCCACGGATTTTTCAATTGTAGACATCTTGTATCTCCTTAAAATTGTTAGTGAAAAAAAATTCAAGATAATAAAATTGCAAGATTACAATTGAAAATAAAATTAAGAAATTAATCTCTTCAGGATGAGGCGCGGATATTTCTCTCTCTTTAAGGAGATTCAAGCCCACTACAACAAATATTTTCACCGGTCCAGCAGTAGTCTTCTTTGAATTGTCCCCTCCAGGATACAACAGTCTTCACAAAGTATAAGTCAACAACACTGGACAAGAAATGAGTCCAAAGCTCGACAAAAAAGAACACCTCCCTTCAACTAATACGAACTCTCTTTTAGATTAACTTTTTCACTCTTTGTTTTCTCTTATGTTTTGTGTGTGTTTCAAACCAAATGAAGACCACCACTATTTATACTACAAGAAGTCTTCCTAGCAATGAATAGGAAGATAATGGAGGTAGTAAATAATGAAGATAATTACCTTAGGAGTTTCATAGGTTACATAGGTTATACTAGGAGTTACATAGGTTACAAAGAGTAATGGAGGAATTAAGCATGAAATAAAGTGATGGACAACCAATGCTAATGAGTGATGTAGAAGTTATCCATTCCAATGTTTATTGGAATGTTTTTATCTCTACAATGAATTCAACCAATAAAGCCAAAAGTAATGGCATTACATGGCTACCAAATCAAAGATGAATAGCATGATTAAATTGGTAGTTTAAAACACAAATGCCTACCAATGGTCATTCTTATAACTCCAAAATAAAGCAATTTAATATGTTAAATATTAATATTAAAATTCTAATAACCTAACACTTCGTAAATTTCAACACAAAAGGTAGAGGTTCTTACTTATATGTATTTACGTATGAAGTTATGTTCCACTTGAATGGTTAAAATCCAACGACTAAGGTGTGATACATAGTATTGTTGAAAGGCTAGTTTCCTTTACTATTATATATGACTATGTATTAATTGTCTTGGATGATTATATTATGATTCTATGGTAAGGTAGTTCTCACCATATTAAATCCATGAGCTATGTATGAGTTGGATTGAATGAAGGGTAATGTACTCCTTTTTATGAAATTATAATTCACCTTAACTATGTATAATTTGGAGAATAATGCTTAGCACCAAGAAGATATGACAAATGAGGTAGAGACCTTCCCGCTAGTTTAGGCCGGGTCTTCTACATATGATCTAATTAGATGGAAACTCTCCCGCTAGGTGAATTGGTTGGGTTTCTAGAAGAAATCTTCCTATCCCATAATTATGTGCCCGCATAGGTCTTAGCTAGTGCCTCCATATTATAGATATATATGTTTAGTTCCACCTAAGGCAAGTAGAACACCTCCTATTGGTGTGGGGTTATATGTCACCGTATTTCATGTAACTCTCATGGTCTATGTGGTTAAGGAAATTCTCCTTATGTAATAAGATAATGCATATGACCTGAACCATACTTGTGATTTCTTGATAAGTCTACTTCGTAGGAGTGGGGGGGGGGGGTAAGTGACTTCACTTTTTACATTGCACAGTTAGTCTTTGAATATGAATATGGGTGGGTCCATGATGCTATGGTATGACATGAAGGTACGATGTTCATTGATTGAGTTATTGTTAAGATTGATTCTCCTTATGTATATGTGATGAACATGGTTATTCACTTGTGTATGATTTTGGATTATGATGGGATCTTATATTGATATGTGTAACTCAGGTGATTCTAAATGGATACTTAGTATAGTTGCTATTATGTGATGCTAACTATGCATTGCACAAGTATGCTTTTAGGGTTGCTAAGGTGATGGTGATACTATGTTATGAAAAATCGTATGAGAATGCTATTATGATTTGTCTTATGTCCTTATGTTCATAAATTGTTTTCCAACTTAGTAAATGCATTATTTTCACTAAAATGTCTTTTTAGAATAATTAAGTATTTTTATGCATGTTTCCATGCTTATTACTTTTTTTAAAACCCATTCTCTTCTACACCTCATATGAGTGTATGTTTGGGCCATTGAGGTGCTCTTAGTCCATTCTTGAAGAAAAGTTTGGTTGCTACCTCTATGTTTTGGTGAGTCCTGAATTCTGAGTACGGAATGTATTGTGTCTAGTTCTAGTTAAGTTTCCTTGTTAAGGACTATATTGTATTTTCTTATGATAAAAACTTATTATTAATGTAAGGGGTGAGTCCCAACTTTCATATTCTTATATTTAGATAGCATAATGTTACAAGTCTAGCTTCCTATTTTCAAATATGAAGAAAGTTGTACTTCTATGATAAAAGTTTTAAGTTTCCGCATTATTCTTATGCCTTATGTAATGGTGGTTAAGGGCTTGTATGCGACTCCTTTGTAGTCAAGTACGTTGTGTCACTCCTAGGGTGTGGCCCGCGTCGTGACATATTCAATACCATGGAAATGAGATTTCTATAATTTTAAAAAATAAAAAGAAGTCCTTTTGAGAAAATGAAATATCTTTTATTCATAAAAATGAAATTCTTACTAATAAATATTATTAAAGGATAAAAAATCATTTCTCATTCTGTAACGACCCTCAAAATGAAATAGGGTTATCTATAGCCTCAAAAGGGCTTAATGAGTTAATAAGGTGTTAAGATAATGAATATTATCATTAGAAGTCAGTTTGTAGAGTTTGGAAGTCAAAACGTCCAAGGACAATCAAGACGTCCGGAAACTAGTCTTGAGTGTGTGCTAGTGTGTCTGTGTATGTTGTATGTGTTTTTATGTGTTGTATGGAGTCTAAAATCAGTGGAGATGACCCTAAAAAATCTATTACCATATTTAGGGTCAAAACCCTGTGGTTACAACCTCCCCAAAGGGCCCCCCAAGGGGTCCTTGAGGAGAACCCAACCTTAGGCCAACAAGCTTCCTAAGGCGGTAACAAATTGTGCATAGATGAAACAGTCCAAGTTGTGGACATGGTTCACCAAGGGATAATATTTTTTTCCATGTCTACGACTCTACTGTCCCAAAAATTATTTTGAAAAATCTTGAGGAAATAGGTCCGCGATGCAGACTTGTTCCCCGGCGATAATTCCAAAAATTTAAGTTAAGTTTGACTTGTTTAAAAAGGTCCAACTAGTGTAGTGGTATTTTGGGGATGTATTATATATGGATTTTAAGTCATTATACACCCATTACCCTAATCAAGAACCCCATCCCTCAATTAGAATCCAAAAGTTATAAGCTTTGCATTTTCTCAAATTATCTCTAATTATATCCTCCATTGAAGGACCTTCAAGTTCCAAGGAAGAAGGCCAAATTCTCCATGTTTTCAAGCCTAATTTCATGAGATTTATTCAATTAAGGTATGATAATTTCATCCTTGACTCTTCTTCCTTTAAATGAACCAATTTTAAAGGCTTTCCAAAGATGTTTAAAAACATAGAAATTCCTATTATTAATTCTACGCATGGGTTCTTGCATGAAATGGTTTAAATCAATGTTTTGTGAAGTAATTGATTTAATTGAATGTTTTAAGATCAAAAACTCCCTGAACCTATGTATTCCTTGAATTCCTAATTTTGGCTCTAAAGTGGATGAATTGATCATGGCTTGATCTTAGTGAATTCATGTGTAGATTATATTGGGCTATTGAATTATGTACAAATCATGATATAATTGTTTATAACCTGACTTATAATGATGATATTCATATTTTATATTGATGGATCATTGATACGGATTTGTTGTTGGCGTAGTATTATGTACATGGCTATTGGTAAGAGCCTATGCAAAGTGAGGTGGTGTGTTGACCTAATTCCTCTATTTAGTATTGAATTGATATTGATTGGAATGATCCACTTAGGTGGAAGTGTCTATCTGCTATAATTATTATTAAAACGGCATTGTCGGTATTACTATGTGAAGTAATGTGATCAATAGAATATGTTATGGCTTATATGAATATGTAAAGTGAAGGATGATATGATAATATGTTTGATCTTGTATAATGTGAGGTTATTGAGTGAAGTACTCTTGTAATGGCTATATGATCTTGTAAGGGAGTTAATGTTATTATTATTCTCTAATTGATGATATATAATGATGAGGGACAAAGAAGTGTCCTTACATAATAATGTTGTATCTTGTCTGGTACACTTTTTTGTCCCTACAGGTTAATTGAATATTATTGAATACGTGATATGATGATGTTATGTCTTAATTCGTAGACTTGGGTCCCTCTACATGATATATGAAAGCTATCTTAATGTGAACTCTTGATGTAGTAGGCTTAGACCCCTTTGTCATGTAATGTATATGAATTAATGATGAATGAAATTCTAGGATAGGTAGACCTCAGATGGTTCCCTTCTAAGGATGATTGATAAAGGACGTTGAATAAGAAAAGAAGGTCAAGAGCATAGAACCTTGAATTTAGAAAATAAGGTTAATAGAAGCCTTAAAGTGAAAGACTGTAATTATATCCTTCTTGAGTGGAATGATGGACTTAGGGATGGGTTGGATGGAACGACATAAAACCATCTCTAATGATGTCATAAGAGCTATTCTAATAGTCCTATGTTGGAAGCCCTAGTGGACCCATCCTTGTAAAGAAAAAGTGTTAAGAGTTGTTAAGGCATAGTAATAGTACCTACTCTAATACACCTAGTGAATGATTACTCTAGGAGAGTAAAGGCAAAGAACCGATTGAATATGATTGTGGTAGTAACTCTACATAAGATGATACTAGAGTATAAAGAAACCCTTGATATTCCCTAACCATGTGCCAACTTGGGGTGTATTCTAGTTCTACCCTTTCCAAGTAGAACACCCTCCTCGGAGTATGGTAACTTCAGATTCCATACCTAGCTAGTATCTATGTCAGTTATTGTACGTTCTCATCATATGAGATGTACACTGTAGTTATTGGTTGGGTTCCACAATGTGTAGATAGTGTAATGGGACGGTATAAACACATGGCAAGGCTAGAAGATCCTAGAATGGGTTCCTTAGGTCTTTTTCAAGATTATTATGTGAAGTCCTTTAATTTTTTGATTGTCCCTTAAATGTCTTAATGAATATGGTTGACTTAGTTAATGCATATTAAATAGAAAGGGTCTTACCTAGGGTAGCTTTGAGGATTCCTTAGGTAGACTTGAAGAGGGTGTATGAGCGGTCTTTTCATATTTTACGTAAGTGATTCTTAGAGTAACCTTAGGTGGGAAGTCTAAATGATAAAAAGGGAATAATCTTACTTTGGGAAGTTTGGAGAATCACTTAGGTGGGTGTCAAGGGTTTGTATGGGCAGTCTCTTCATATCTTATTTAGGTGGATCTTAGGATAACTCTTGATAGGAGGTCTAAATGCTTATGTATATGATTACGGTTATTTCCTATGAGTTACTTGAAGGTGGTTCTTATACTTGTTTTATGAGGTTTCTATCAAAAGAGCATGAAAAGTATGTTATAGTAAATTCACATTTTTAGCATGGTTTTCTTGCATGTTCACCATACTTAGTACATTCAATGTGTTAATTCCATATGTTGTTCTATTTCTACAAGTTTAGGAGGAAAGTGAGGTTTCTCTTAGAAGCAAAGCTTGAGACTAACATTCTCTCAAGAAGACTTGGTATGTCCTCATATGATTCGAGGACATAGTTATGTTTTAGTTTCCTTTCAAAAAGACTTTGTAATAGATTATAGTTACTTTTCAAATTGATGTAAGGGTTGTGACCCCAAGATATTTCATGTGTCTAAGATGTCCATGACGATACATAGTTCATTCTTATGATTTTATAAATATTTGAACTATTGTTATGAGAAGCTTTAATTCCGCACTACTTTTCAAATAGATGCGATGAACAACGTCTAAGGGCTTGTATAAGAACTCTGAGAGGTCGAGTATGCCGAGTGACTTAATGGTGATCTTACTTCTAGGGAATACTCTCGAGTCGTTACACATTCGATACACATAGTCCCACTAAATTCATGTCCACCCAAAAAATCCAACACTACTTTATGAAGCGTCCTAACAAAGATGATTTTGTATCACCACAAAACCTCTTGTTAAGGATGAGAATAACCACTACAAAGAATAGTTTGTGAATAAATACTAACAAAAAGAGGGAGTTTTATATAGAAATAGGAGGGAGGATATGAGAGTTACCAAACTGTAGATGGGCTTAACACTGCTCTTAATAAGAACTATACCAACATAGGGTTTTTCAAAAAGTGGCAAAATTTCTTCATTGTTGATTTCTGTACTTCCCGTGCTTTTAATCATGATGAATTCACCTTTTTGAATCTTGTTCAGCAAACGATCCACCCTAAAAATTAATAATGACAATAGTAGATAAGTTTTATAATCAACATCGGGGGTTTGAGAGAAAGTGAAGTAGAAACATATTATGATAATGTGGTGCATTAAGTTAAAAATTACTCCTACATACTAGTTTATATAATATTATACTTCGTTTCAAAAAGAGGTGGTGCATTTGAGATTGTTTTGACTTAAAGAATTACAAAATCAAATTATATAACGATTTTTCAAGGTTGTTTTTGAATTTTAACAAAAATAATGTGGGATCATTATGTCTGCTTTTGAAGCTTTTAGCATAAATAATGTGGGGTTTATATAAAAAATTGTGATATAAAAATCTATTTTATTCATCAATCGCCCGTTTATATGTAATGTGGCATGCTTCTAAACCCAAGAATGAAATTTATTTTTTTCCCTCAAAATTTGATACTTTTTCAATTATTTTCAATTTATTATATTATGTATTAGCAAATCTTTAAAATGTTTATTAATTACATTCTTTTTATCATTAATTCTTCAAATCAATCTATGTTACTATTTTTTTTGCATTTGCTTAATCTTAACTACCACTAATTGTGTTTCACTCTGTTTAGAAAATATTGAAAATATTTTCATTTTTGTTTGGAAAATAGACCAACCTATAAATAGTACTTTTTTTTCTTAGTTCTGACTGATATAATACTATAGTCATTCCAACAACCAATATACATTTTTTTCTATTCTTCACTTGTCTCATAATTGTTTATTTCTGCTATGATGTAATATTATTTACCTTGTTTTTGATTTTAAGTAATTTATTAATGTATTATATTTGCATGATAAGAATTTTTTTAAATGTTCTTTCTTTATTATTCCTATTTAGAGAAATGGGAGTTTAGAGGACAAACAAGGGCAAAATCATAACTTTAAGTTTACTCCATCTTTTAATCATTTCAGAAACTGATAAATTTCTCTATAATTTCTAGAAGCAATCACTCCATATCCTCTGTGCACCTCTTCCTCTTTTGAAGGTAATTTTCCTGGGATTCTTTAATAACAATATGTTTACTAGATGTTTTATATGCACGTTAGCTGTTGTTCCTATTTTCGACATGCATTATGCCTTTTTGATGTATTTTGTGGGGATTAACAACTAATTTGAGGTAGATAATGCACCGAATATATTTAATATTATGTTTGTCAGAGATGGAATCTAAATTTTTGTATTCTATTGATTTTGAATGAAACAATTAGAGTGTGCATTTTTCAGGTTCATAATTAGCCAAGTTATGTTTATGAGCTTTTTAAATACTCAAATAAAGACGTTATACACATGTAAAGATGTATAATCTTTCAAATATTGTTGTACACCTAATATGAATCCCAATATCTAATCTTCATTGTCAATTGTTTTTAACATTGTTTAAAAAGTGAAGTATGTACGTTGAAGGAAGTGGTAGCATAGTCCTCATGACCATCCACTAAAAAATTGCACATGGCTGCTCCATTAGGTGCGAAACTCACTTTTCATAGTGCAATATTTGGGAGAACTACAGTAGCCTTGTAAGAAAGGTTTATCCTCTTTCTCGATTTTCAACTAATTCAAATTTTTCAGGTATGTGTATTGTTGTGTTACTCATATAAAAGTCAGTGATGTATCTAACTTTTTTTTTAAATTCAAAAATACAAGAAATTGGTTACTTTTGTTCAAAAAGTTGATGGGAATGTGATTCCTTAAATTTCTTTTAAGAAATTCTCTACTTGAGAGGTTCATTCAAGCTATTATAGTGAACACTTGGTTTGTATTAGATCTGGTGATACTAGTATAAGGATTCTTAGATGACCTGGCAACCTACTTATGAGATATGAGTATTCAGAATCTTTTTATTAGGCAAGTTTTCTCAATTGTCTCTTTCCTATCTTAGTGTGTAATCTTGACCTTAAAGTTATCTAATACTCATTTTTTTAGATTCTAATTGAGGATTGTCAATAGTTCTTGAGATTCTCTTTTTCTAATTAGGAGAATGACAACAAATATGTATATGTTTTCTCTCTATTCCTTACTTCAGTAGTATTATTAAGTAGTCGTGTGTTCTCTTATTTTTAATGTACATTACTAATTGTTGCTTCCCTTCTTTATCTCTTGCTTTTTTGATGACATATCTTTTTAGCAGTTCTGCTTCAGAAACATCTATTTTGAGCCGAGGGCCCATAGGAAATCATCTCTGTAGCAACTCATAATATGGATACTCAAAATTACACTTTTTAACTGATGGAAAAAGAAGTTTTCATAGAAAAATTGAATCAATAAGAAATCAATAATGCAGGTATCTTTAAACATCGTCATACATATGTCATTAAAAAAATAGGTCGATGAAAAAGGCTAAGAGAGAGTGTATGAACCTACATAAATACAATAAGGGGAAAGGAATAGAACAGAGATGGCTTTGCAAAATCAAAAAAAGAATACCTAGTGAGAGAGTATATATTTTTCCCCATTATTTTCCTTTTTGAAAAAATTTAAAAACTAACCCTCACCATATTCTTAATCATCCAATTACATTTTTAAAATATATAATTATCTACCTCTTGTTCACTTCTCTCTTAAATTGTATAAATTATGAACTTCACAATTTTTTTATTTATTTAAATTGAATTTTAAATATTCACATGGATAAACTTCCTACTAGTTGAAGACGAGCAAAAATAAGTCCAATTTGACGATATTTAAGAACTAAAATGATGATATGATTATATTTCTACAATGTGATAAAACACATAAGCATAAATTCACATCGGACTACAGTGAGGATTTCATTTTTTTTTATAATGGGCACTTGCTTAAGCATAATCATTCAGTTTCTGATGCAAATATTTGTTAATATATGAAGTTTGAATTAGTTAACATAAAATGGAAATTTTAGATTCACAAGTTTTTAAAAAATAGAAATTTCAAAATTAATTGCATTTAATATATTACTATCTCTTCACATGTGTTGTACATGTATTGCATAATAATGTAATAAATATTTTTATAAATAATATCAACATTATTAAACTACATATCCCAAAAAGCAGTATTGATAAAATGAGGCGTACATCAGATATGAAACTATTGGAATTGATAAAGTTTTTATGTTTTGAAATTTAAACAAAATGGAATTGATAATGTTTTTTCCTGAAATTGAAATTTCTAGTAGAGATGATAAAGTTTTCAATCAATTATTACTGGGTTGTCAGTGTTTATACCCTCCACATCTTAAGGAACCAATTTAGCTGGAAAATCTTCTCTTAGAATTTGAATCTTGAATTCGATTTTGTCAGAGTTGCACTCTGAGAGTTCAAACACAAGTCCATCCCCCTCTTTTAGATTGTTATCATCCGCAAAAGTTTTCCATCTAGTACTAAATTTGTATTTAGTTTTGGCTCCACCATAAATCAAGTTCCACTTCTTTCCACCATAAGAAAGGACTGCAGGGGCTCCAGCAAAAGGAAGCTCTTTGCTCATTTTCTTGGGTAAATACTATCAAACATTCAAAAACAATTTACCAAAATAAAAGTCTAGAATCTAGAAAAACCTGAACTGTCCATATATATATATATGTGTGTGTGTGTGTGTGTGTGTATTCGTTGATTGGGTTGTTGTTAAGATATGACTCTCCTTATGTATTATGATGAACATGGTTATTCACTTATTTATGATTGTGGATTATGATGGGATCTAAAGTTGATATGTCTAACTAAGATAATGCTAAATGGATACTTAGTATAGTTGGGGATCTAGAGTTGATATCTGTAACTAAAGGTGATTATAAACACAAGTATGCTTGTAGGTTGCTAAGGTGATGGTCCTACTATGTTATGAAAAATCAAATGAGAATGCTATTACGGTTTGTCTTATGTCCTTGTGTACATAAATTGTTTTCCAACTTAATAAACGCATTATTTTCACAAAAATGTCTTTTTAGCATAATTAAGTATTTTTATGCATGTTTCCATACTTGGTGGTTTTTTGTTACGGTTTATCTATAGCCTCACAAGGATTAATGAGTTAATAAGATGTTAATAATGAATATTAGCATTAGAAGTCAGTTTGTAGAATTTTGAAGACAAAACATTCACGGACGAACTAGTCTTGAGCGTGTGTTAGTGTGTCCTTGTATGTTGTATGTGTTTTTAGTTGTTGTTTGGAGTCTAAAATCAGTGCAGATGACCCTAACACCTAGATGACCATATTTAGGGTCAAAACAGTTTGGTTACGACTCCCCTAAGGACTGCCTTAGGGTCCTTGAGGATGACCTAACCTTGGGCCAACAAGCTGCCTAAGGCGGTAACAAATTGTGTATAGATGAAACCAGTCCGCGTTGCGGACATGGTTCACCAAGTGTCAAATTTTTTTTCCACTTCTCGGACTCTATTTTGAAAAATCTTGAGGTAACAGCTCTGCGACGCGGACTTGTTCCACGACGATAATTTCGAAAATTTAAGTCAAGTTTGACTTGTCTAAAAAGGTCCAATTAATGTAGGGGTATTTTGGGGATGTATTATATGTGTATTTAAAGTCATTGTACACCCATTACCCTAATCAATAACCCCAACCCTCAATTAGAATCCAAAAATTATTAACCCTCCATTCTCTCAAATTCTCTCTAATTAGATCCTCTTGAAGGATCTTAAAGTTCCAAGGAAGAAGGTCAAATTCTGCAAGTTTTCAAGCCTAATTTCGTGAGATTTCTTCAATTAAGGTATGATGATTTTTTTGGATTTTAAAAAAGTGTGAACGGAAAATGAAGAGTTGCGACTTTTATGAAGAGTTGCGACTTTTATGAAAAGTTGCGACTTTTATGAAAAGTTGTGTGACTTTTATGGAAAGTTGAATTTTATGAAAGGTGACGACCTTTCTGAAAGATTGTGACTTTTCCAAAGGTTTGTGACCTTTCCGGTAAGGCACAATAAGAACTTTTTCGCACTATTCTTTGTTTTCTATAAATAGAGGGATTCCCTCTCATTATAAATAGAATTTATTGACTTCTTCTTCAACTACTAAATCTAGTATTCTGAGTGTACTTTACTGCCGTTGAGTGGTTCGCTGACACCGGAGTTTTTGGTATCTATACTCTGGTGATTCTGATCATCTTACCCTGGGAGGTCATATTCCAAATCAAACCTCAGATACTAGAGGGGAATAATAAGGGGACACTGTGAATTCAATGGACTTGATCTTTTTCCTATTAAAAATTTTACTGATTCTGGTACGTGTTTTACAAACTTTAGATTTGTCAATTAATTTCAGTTCATCTATTCTTTTGTTCTTCACTAGTTCTTTAAACTTTGTAACTTCGTGTTTCTTCAAAGTTTGTTGGAATAAGTAAGATTCTTTAGACACATATTACCAACAATTCTTCTTTAAGAAAATATTTCGTATATTTTTTAAATCTGTTTCTGATTCTAGTTTCGCTACTAGCTTTAATTTTCTAGTTGTGAAAATGTTCTTAAACTTTGTTGTCTTACAAAGATGTTCAAAGTTTTGTTCTATGTATGTTTGAAATACAAGATGAACAACAATCTTAAGGAAATTATTACGGTGTTAGTATTTTTTTTATTCTACTGATTGAGAGAATCTGATCATGGAAGTAGAAGATAAATGCATTTCTTCTCCATAATTCGTTGCTTTGTTTTAACAAAGTCGAAGTGAGAATGCAACAATTTTTTTTATGGTATTCCGTTTAAAGATTACAAGGTAACCTTCTTATTAAATTATCTAAGGAGGAAAATAGTTTCTAAAAGTTATCATCTTTGATTTTTTTTATTATGTGTATCTTTGAAAAAAGATCTGCAAACCATATGTTGTGGAATGAATTTTACTTTGCAAATATTGTTGCTTTTAAAATTCTTTAATTTGCAAAATTGAGAGATGCATATTTTTGGTTTGATAGAGTAGTATGTAAAAATGTTGTAGTTGGAAGACTATTTTATAAGAAAAACATTTCTATGTGATAAAGAATATGTGTTATTCTGTTCGGAGAAAAAAAGACTTTTGTAGTTTTTTACTCCATGAGAAATATTAGTGTTTCTGATTTTTGTAGACTAAAACCTTTTGTGGTTTTATACTCTTGATAAATTGGACTATTCAATTGGTTTGAGGAATATGAAAACTTCACATAATAAGTCAGTGTTGTACTATTGATTTTCTATAAACCTCAATGTAATATAGAAATAAATTGTACAATTTTTTTGTCCTTATTGTTAGTATTTAAACTAAGTGGTATGTCTATTTATAATAGACGAAAAATACCAGTGACTTAGAATTTGTTATTTTGTTTCTCTATGGAATGAACTTTGATATTGTGTAAACATTGTCAAAGAGAATTGCAGCACTATAATTCTTTCGTAGAATAATGTTTTCAACATTAAAATATGTGGAAAAACTATTTTCAAATACTTGAAAAATATTTTTGAGATCACATTTGAAATGTGGGGTTATTTGCTTACGATTAGACTTGGTGTCTAACTTAACTTTGGAGAAAAACATATGAAACTCAATGATACTTTTGTATTATGTTATACCCACAAAATTCTTGGAGTATATTTGTTATTGTGGTTGTTGAGTTTCTATATTACTAGTATATAGTGTGACTGGTATGAAACATCCAAATTATATATATACTTGTTTAAAATAATTATGTTCTTTTGTGGAAAAAAACCACTTAAAATGTTGTGATTTTTCATGAAAAGATATGTCTATTATGATAAAAGTATTTGCATAGACATGAATATTGGTGAATAGTTATTTGCTATGTTTTTGTAAAAGTAACAGTTGGACTATATTGTCTTTATTGAACCCGATGAAACTTTGTTCATGGGTAGTTCTATAACAATCATATTGAAAGTTATGGAAATGTCCTTCTGAAAAAAAACATTTAACAATCTAAACAATGTTTGTATCACACAAAATTGTAAGAAATAGGAACAAAATATTAGTGAGAAAATAGCTACCCCGCGAAGAGCTTTTAAAACTCACTGTTTTTATTTGTTCTCACTTGCTTGAGTCAATGTTTGTGACATGAACACTTGGGGAATGTCAATTACAAAACCTTGTAAGAAAAACTGATCAATTGAGAAGTTTTGCCTAACTTTGAGTGCAATAAATAAAAATGTCATGTTTTTGTGGAATCAAAGTATGTTGAGCGTTCTTATAAATCTGTTGAAAGGAATTCTAATCCCTTAGAATTAATTTACACTGTTATTTATGATATGAAGTTAACACTATCTCATGGTGGGAAAAAGTATTTGTTACTTTTATTGAGAATTGCATTAGAAATGACTATTTCTATTTACTAATTGGTAAGGATGAAGCAATAGAAATGTCTAGACATAATATCGAAGTTGAAAATCAGTGTGAAAAAATATATAAGAAGTAATTAGAATGGAGAGTATAAATCTCATTGTGCAGAAATATGTTTGGAAAGTGAAACATCAAACTACTGCCATATTCACCTCAATCTAATGAAAAACCGAATGTTGAAAGAAATGATGGATGCATTATTTACAAGTTCGGGTTTACACAAAACTTGTGTGGAGGAACTATCCTTACTACAAAAGGGAACAACAAAAAGTTTTGTCTTTTTAGAAAGAAAGTGATTTTGTTTGTTTAGAATACAATCTTTTCAATATGAGAAATGGAAAAGAAGGAAATCCAACTTGAAATATTTCAAAGTGTAGGGGTATCTAGTTAAAGTCCAAGATCCTATTCCTAAAAGAATTAAAATAGGACCTATGACTGTGGACTGTAAAATTAGACTTGAGTAGTCTAGAGAAGGGTCTAAAAGGCCTAGGAAATGAAAAGGATAATATACTTAATGACGAGATTCAGAGGCTTAGTAAAATGTTAAAAGACATTTACTTTCTTCGAATATGATTTTGTAACATTTTCTGTGTCATCTGTAGACTCATCCTCTGGAAAGATGGTGTCAATAAACAATATTGAAAGTTAAGTGATCTTCTTCAAGAAAATAAACTTTTGGGTTCAAAATGAATCTTTAGAAGGAAAAATAACAGTTGATGGAACTGTTGAAAAATAAAAAGCAAGACTTTGTGTCAAAGGTGTTGTAGTTTTGATGATTAGACAAACTTAGGGTCCTTGTAAAGGTACCAGGTTTTTTACTTGAGTGTTGAAGATGAAACAAACCCAGGTACCTTGTAGAGGTACCAGGCTCTCATGGTGACAAGCCAGTTGACTGCCAGCTGGAGACGGTACAGAAAGTAGGTGCACACTTCCCGATGGCGTCAGAAAGTGAGACTTCTCCAACCAATGACAAAGAGTTTAAGGAAAGTGACTTGTCCATATAAAAGACACTTTCCTAAACATCTTTAGTAGTTTTTGCAATTTTATAATAAACTTTTCAAGAACTCTTGCAAAGGCTACTACCAAGCAAAGGCAGAATTATTCCAAGAACAACAGAAATCTTTGGAGCTTTTAGTGTAACTGTTTAGGAATATATTCTCTTGTTCTTATATTGTAAACTATTCTTGAAACTATAAAGGAATCAGTGGGTAGTGTTAAAAGTCTAGGTTGTCTAGGTGGGATAGCTTAGTCGGTAGATTGTTTTCTACTTAGGCTTGTTAAGCAATATAGACTATTACTTAAACGTGAGATTAAAAACTTCTTCTCACATTTGTTGTAATCGTGTTTTACTTTTACTTTTGAAGATTAGTGAAAATGATTGAAAATCCTATGAGACAGGTCGTGGTTTTACTCCCTTAAGCAAGGAGGTTTCCACGTAAAATCATTGTGTTGATTTTACTGCATTTAACTTTTTGGTTATATTCATTAGTGTAGTAAGGGACATGATCCATTATTCTGTTTAGTGAAGGCATATATTCTATCAAGTGGTATCAGAGCAGGCACTCCCTATTTGGTTAACACCAAGGAAGTGATATTTGTTCTAGAATGACTGCTCCACTTAATCTTGAAGAAGGTCAGTCATCAACAATACCTCCCCGTTTCAATGGACATTTTTACAGTTGGTGGAAAGTTTGAATGCATGATTACCTCATGGCTGAAGACAGCGAGTTATGAGATATTGTAGTTGATGGACCGTTTATTCCGATGATGGAAGAAAAGGATAGAGAGAAAACTAATCTTGTTCCAAAGCCTAGACAGAAATACGACGAAGCTGATAGAAAAAAGATTGGAAAGGGATACAAAACAAAAACTCTTCTTGTCTGTGGGATAAGACCTGATGAGTTCCACAGAGTTTCAGCTTGTGAGTCTGCTAAGGAAATTTTGGGACTGTTTGAAGACTGCTCATGAAGGAACTGAACAAGTCAAGGAATCAAAGATGGACATTCTTACCTCATGGTATGAAAACTTCAAAATGAAGGAAGGAGAAACAATTCATGACATGTTCACTAAATTATCTTCCATTACAAATGAGCTGCGAAGTCTTGGTGAACCTATAAGCATGACCAAACAAGTCAGAAAAGTGCTTCGAATTCTTCCAAAATCTTGGGAAAGCAAGGTTGATGCCATTACAGAAGCCAAAGATTAGAAGGTGCTGACTATGGATGCTTTAATTGGAAATCTGAAGACACATGAGATGAATCAAAATTACGATTTCTCAAAGAAGGAAGCCAAAAAGGATAATTCATTGATGTTGAAGTACAAATCATATGAAGATTCAACTGATGATGATATGACATATCTCATCAGCAAATTTCAAAAAATTGTGAGAAAAAATAAAGTTTTTAAAAGAGGAACAAATGGTACTCGAAATGCTACTCAAGGTGATACTTGCTACAAGTGTGGAAAAGCTGGGCTCTTTATAAGAGAGTGTCCTCTGCTCAAGAACGAAAACAAGGAACATCAAAAACTAAGAAGTGAGAAAGAAAACAAAAGGGACCTGGTACTTGAAAAGAGAAATCGAAGAGTTGCTGCAGATTTGGTGGTCAAAAAGGCTCTTGATGCATGGGGTGATTCTTCAAGTGATTCAGAAGACCCCGATGAACCAAATGATGTGTCTATGGTGGCTGTACATGAGGAGGAAACCATTTTCAATGAAATGTTTACTCTCATTGGCTCATATAGAAAATGAAGAAGAGGACAACCAGGTAACTCTTCTTGATATGAAAAATAACTTGGATAAATATTCTCTTAAAAAATTGAGAACTTTTGCAAAAGTCATGATTGATTCTGTAATTGAGTTAACATATGAAAGAGACACCATAAATGCTGAACTTGACAGTTTAACTGAAAACAAAGTTAAACTTGAAGAGAAAATGTCAAGGATGGTGTCTCTAGAGTCTGATATTTCTGAACTTAAGAACCAGTTGAATCAGATAACTGAAGAATCTGAAAAGCTAAATGGAATGTCAAATGGTCTACAAGCTGAAATTAAAAAAAATTGAAAAACTCTGAGAAAAACCTTGTTCTGTCGTTGGAAAAGAGCAACAAACTAGAAAAGGATATTGTCAAAGTTAAGGAAGAACTTGAAAATTCTCTTAAGTGGACAAAATCCTCAAAGTTATTGTCAAATGCAACAAATCAGAGTAATTTCGATAACAAAGAACTAGGAGGTTTGAACATCACTCCACCTTATAATCCTCACAATAAGTATGTGTTTTTGTCTGACAATATTCTATGTCTTCATTGTGGTAAGAATGAGCATTTGAAGGGAGAGTGTGCTAGCTGGAGAAACTCCTATGAAAGACTCTCTAATTATGCTGAAAGGCAAAATTTACCAAAAGAGAGACCTGGTCCTCCAAAGCATGTTTCAACTCACAGATTTTCAAAGAAAAAATCGGTCACTGCTCCAATGTCTTTTGTTAGAAAGCTCCAAAATCTACCCTATTGGACTAAATACAATCTTATCACTCCTTTGTCTGCCTTTTGGGAACTCAAATTGAAATGGGTTCCAAAGCTAAACAAGTGATTCTTGGTGCAGGTGAGTGAGAGGAGAAGCAATCAATGTTGGTATATGGATAGTGGATTCTCTAAACATATGACTGGTGATGTAAAAAATTTCCTCTCACTCAAGACACTTCAAGGAGGAGGTGTCTCTTTTGGTGACGGAAAGAAGGGGTACATTTTGGGAGTTGGCAAAGTGGGAAGACCTCTTGAAGATTCAATTGACAATGTGTATCATGTGGATGGGTTGAAGTACAGTTTGATAAACGTGTCTCAAATCTATGACAAAGGAAATGAAGTCAAATTTACTTATGAGAAGTGCACTGTGGTGAGTTTAACTAAAAAGAAGGTAATTCTCACTGCTCAAAGAAGTAAAAATATGTATGTGGCCAACTTAGAAACGTCTCATGGAGATGACCTGACATGTCTTAGTGCTCAGAATGAGAATGTTGATCTTTGGCATCGTAGGCTGGGGCATGTGGGCTCATCTTTATTGAACAAACTGATTTCTAAGGACCTGGTCCAAGGTCTGGCAAAGCAGAAGTTTGCTGAAAATAAAATAGGTGAAGCCTGTGTTAAAGGAAAACAAATCAGATCATCCTTTAAGCCTAAAAAGCAGGTCACATGTACTTGTGTGAACCTTTGAAGGTTCAAAGCAGAAATGGCAAGAAGTACATTTTAGTAATTGTTGATGACTACTCGAGATATACTTGGACAAGATTCTTGAAATCAAAGGCAGACACAGCTGAAGAGTTGGTGGTGTTTTTCAAAATGATTCAAACCAAATTGAATTAAGTCATTTGCAACATTCGATCTGATCATGGCGCTGAGTTTGAGAACTCAAAACTGGATAAATTCTGCATTGAAAATGGTGCGAGTCATAATTTTTTTGCTCCAAGAACTCCTCAACAAAATGGAGTAGTGGAAACGAAAAACAGAACCTTGGTAATCATTGCCAGAAATATGATTATTGAATCAAATCTCCCTCAAAATTTCTGGGCTGAAGCTGTTAACACAGCATGTCATGTTACCAACAGGTGTCTGATAAGAGCTGTTTTTAATAAGACCCCCTATGAGCTGCTCAACAACAGAAAGCCCATGCTGAGCTATCTTAGAGAATTTGGATGAAGGTGTTTTGTGCTGAACAATGGAAAGGATGATCTGGGTAAATTTGATCCTAGGAGTGATAAAGGAGTGTTTGTTGGATATTCTTCATCTAGCAAGATTTACAGAATATTCAACAAATGAACTCAATGCATTGAGGAAAGCATTCATGTTGTATTTGATGAAGATAGAAGCTTGAAGAATAATGGATCAAATGATGAAGATGATGTGATGAAGCTGCTCAATTCAAGGAGAATTGAAGGAAGTGAAGCTGATGCAGAACAAAAACTGAAAAATGACTGTGATGATCAGAATCATAGTTTACCTGAAGAGGCTGTTGAGGTTGAAAAGGGTGATGAGGTACCTGGTACTACTCAGAATTCCAGCCAGAGTACATCAAACTTCCCAGAAAATGATGTCTCTCTTGATGAAGAAGAACATGCTAACCAGCTCAACCAGTCTGCTCCAAGATCAGGATGGAAACATTGTTCATCACATCCTCTAGATAATCTTATTTCTCCCTTGGATTCTGGAATTCATACTAGATCAAAAACAAGAAATCTAGTTGCATTCTCAGCATTCATATCATCTATTGAGCCCAAGAATGTGAAAGAAGCATTAGGTGATGCAGATTGGATCAACTCTATGCAAGAACAACTTCATCAGTTTGAAAGAAGCAAGGTATGGTACCTAGTTCCTCGACCTGAAGGCAGAACAGTAATAGGAACCAGATGGGTTTTCATAAATAAGCTTGATGAAAATGGAGTGATTACTAGAAATAAATCCAGGTTGGTGGTTCAAGGATACAATCAAGAAGAGGGAATAGGAGTTACAGTATACTTTCACCAAAAGGGATTTTATGATGATGAAATATTGTGTTAGTAAAGACCAAGTATATGTGTTGAATAAAATAGCAGAGTAGTCATCAGGTGATAGATCTAGGTTAGGCTTACGATTTTAAGGGATAGCGTCATGATATTTAGATGGTTATAACTAGTTAGGCAGTGATGATTTTTAAGGGAGATCCGATGATATTCATGAACTATGCTAATTTGATTCTCACTTTGATGCGAAACTTAAGAAACTCTCTTCGAATTTGGTTATCCTTATTACAAAAAAAAATTTATTTCCTTGTTCAAAAATCATATTTTTAAAATTCTTTATTAAAAAAAATTCCTTCCCCACCCCACCCAACCACAAAACAAACATAGAAGAGAAGAATTCTTTATTATTTATTAAATCAATAACAAAAAAAAGTGAAGCAAAATATTTATGGTTGCCTCTTTTATTTTTTCAAAAAGAAAGAACTTCACGGACCATGCGCACTTGATTTTTACTTTTATGAGATACTTCAGCTACTCTTTTTGGATTCGGTAGTCTTATCAAAAGGTTTTATTTCAGACTCTAAAATATTGGATTAATGAGTAACAAACACGTACTTATAAGGGCAAAATTGTTGAAAGACTATCTGAACATGTTATCAAAATTGTCCCTTTTACATCATGATTGCAATTGGTCATACCTTATCAGAATATTGAAATGAGATCCTCTATTTGATACTGAAGAAGAAACTACACGTCAACAATTATATGAATATCTTTACTTATATTTACCACCAAATTTCGTTGGAAGAGATACCATTTAGGGAGCAGTTATGGGTAAGCCGCTTCATGTAGACATGGCGACAAAGAGTCAATTGAGACCAAGTTATGTAAGGGTGAGGGTAGAAGTGGATTCATTGGGGAAATTTCACAGATCCATAAACATTGGCATTAACAAGAGGAATGAAGAAATTTTGAAATATGAATTTTGATAAAATATGATTATGTTCCTAAATATTACAATACATACATGATATCAAGTAAATAATGAGAAACAATGCTATTGTTATTAATTAGCCCCATCCCAATAACTATACTAACAAGTATATCACAGGGATAGGTATTGGGACAAGTAGGCCCAATACAAGCAACATGGACAGGCCTTCAAAAAGGATAATTTGCATCTATATTGAGGGTATTGTTAAATAGAACATGATATCATTATGAGAGGGGATCATGAATTATGGGAAAGACAGAATCTATGTTTCTCATCCCCCATTGTGAGTCTAAGCTTCTCATCTCGCTTCTACTGTCTATCAGTTCCCTAGTTCTTATGTTTAGTGTTTCTATGATTCAGTTTGGTTTTTTGTTGTTTGCGTTGTTGCATTTTCTATGTGGATTTGTATTTGAACTCTTACGACCCGAGGGTATACCCTAGAAGTTATGATATTCTTGAATCTTAACACGGTGTTGTCAACCTCTCGGAGATCGAAGACAAGCCCTTAGATATCTTTCATTGCATAATCGTAAAATAGCGGAAAATTTAAAAAAATTCATAGCACATCATATGCTAGAACATTACTTCATATATATATATATATACTAGTTTTTGACAACGTGCGTTGCATGTTTATTTTTTACTATTGTTATATAATTTAAAATCGTTCTATCAAATAGAAAATGTTCAAATCAACAATATTAATTTTACCAATTATATTTCATGTATCAAAAATAAATAAAAATGGATTGCGCATTTGACATCAAGAAAAAAGTATGTGAAATTAATTAATATAATATAGTCTCCTCTAACTTTGTATAAGTCTTTTTTATGATCTAAATATCAATGATAACCTTTTATAGCCATAAATGGATATTAAAAATACATGCACACTTATTGATAAGATTGCCTATTTTATTTTAATGAGAAACGATATAGTGAAATATTTATATTATTTAAGTAAGGTTCTAAAATTAAAAGACAGTATTATCAAAATTATTCAAGATTAAAAGTAATTACATTTAAAATAAAAATTGACAGATATATAATTTAAACACTGAACTTCATACATACATCTATTTCAAAAGCTCATAATAATAGCTAAAATATTACAACACCACAATGAGTTTATAGAAATGCAAAAGAAATTAGAAACAACAATAATCTTCGTGATGGAGAATATATATCGAAAGAGATATGAGAACTTAGGCATGTCTAAAAAGAAGTCTTCAAGTTCTTCTCCCCACCACATGTATTCATTTTTTTATGTCTTTTTTGCCTAACATAGATGAAATAGTTTTTTGATTATCAGTTGAATGACAATTTCTTTCATTTTTTCAATAGTTATCACCTAGTTCTTAAATAGTAGTAAAAATGTCTGTTTAAATTCTATATTTTTCAGTTCTAAATAATAATCTTTAATATATAGATAGATGGAAAGATGAAAAATACAAATCATAGTTAGACTTAATAAGAGAATTAACATTACCACTAATAATTATTTCTTTGAACTTGGAGTCTAGTCTAGTTTTAATGAATAATTAAAAATATAAAAAACACAAATCATTGTAATTAGTAATAAATGAGGCAATTACAAGTCATCTCAATAATTTATTTCTAATTCATTTATATACAATAACACACTTTTAATATCTTAGTAATAACAAATCAAATAAATAAAATCAGTCGTATTAATCGAATAAATGGAGGATTACACTTTTCATATGCCAGTAATTATTCTAGAATATACATGTACAATTAAAATATATCTTTTCACATTCCAAACATTAATTATCTGCTTATATTTTAATTAAGAATTAATTTAAAGAAATCCAAAAGTCATCTACATTTTTATTAAAATGATACAATTTAACATTGAAACTAAATAATTAAATGCTTCTATAACATTTTAATTTATAGTAAGGGTAAAATTGTAATTCAACTTTTAACTTTTTTTGTTCTTAACTACATATATATCAAACATTTATATTCTTTGTATGATTTTTTTTTATACATGATGTATTAACACCTTGAGTTTTAAGGGAGAGATTTACTGCCTTACATCCCAAATTTTGTGACAGTCTTGGCTAATTGAGAGTCAATTAGATTAATTTTACGAAGCTAAATTGGATCAATTTAACTCAATATTATAAAATTAAAATATAAATATTTGAAAAATTATACAAGAAGTACTATAAGTTGTAATTTTAACATATTAATTAAAGTTCATATGATTTAATATTCAAGAAATGAAAAATATCATACTAATTGAGGCGGAGAAACTATACCTTTTCAAGTTTCTGTGAATTATCAGAACAATTTAGTATTTGATATTGTAACATTCTTCTATTCTTCCTACCAGATTATTGCGAAAGCTCTTGTGAACCTTGTTCTGCAATCAAATAGGTTTTACAATTGTAATAAGAAGAAAACATGAATAATAATGAAATATGGAAAAAGTAATGAAAATTATAGACCTAACACACATTCAATATGAGTTGTAGAGGAAAAAATCATTTATAAATCAATAGAGAAATAGTAACAGTTACATGAAACTTTCACACTTCTTCCATAAAGTTTGTAACCATCAATTGTGGGTTCAGTTTTGTTTTGATAGAAACTTTGAGTATTCTTCAATAAGGTGCTATTAAATATATTTTTAACCGATGCAGTTCTTAAGTTATAGGTCTTTTTTGAAATTTATACAAATAAGATATAAAGCAAAATAATAGGAAGAAGAATGAAAAAAAATAAAGACAAACTAAATAAATAAAAAACCTTGCTATAAGAGTGTGTATTTATATTTTTTCCATAAATATATAATATTATTGTTTAATAGAAAATAATAGTATTTATTTATAATTAATGTGTACATTTTTGCTCATCAATATAATGACATTATAAGGACATTTTGGTAATTCAACGTTTGACTTGGAGGCTTCCCACTTATAATATAACACTAGATTTAGGAACGTGCGTTGCATGTTTATCCCAAGATACTTCATATAAATTTTGTATCGTAAAATTTATCATCGTTTAGATAGAAACTACATATATCTTCCTAGTAAAAATATTATATCTTTAATTATAAAATTGACTAAAAGTGCATAAAGTAAAAATAACTATCAAACAAATTCAATATTCCAATGAAGATATTAAAATACAACATGATAGGTTAATGTATACAAAGCAACAGGCCATAGTAAGTTATCAATAAATAATAACACAACAATAGAAAGTACGTTGTACAATAACAACAAGCAAGAAACATAAATGTTAAACTAAATAAATAAAAAGAGACGAAAAAAAGAGAGCATAGAGATTTTCTTATTTTTTTTTCAATTGGTATAAGATTATATACTATTGTGAAGTGCCACTATTTATTATTGGATAGCATTGAGAAATACAAAGAGTTGTCATAAATAAATATTAATCCATTTGAGATTATCGATTAGAAATGAGAGTAATTAACATAATGAATATAATTAGTGAGAGTTACATACATTTACAAGTTGATAGTAAGTTATGCATACTAATATGATGATTTACTATTTACTATTTAATATTAATATTTAATTTATTAAACAATTTATAAAATTTAAATGTACTATGTAAACAAAACTGTAATCTAAGAATAAAATATATAAAAGAACTCAAATAGACTAAATCTGTAATGGAAAATCATTATGACTAAGTATTAAAAATTCATATGAAAATACACCATTCAATCAAATACATTCTTAAAATAAAATTACAAATACGAAAAAAAATATCAAATATAGGAGCAAGTTTAGCATAAGGTTACCAACGAAAATGCAAATTGATAATGTAAATTGAAGGCATTCCTTTCCCTATTTTTAAGACATTCCTTTCCCTATTTTTTATTGATAATGCAAATTGAAAAAAAAGCTATAGTAATAAACATTCAACCTTTGACCATAAAAAAAAGTTAAAAGTTTTGGAAGACAAGTTAACAAAAGTGACATTCAACTACATAAATAGAGGGGTCTTATCATAGTTCTAATCTTGGAAAATTACAAAAACAAATGCATCAAACTCCGATATTATAGTAATTGAAGTGTTATTCATACCTATAATCACATTACGCCTTGTAATCTTGACAGAAATCCTCTTTGCCTTGAAATTTTCTTCACTTGATTAAAGCTTCTCTAGTCTTCCACACACAAAAATTGTATCATGTATAAATCTTTCTATTAAAATACTATTAAAAAATTTTCATTGAAAGATTTATATTTATAGGGAAACAATACAGTTTTTGAATATGAAGATTTACTTACAAAGTTGAAAGATCAAGTATTATTATAAATTAAAGACAAATATTAATTAAAAACATAAATTAATTTGGAAGATGAAACACATACATGTATCTATTCAAAGGGATAACTCTTATTTTTAATTTTTGTTCTATTTAATTTACTCACATGTATACCAATTAAATTAAAATATTATATAAACTATTTACTATTTAATTAATTATTTATTTAATAACATTTGAATTTAGCATAAGGGTAAAATTGTAATTCAACTTTTCTATTTTGGAGCTTCCTTCTTATAATAATATATCATATATATATATATATATATATATATATATATATATATATATATATACATACATACATACATACATACATACATACATATATATATATATATATCATATATATATATATATATATATATACATACATACATACATACATACATACATACATACATACATAAATATAAGTCTAAGCTATTACGCCATCTTAGACTCAACATCAATAGAGTAAAATAGGGACACGACCCTTAACAACATAAATATAAGTCTAAGCTATTACGTCAATTTAAAGAAATATCTTGACATAGGCAATCCTTAAATCATAAGGGTCCCTTTACTTGAACTTGGGAGATATATCAAAGCTCTTCACTTAGGAGACATCTTCTAGCCATTACCAACTACAGTTGTGTAAAAATATGAAGAAGAATGGTATTAGTACAAGAATGCACTAATTATGACAACTATGCAAAAACATGCGTTTAAAGAGGACATTTCATTTGAAATCATGCAACATGTCTTTTAAGTAAACTTCATGAACATATGGACATATAAGCTCAAGGTAGTTCACATACATGATATAGACATGGATACTACTCATAATAGCACATAACGTCATTTATCATACTTTAAAACATATTCAATATATACCATACATTACCTCACTTTCTATCTTACTTCTTTCCTTAAGTAACCCTCAAGTGTACTTACTACAATGTCTCACTTTGAGGTCACCTTAGAATAGTCTTTCATAATATGCTTCATAAACAGAACCACATATACTCACAAGTCATAAGCACATCAAAGACATCTACTTCACATAAGGACCATCACCTAAGGCAACTCCTAAGTCACACTAGTGCTATATGTAGGTAGCATCCCATAATGCTACTTCCACCAAGTGTACCTAAGAAGTCACCCTAGACTAGGCATAACATATTCAACAAGTCATAACACAATCTATCAAGTCATAACACAATCTATCAAGTCATAACATATTCATTTACAACTAGAAATAAGGCCACATACTTCATACAAACATATAAGGACTCTTTACGTTACCACAACCTTAGTCATAAATAATTTAGTTCATATCATAGGTAAACTACCCTCATAACCCCTTCACAATGTTACTTGTGCAATGTACACATGGAGTCCCATACCTCCACATATACTAAGTAAACTCATTTTGAAGTCATAAGCGTAACTCACACGCATAGTCATAATTCATATATTAACATAAAAAGGTCAATTAACATGCATTCATACAATTCATATATAACATAAGTATTTACTTCATAAAGGTCTCCAATCCTATCCTTTCTTGAGTCTCTAGCGCAATGTATAGGTAGGGTCCATACTCCTCCTATACCAAATACACTTGTCAAGGAATTTAGATTAGTATTCATATTCTTATCTTACTTATTTTATTAACCTTTGGGAGACATATACATAACAAACATAGACCATATGAGCTACATGGAATCGGGTGATCTACTCCCACACCGAAAAGAGAGGGTTAACACTTGCCGAAGGTGCAACCATTCGTACATAGCTATTATAGGTGGGTCCACTAAGAAAGAGTCTTATGTGGGACATATTTATGGAACAAGGAGATTGCTTCTAGAAACCTTGACTAACTAAGCGTGAAGGTTTCTATCTCATGAGACAACACATATATTGGGAACCCACACTACAAGTCGGGAAGAAACCCATGTGGGAGGCCGGACATACTAACGTGAAGCTCTCACTCTCATTTTTCATGTTCACTTGGTGCTAAGCAATAACTCCGTTATTAAATATCACTAATCTTTTAGATACTGTTATTTCATAATGAATAGGTCTTAGGGACTTACTCCCTCATATATTATATTTATCTAAGGTATCTAGGGTGAGAATACTACATTCATCATAGAACCTACCTTATGTGAGAATTTTCTTTCACATAATCATATCATATTCATACACGCATGTGTGTGTTTATACATATATGTGAGTCTACCTTCACATAAACACCTTTAGGCACATATGTTCATCACTTCGTAAATCATATACTTTCATGCATAAAAATAGTTAATGATGCATAGGGGAACTATACTTTCCTTAGTCATCATGAATCTATCCTACTCATAGATATGCATAAATTGTGTGTGTTTTCATAGGTGAACATGATTACATAATGACTATCACATAGTATTGAGGAAGCCACCCTCTAAAGATCACAACACATGTACAACGTTCCTCAAGTCTGAAGTCATACACACATATATAGTATTAAGGACTATAAACTACAAACATTCACATTACATCATAGGAGACAAGAACATACTCAATCATTAGAATAGAGGACTCCTAGTATACTTTGATCACACATTCATATAGGGTTCATATGGGTTGGGGTCATGCTATAATAGTTCTCATCAACATTAGCCATCTTAGACCATACCTAACCCTAACATGATCATCACATATATACATAAATCATGTAACTAGTGTGGGAAGCTACTCATATATGTCAGATTACATCAATTCACTTAAAACATGATATTAGAATCAAGGCTAAATCCTTCAACTTCCTAAGTATGCAAATCATTATATTAATTCATCTCACATCTAATGCCATCAAGTCCATGATCATAATACATAAACATGTACAAGAATATAAACACCACCACCATAAGTGGACCATACCAATCAACACAATTCAATGTACAATCTAGGATAAATAGAAGAAATTGGTCAAATTACCAAATATCCAAGTTAATGATTTTTTTTGATCATTCCCCCATAATTCATATTCAATTGATATAGTTAGTAATATAAATAAGCAATTCAATACAATCTAATCACAATTCTATAAGCATGAAATCAAGATTACAAGAGCCACATTATAGGCCAATTTGAGAAATTAGGAGGATTATGAGTTCTTCATAAAATTGGATAAAAATTTATCATAAAATAAGTAACAAAACATATATTCATTATTAGAATGCTTTTGAAATAAATTTGAGAATAAACCCATGGCTAGATTGAAAAATAGGATTTTTGACATAGAATCATCTTTGAAAACCTTTGAAAGGACTCCATACATAAATGGTTATATAGGGATGAAGGATCACCATACCTTATTCATGGAAGATCCATGAAGGATTGGAAAAGGAAGATCCAAGAATCCAACTCCATAGCTTGTTCTCGAGCTTGGTCTTCAATGGAGGTTTTAGGAGAACTTAGAAAAGGTAAGAATTTTGGGGATTTTGATTTCTTAATGGGTGTTGGGGTTTTGGCTTGGGAAAGGGGTTAAATAGGTCTAAAAATCAATTAATAAATGTCCCCCTAAGTTACCAAAAAACCCCATATTTATTAGGAGTTTTAGACATGTCAAACTCAACTTTCAGTTTTGGAATCTTCGTCGAGGAATAAGTCCGCGTCGGGGATAAGTTCCTGCAAGTTGTTGGAAATTAATTTTGGACAGTGAAGTGTGCTACAAGGGTGCGGCGCGCCTGTATTCACCAAGGCACAAATTCTGCTACCTTGGGAAGCCTGCTTGGCCGAAGTTTGGGGTCCCTTCATGGACCCCTAGGGCGATCCTTGGGAGGTCGGACCTGGACGCTTTGACCCTTAACATGCTTATTAGGATACTAGGTTCAACTACGCTGCCTTTCAACTCCAAAAAACACATAAAATAAGGCAAACATACAAGGACTCGCTAGCACATCTAAAGAACAACTTTTTGACGTCTTAACGTTCTTAGATGTTTGACCTCCAAATTACTTGAAATCAATTATGAAAACTATAAAACAATTAATTAACCTATTATTAACTTTTTTAGGGACATGTGAGGCTCTAGCTACCTTAGCTCATTTTGAGGGTGTAACATGAACTCTAATCTTGTTAATATAGTTGAGAAGTTGGTTATTGTTACATTGGACTTGAGTTTGTTAATACTATGCATAACATTTTGAACTATACCCAAAGAAGGATGCTATTGATAAACTAGTGTCAAATAGCAATGAGGAGGAAACAAAATCTTAGAAGATAGGTAACGACAAAAGGAAAGCAAATAAGACTCAATAAAACAAGACTGAGTTACAGGACAAAAGAAAGAATACAAAAGAATGTTAGAATGAACGAAAAATTATGGCTCATTACATCAATGTTTTGGAGAGGTTGGAATTATGAGAACAAATTGAAGAAATTTCTCAAGATAATCTATTATCTTGGGCAGTTGGCGAAGATTTCAATGTAATTCTCAGTGAAAAAGAAAAGATTGCAGTGGTGAAACCCAATTTTAATCCTTGAAAATACAAACTAATCATCAAGCTTTTTCAATCTTCAATAATCTAAAATAACTAGTTTTCGAATATTTCAAATATAAAATAAAAAATTTTGCGAGTTCTTTAAATAGTTTCACTTTTTATAATTTTTACATAATTATGTCTATATTTGTACATTTTATGAACATTTAAAAATCATCTCAAAATATTTTATTTTTCTAGTTGAATATTTTATTAAATAATATTATTTTGAAGCATATAAGTGGGAGAAGGTATAAAACGAAAACAGGGGAAAGCGGGGACAGAATAAAGAATATACATACAAAATATTTGTAGAAAATAGTTTAAGAGGAACAGAGGTCTAGGGTTTAATTTGAGCTAATTTGTGGCCTTGGAAAGCTCTCATCTTGCTTGTTGTTCCAGTCGCTGCTCGAGAAAAGGTAATATTCCTTTCTTTTTATTAAATTCATCTTCATCTCGTGTTTTTGTTGTTTAAGTTTTAGATTTTGATTATATTGTTGTTATTTACTTTATGATCATTTCCTTATTGGTGATACCGATTTGCTTTTTAAGCATTTGAATATAGTTAAGTGTTACTCCTCTTGCTGATAATATATGTTGTTGCGTTGAGTTATTGATCTAGTGTAAGCTATGTTTTGATCAAATCTTCCCCAAGTTTTGTAATAGTTTTAGAATATATCTTGTTGAGTAGCATGCTCCAATACTTTCCAGTTGTGTTTAATCAAATTATTGCTTAATTTTTGTAAATCTCAAGCAATATATGCTTATTCTCCTTAAAGATCAAGTTTGTATGAATAAAATAGATCGATGATGTATAGTATATAGCCCACCCCTCGAAAATGGTTTCATTTGTTTGTTCTTACAAGATGCCAAATATTTAAATATTGACATATTGATTTTCTTCTTTGGATTGCCGTTTTTTTATCTCATGAGTGTTATTTTGTTTGCTTCCTTATTAGCTTATGATTTATAATGTGTGTATGGTTAAGGTCTACTAATATATGAGTTAATACAGCGTGTATGCCTCATAAATGAACAAATTTTTTGTTTATAAAATGCCATGAGAGTCTATTGGGACATTTTCTAACTGACAACCATCACAATTGTCACGCCCCGAGCTACCCCCGAGATGCGGACACGAAACCTAGGACTACAAGTGATCCCAAGCTAACCCTGATGGCATGATCATGAGCATACTAAAGATAATAAACTGTTGCGGAAGCTAAATCATACTTAAAATTAAAAGATGGGGAATACCCAAGGTCTATAACTCAGATATTTGAAAAAAATGAGTTTAATCAAAAGAAGTACTAACTCAATACTAAGCTGAATTTAACTATGTCTGAAAAAAGCCTCTAAACTAGACTAGAAATACGGGGACAAGCCCCAGCTAAATCTAGCAAAAACTGAAACTAAATGACTAAAGTCCGAAATGAAACTCATGAATTTTATCCTCGGAGAATGAGGACTCACCACTAAATCTGATGAACTGGAGATTGAGAAATCGATTTATGCGTGATCTGTATGATGAGAACCTGAACCTACATCACGAGAATATGTAGCTCACATATGCATCAGTACATGAAAGGTACTGGGCATGTAGGATTGAGTAAAGCTAAAATAAAACATAAATGAACAAGCACAAAAAGAAGTATAATAATCTGAACGTGATGTGCTGATTTCTGAGCTAACTGGATGCAATATTCAATTTATAACATGCTGAAACTGAATACTGAATATACTGATAAATGGTCAATGTAGAGAGTCTGACTGAACTGTGGGAGCTACTAATAACCGATAATAATACCACATGAGCTAAATGTGGAGTCCGATGTATATGCCCCATCGAGATGACCCAATATACCCTGCCAAAGGTATAAAGGCATGCTGGCGTGATTACTCAACTGATTGCCCACATAGGGGACTTACAACCTACTTGGCTAGTAGTTCTTGGACTATTGGGTACACTAAACCCTAGTCCAACTCGGTATTATGCAACTCCCAATGAATTTTGTAAATTAAATGATTATATCTGAATTTATGTAAATACTGGATATCTCAAAACTGAACATGCAACAATTAATCTAGTAATTATGCATTTATAACTGAAGAATGTATATCTGAAGTGTTTGAAATATATGACTTAGAATTCAGGAACTAAAGAAATACAAAGTTAGGGTTCTGAAATTCATGCAATAATCTGAGTAATAACATGATAATTTAATTTGGAACATATATTTAATAAATTCATGAAGTTATATCAAAGTTATAGAAACCCTAGGTTTAATCATGATAAGAGAATCAAGAACTGACTGAAACTAAGGACCCAATGGGTGAAAGGAACCGACTAGTGAAATCCCACATACCTGGTGATGAAATCCACAGAAAAATGCTTAATTTTCGGGGCTTGAACTGCTGGAGCTTGTGGAGTTCTTGAACTTTTTTCGCCTCTCTTGCTTCTAATTTTCGAAGTTTTTATTTAATGATTTGACTTGAATATGTTTTCATTATGTTTCTAGGCTTAAACTTAATAAAATGTGATGATTTAGGGTCAAAACGACGTAACTTAGGGTTTAAACAGAGAAGGAAAGGTCAAAAAGACCCCTGGAAAGGTTGTTGTCGGCCCTCACGACGGCCAGGAGTGACGGTCCATCGTGCGCCGGATGACCCGTCGTTAGGTCCGTCGTGAGGACCTGTTCGGCAGACCTTTACTAAAATGTGCATAAATTTTTACTCGAAGGTCTGATTTTAGAAAGGTCGGTTGCTATGGAAAGATAATTCAATTATTTATCTTTGGGTAAGTCATGGGAGACCTAAATCATTTTCTGCTAATAGTTATGAGCATTTTAAGTTGACTCAACTGCATTTCCCCTTAACTGGCTGCAAATTTTCCGCCTACTATCAGACCTACGAGCCGTAGGTCCACTTACGAAACGTGGTGGTCATCCTTAGATCTTGTCAGAGAGTGGTTGAAGGGAGTCTTGATCGATGATCACGGACTACGGACCGTAATTCGGTCCGTCGTCCAAGACTTAACCAATTTTTCTAGGCTTAATATTTTGGGAGTTTCTGATCCCATCGACGGTTGTGCAGGACGGACCGTGGTTCAGGCTACAGTCCGTTGATGCCACCGTTGGTAGCACCTACAGATTTTACTGAAAAACTAATTTTTGGTATGTTTTGACTACAGGGTGTTACATTATCTCCCCCATGGGAACATTTTTCCTCGAATGAAGACTAAACTAGCTGAAATTAAGGGAGAGAGATGCAAACCCCACTACTAAACACGGAGAACTGACTTTTGACTGAATTGAGTTGTGAGTACATGCATTTACGCTAAAAATGATAATACAAACTTAGGGAGCATGATTTTAAAATTGAATTTATGTATGAATGACTGTAAAACTAAAGAGTAACTATTACCTCAAGCTGGAATGGAATCGGAAGGAAAAAGGTAAGGATACTTGGCTTTCATGGCTGCTTTTGCTTCCTAAGTAGCTCCCTCTACGGACTGCCTCCTCCACAAAACCTTTACTGAAGCGACTTATTTGTTTCTTAACCTTCTAACCTGACGTTCAAGAATCTCAACTGGTATATCCTCATAAGAAAGACTATGTTTCACCGCCACACTCTCTAATGGCACCATAGAGGCTGGGTCACCTGCACTGCTGCTAATTTTGCTGGAAACTCTAACTCATATGCCACCTTGAAAATTTCCAAGATCTTGTAACAGCCTACATATCTAGGATTGAGCTTCCCTTTCTTTACAAATCTCATCACCCCTTTCATAGGTGAGACTTTCAGAAAAATCCAATCATCAACTTGAAACTCTAGTTCCCTTCTCCTTACATCTGCATAAGATTTGTGACGATTTTGGGCTGTCTTAAGTCTATCTCTATTGAGTTGCAGTTTCTCCATTGCATAAAGGACTGAACCTGGCCCTATCAAAGCTGCTTCACCTAATTCAAACCAACCAACAGGATATCTACATCTACGCCCATATAAAGCCTCATAAGGAGCCATCTGAATGCTGGAGTGGTAGCTATTATTATAGGAAAACTCAATAAGAGGAAGGTGATCATCCCAACTACCTTTGAAATCGATCACACTAAGGTTTGAATGCTACGCTCTGCCTTCCCATCAGTCTGTGGATGAAATGTTGTACTAAGGTTAACTTGACTACCAAGACCTTTATGAAATGACTTCCAGAAATGGTAGGTAAACTAAGGACCTCTATCTGAGATGATAGAGAAAGGAACCCCATGCAACCTCACAATTTCAGTAAGGTAAAGCTTGGCATAGTCCTCTGCCGAATATGTAGTCTTGACCGCCAAAAAGCGAGAAGACTTAGTCATCCTATCAACTATCACCCAAATTGTGTGATGTTGTCTACGAGTACGAGGTAACCCTGTGATGAAATCCATATTGATCAGATCCCACTTCCAAGTAGGAATATCGATCTCTTGAGTCATACCTCTGGGTTTATGATGTTCTAAATTGACTTGCTGGAAATTGGGGCACTTACTCACAAAGTCTGCTATATCCCTCTTCATGCCATTCCACTAATAGACTTTCGGCAGATCGCGATACATATTAGTGGCACCTGGATGAATAGAATACCTGGAGTTGTGAGCTTCTGCAAGAATATGCTGCCTCACTCTCCCTCATCAGCAACATACAATCTACCTTGGTAGCGAAGTACACCATCTTCTCCTTGGAATAAAACCTCCACTCTTTGATTGTTGACTACAAACTTTAGTTCAAGCAAGATCGGATCACTCTCTTGCTTTTCCTTAACCTCCACTACCAAAGATGATTCTGCCCCATTCTAAATTGTTACACCGCTGTCTGATATGCTCATAAGGAAAACTCCCAAGCGAGTAAGCCTATGAATATCTTTCATTAGCTCCTTTATTTTTTCCTCGACATGGGCTACACTACCCATAGATAATCTACTAAGAGCATTAGCCACTACATTCACCTTTCCAGGATGATAATGAGTGCAAACACCACTTCTACAAGCTCGAGGTCACGAGTTAGATAGTTCTTCTCATGCACCTTAAGCTTTCTAGAGGCATAAGATATAACCTGATCTCTTTGCATCAACAGACAACCAAGGCCAACTATGGATGCATCGCAATAGATCACATAACAATCTAAACCCTTTGGTAGAGTCAAGACAGGAGCTGTAGTCAATCTAGTTTTCAATTCTGCGAAGCTTTTCTCAAAATTAATTTGACCATTGGAACTTGAAAATCTTATGAGTCAACCTAGTCAATGGTGAGGCTATGGATGAAAATCCTTCCACGAAACTTCTGTAATAACCTACTAGACCTAAGAAACTTCTGATATCTGTTGCAGAGGTAGGTCTAGGCCATTGTTTCACTGCTTCTATCTTTTGTGAATCTACGCGGATCCCTTCGCTAGATACAATGTTACCAAGGAAAGCAACGGATTGCAACCAAAACTCACATATTACTTCAATGTTACCAAGGAAAGCAACGGATTGCAACCAAAACTCACATATTACTAAACTTAGAGAATAACTAGCGATCCTTGAAATTCTGCAGAACAACTATCAAATGACTTGCATGTTCTTCCTCTCTCCTAGAGTAAATGAGGATATCATTAATGAATACGATAACGAACAAGTCTATGTATTGTTTGACCACTCTGTTCATCATATCCATGAAAGTTGCATGAACATTGGTTAGTCCAAAGAACATAACTACAAATTCATAATGACCATACCGAGTTCTGAAGGCTGTTTTCGGAATGTCACTATCTCTGACTCTGAGCTGATGATAACCTGATCTGAGGTCTATCTTTGATAAATGACTAGCACCCTGAAGTTGGTCAAACAAGTCATTAATCCTGGGGACGGGACACATATTCTTTATTGTGACCTGATTCATCAATCTATAGTCAATGCATATTCTGAGAGAACCATCTTTCCTCTGGAACAATATTGGTGCACTCCATGGTGAAATACTAGATCTGATGAAACCCTTATCTAGAAGGTCTTTCAACTGCTATTTCAATTCCTTAAGCTCTGCTAGAGCCATTCTGTAAGGAAGAATAGAAATAGGTTGGGTATCTTGAAGGAAATCAATTCCAAAGTCGATTTCCCTTTCGGAAGGAACCCCAGGAAGATCTTTTGGAAATACTTCTAGAAATTCACAGACTACTGGAACTAGCTTAAGACATGGGGTTTCAAAGCTTGAATCCTTAACCTGAACTAGATGATAGAGATAACCATTAGATATCATCTTTTTGGACTTAAGGTAAGAAATAAATCGACCCATAGAAGCTAGGATACTACCCTTTTATTCTAGGATTGGTTCATCTGGAAACTGAAAACAAACAATCCAAAATCTACAATCAACTAAGGCATAACATGAGTGTAACCAATCAATGCCTAGAATGACATCGAAGTCTACCATTTCTAACTTTTCTAGATCTGCTTAGGTGACTTTATGAGAGACTATGACAGGGGAATTTCTATATACCCGTCTAGCTATAACTGGATCACCAACTGGAGTAGACATTGAATTTGATTGCAACATAAAGAGTTACAAAACAAAGAGTAGACCCTGGATCTAAAAATGCATAAACATCAATATCAAAGACTCGTAACATACCAGTGACTACATCAGAAGAACCTTTCAGATCCTGGGAAGCCTGAAGAGCATAAAGTCTTGTCTGGCGCTAACTACCACCTGTACCAGATGAGGTACCCTGCTGAGTTGGGCGACTTTCTGGTGCTGCTGAATTTGTAGACTGAGCTCTATCATTACCACCTCCTTGACCCTGTCTAGAAGGACAGTCCCTCAACCTGTGACTAGACTGACCACATCCAAAATATCCTTCTTTTCCTGCAAGACACACGCTTGGATGGTTCTTACCACACTTATGGTAAGTGAGGTAAGTGTTGGTGCCTGAAAGACTTCCTTGAGACTTAGAGCCTGGTGCTCTGCCCTTGTTGTCATACCTATTCTTGGAGGATGGAACACTAGATGATGAAAAGATTGGAGCTGAAAAATTCTTCTGACCCTGCGAGCGATTTCCACCACCCGATTTCTACTAAGAATAGTCGTAGTTCCCAGTCCTAGCCTTCTTATTTTCCTTAGCCTGTCCCTAAGATTATTACCCTCAACCTGGTGGGCATGAATCACAAGCCTAGAGATGATCATATCTCCCAGCAACATAGCATTTATGCACTCTGTCTTCACCAAATCTGATACTCCATACAAGAACTTATTCATCTGAGCCCTAGAGTCAGCAATCATGTGAGGACCATACCCAGAGAGTTGGTTAAACTTCAACCCATACTCTTGGACTGTCATGTTTCCCTGCCTCAAGTTCATGAATTATTGGGCCTTTACTTCTCTCAAATCTATTGGGAAAAACCTGTCGAGAAAAGTCTCACTAAAGAACTCCCAAGTAGTAGGAGCTGCATTTGCACCCCTATTCTCCTTCCACTGAGTGTACCAGATATGATCCACGTCTTTTAGCTGGTATGACACCAACTCAACTCGATAAATCCTAGTAACATGCATCACCTCAAAGATATTCTTGATTTCATCCAAGAAATTATGAGGATCTTCATTAGTCTGCAATCCTAAGAACTCAGGCTGATTCATCCTAACAAAGTCACGGACCCTTGCTGCTGCTGATCCACTATTTTCATTCATAGGATCATGCACCCGATTGTTCTGGTGGGTCATACTGTGAGCAAACATCTGTATGGCATTCCTGAACTCAGCATTGGAGACTTCTTGATCTGGATTGAAGGAGCGACATTTGCATTCCTGGCATTCACATTCCTAGCGTTAGCTCTACGAGGAGGCATGATCTGAAACGTAGAACTTCAAGTAAGAATGGAATAAGATCATACTTACGCACGATAAGAGTAACAAGAAAGTGAAGTTTTTCCTAAAACACTTTATCGCCTCCCTAACATTAGATTTGGTGCACTTCATACCCTTGGAAAGGACTCTACTTAGTGCGGCTTTTTTAGACATCTTAGAACTCTTGAACCTATTTCTCTGATACCATGTTTCGTCACGCCTCTAGCTACCCTCGAGATGTGACACGGAACCTAGGACCACAAGTAATACCCAACTAACCCTGTTGGCATGATCATTAGCATACTAAAGATAATAAATTTTTGCAGAAGCTAAATCATACTTAAAATGAGAAGATAGGGAATACCCATATTGTATAACTAAGATATTTGAAAACAATGAGTTTAATACAAAAGAAATATTAACTCAATACTAAGGTGAATCTAAAGTGTCTGAAATATATGTCCTAGCATGTATAATTCAAGAACTAAACAAGTACAAAGTTAGGGTTCTAAAATTCATGCGATAATCTGAGTAATAACATGATAATCTGATTTGGAACATATATTTAATAAATTTATGAAGTTATATCAAGGTTCTAGAAACCCTAGGTTTAATCATGATAAGAGAATCAATAACTGACTTAAACTAAGGACCCAATGGGTGAAAGGAACCCACTAGTGTTTTCCCACATGCCTGGTGATGAAATCCACGGAAAAATACTTATGTTTCAGAGCTTGAACTGGTGGATCTTGTGGCATTCTTGAACTAGGAATCTTGAGCTTTTTTCTCCTCTCGTGCTTCTAATTTGCTAAGTTTTGATTTAATGATTTGACTTGGATATGTTTAAAACTCTCCCCTCGAGTCGATTCTTTAGTCAGTTGAAGTAGAATAGAAGCCAACATACAAATTTGGAGGCTGATATACAGGTCTTGGAAGAAAAACAAATAGAGAAAATCAAGTAGATACATGTTGTATACATTGAAATACATACGGTAATCATGGACAAATGATAACTACATACATCCTATACGTGGACGAAAATGGTTTAGGCCCAAAACAAGGTGTAGCAGCAATCTTAAAATATTGAATTACTTAGATTATGACAGATTGAAGAAAATTGGGTCTCCCAGCCCAACAACTTGAAATTTGGGCTGGGAGGGGCCAACATTTTTAAAGTATTAAACAGAGTATTAATAGAAAATGATATATGGTGGTACCATAATTTATAAATTTCATGTTTCTAGATTGACAGCTGAACAAAGCAACGCGCTCTATATCCACGAGCCTACACGCTGGTCGGGACCAACACTCGAAGACCATTGATTATCCTCAAGCGAACCCTTGGCCTGGCTAATTAAATCAGCGGAAAACAAACCTCAACTTTGACACGAGTAAAAACATAATAAAAGGAAAAAATACGTCATATCATAAGTTTGGCCAAAATTGCATTTGAGTCTTAATAACTGAAAACAACTCCAAACTAAAATAATGCAGTTTATGAAGCCTCTAAACTGAGTAGAGAGGGATGTCAGGACAGCCCCCACAACATCCTAAAAGCTAAGATAACGTTATAAATAAAAAGATGTCCTCCATAATGCAAGGAGGCTCACCACAAACTCTGAAGCTCAATCTGGATCAACGAAGTGTTGCGTGCTGATCCTGGGTACCTGCGTCTGCATCATGAAATGATGCAGGCCAATTGGCAGCAGTATATTGAATGTATGAGTATGCGAGTTGGAGATCTAAACAACGACTAAGCTTGAGGGGATTAGATGAACTTACCTTGGCTTTGCTCAACATAAGAGTATACCCCCCCAAATGATATACATATAAAGTAGGTTAAATCACATGCAATATATATATATATATATATATATATATATATATATATATATATATATATATAACAGTGAAAAAAACTTAGTTCGTTAAAGGGAATGCAATAAGAAACTCAACTTTACTTATATAAGAAAGTAATATTGTCTCTGTGACAGTTTCTCTAACCAACAACCATCACTATAAGCCTAAGTGAGGATACAACGTCTTACCTTACGTTTGAAGAGGACCATCTACACCTTTTCCATCGGTATTGAACCTTACTCAACTTAGTGGATCCACTAGCTTTCCTTGCGTGAACATCTAAAAAGTATTACACGTCAATTCCCATGTTGGCTACATGGTTTACATGGAGACTTGAGTTAATCTGAACTCTCATCTCCACATCGGTGCTTAATACTACTCCCAAAAATGTACTTTAGCTCATACTTTTGATAAAACTTCCTTCCTTTGGGTTGAGATAATTTACTAAACCATTAGCTTTAAAAATCTCCTTTTGAAATCAATGTTCCCCTTTTAGTTCAAAACTCTTTTGGATCTTCTAGTTCCCCTCTTTACTCATATGTGAAACATTTGTAAAACTCTAGGGAATACTTATTTCCCTTATATGTTTTTTAGAAATGAACTCAACTCTTGCTCTTTACTTAGTTGAAACTTTAACTGTTAGGGTTGTTAGTTGCCCCCTTTGGCACATGTTCTTATTTTATTTTTAATTTTTATGTTTTTTCTTTGTATAAAGTCGGACTTTATGTAGATTAATACACACAAGAAATTTCATAAGTTCACTCTATTTTATTTTTTCGAATAAGTTTCTTGAGTATTTGTGTTCTAACACTGACAACCTACTTATGAGATATGAGTATTTAGAATCGTTTGTTGGGGCAAGTTTTCTCAATTGACTCTTTCCTATCTTAGTGTGTAATCTTGAGCTTAAAGTTATCTAATACTCATTTTTTAGATTATAATTGAGGATTGTCAATAGTTCTTGAGATTTTCTTTTGTTAATTTAGGAGAATGACAACAAATATGTATATGTTTACTCTTTATTCCTTACTTCTGTAGTACTATTAAGTAGTCGTGTGTTCTCTTATTTTTAATGTATATTACTCATTGTTGCTTCCTTGCTTTATCTCTTGCTCTTTTGATGACATATATTTTTAGCAGTTCTGCTGCAGAAACATCTATTTTGAGCCAAGGATCTATAGGAAATTATCTCTATAGCAACTCATAATATTACAAATACCCAAAATTACACTTTTTAACTGATGGAAAAAGAAATTTTCACAGAAAACTAAATCAATAAGAAATCAATAACGCATGTATCATTACACATCGTCATACATATGTGATTAAACAAATGGGTCGATGAAAAAGGTTAAGACAGAGTGCATGAACGTATATCAATTCAACAAGGGGAGAGGAAATAGAAGAGAGATGTATTTGCAAAATCAAGAAAAGAATACCTAGTGAGAGAGTACGAAAAGAGAAAAGTAGAGTACAAAGATTACCTGGTAAGGACGAGAGAGACGAGATTGCGCCATGGACGATGAGGAAGAGTGGTTTGCCCTAATTTGTATGGGTGAAATTGGAGAATGAGGAAGAGAGGTTTGCCCTAATCTGTGTGGGTGAATTTTTTGGTAGAGGGATTTTACCGGGAAATAAATTTTAGGAAGAATATATATTAAGTAAAAATTATATAGCAGAATTAACTTTTAATCGCTAGTAATTATATTTTTTTCCCTGGAAAGTGCCCAAATGATGGTAATACTCAAAAGTAGGGAGCATTTAGTAGCAATTAATTTATTTCCTCTAAACAAATGTCCCCGAATGTGGTTTTTGTAGTTGTGTGAAAACCCTAGTAAATTTACAAAATTGACAAGTAGCTTACATTTTTGGAGTGTTATTTGGAAGTGTTTCAATAATTTTTTGTAGCACGTTGTGCCACTTATGAATTAAGGTCTCTGTTGTCCTTTTTGTTAGATAAAGAAAGGAGACGCTGCAAGCTGACTGAGTTAAGTTATTAGGTTGTGATGAGACCAAAAGAAGGCAAACAACAAATCAAGTAAACAATCTCTCCATTCGTAGTGTTCTAACTCTATTTTGACATATTTTTTGGTAATACCTTTCTGTTGTCAGTCAAGTGCATGGTCAGCTACATAGTGTATTTAAATGATCTACTTGATAGTGTTTTTTGGACTGCTAATATTAAGTGAGATAAAAATGTGCTTTATAATCATATGTGGGCTGCTCATATTGTGCAAGGTAAGAATGAACTTTTTAGATGCTTGATAAATCATAGGGAACTTATTTCAGTTTCTCTATCAAAAATAACTTTTCTGAGTTACTTTAATTGTGATATCAAATGGTCATGATATTTCATTAGCTTGTATTTCAATTTTTATCATTTATTTAAGAATAGGATGCTACTTTGGTTTACAATGAGTTTGACGGATAACTTCCCAAAACAAAAAGGTTAAGGGCACATGAATATAGTAGTGTATGATCTTACCAAAAAAATGAATATAGTAATTTATGATTAGGCATTTCTCTTATATGAACTTTTAAAAAGTTAGAGTTTACGTAAATGCTTCCCTCCCAGTGCACAACACATGAAGAAATGAAAGCCTCAACATTTGACTTATTAGGGAGTTCGATATATATCATCCCCTCTCGAAGACATCCCCCCTTCTAAAAAACATTCATCCCATTAAGTAATGTGTTATTCAAAGTTTTCACCTATGCATCCACATGTTTCCTGATTTATACGAAATCTTATAATTTTGTTGGAATTTTATAAGACTTCTGTAAAGTTGCGATATACATTTCTATTGTAGTAGATGAATCCCAATCTCCAATTACTATTTTCTTATAAAGGGAGAAATGGAGTCAATGACACATGAAACAAATAGCCCCTATATCCCAAGACCTATTGAGGCAGTATGTTTCATGTGCAATGTTTGATATTGAATGGTTGCATCTACATATGATTATCAAATGGTTGGAACTAAAAGAAGATACAAAGATTTAACATATTTTTACGGTGATCCCTGTTATTATTATATGGGAACTATAGAAGAGGAGGAACACAAGAAGGCATAGAAAGGAATCTTCATATAATAAGATGTACTATCAATGCGGATTGATTGTTCAACACCTTAGTAAAGTTCCATTGGATGAGAAAAATTTCACATCACTGGAAAGGTTTGTTTGACATGCTTAGGGATACACCCAATTCATGAGGAGAATAACTTTCATTAGTTTGGTTGACATCAAATATTGATTTTTGGGAAACTTACAAATACATAAAATTTAAGATAGCATAATTACTAAAATTTTCTACCATTTAAATTCATTACAAAATCTTCTCTTTTTAATCTTTTTTCTCTCTTCACCTCTGTATACAGCCTTCTCATTCTCCATACACAACGCTTAACTCACCCTGAGTCATGCCTATAATTTCCCAATGTATTAGTCCTTTCTTCTACTCAACAATATTTAATTACAACTGTGTTATTGTAGAACTTATCATCAGTTTCAAATTCTAAAAAAAGGTAGAGGAATTTCTTAATCATCTATTGTTATTTCAATATTTAAGAATTTGAATTAAAATAGTTTAAATTTACTAATGTAATGTATCCGCAAGCAATGAAGATATTGTTTCTCGTCAATTTGATTTGGATACGGATGGTTTTGTTGAAAGTATATCCAAACACCACAAGGATCCTTTAATGATTAAGAAATTCTAGACTATGAAATTATGAAAGGATGCTAATTCTAGTTCGAAATCATTGGTTGCAAAATCTTCATAAAAGGGGAAGGGGAGGGGGGGGGGGGAATCGAGGGTTTTACTACATGACCTTCTCTACCTAAGATTAAGTTTTTAAATGCATCTGCTTGATATTTATGTATTTACTTATGTATCGTGTTTATGTTTCAACTATCAAACTACAATTTTGTTGTGTACAATGTATCCAATACAAATCTTATTGTTGATACATAAACCCAATCATTTTAAATATTAACTAGTATTAATCATTTTCATTATTATGTATCTAATATATAAATATGAAAAAGTTTGAGGGCATTACTACACGACCTTCTCTACCCAATATTCAAATTTCTAATGTATTTGGTTGATATTTATGTATTTACTTATTATCATATTTATGTTTCGACCATCAAGTACATTACATGTTTCATATCTTCTATGTATCGTGTATAAATCTTATTGTTGATCAATACATAACTCCAATTATTTCAAGCATAAAAATCAGTATTAATGTCGTTCATAATTATGTATCTAATACATAAATATGAAAAACTTAATTATATTTTATTAACTGATACATATACTCATTGTTATTTATCTAAAAGGATTATGTATCGGGATACGTATCTGAAATGGAAATATTGTCTCCAACAACTATTTCATCACTATGGAACTATTTTAAAATTTTGAATTTGTTACGAGTTATGAGGAAATTTTTTTGGCCGTGATTTAAATGTTATTTGAAGAATTATGGGAGGATAAGTTAATTTTCCATTATTTCCTTTTTTAATAAAAGCAACATAATCTTAAATAATGTATCATTTTCAATGAATTTGAAAACAATAAATAATTTTAAAAGTTTGTGATTGTGAAACTTTCCGAATAAAGATGTAATTAGCCCTTATTTGCATGTGATTTATGTATTTCATACATTTTTTAGTATTAGCATTCATTTCAAGAAATAAAATGATGATTATTTTGTTCCAAAACATATGATGTAAACAACATTCGACCTCCTCATATGACTCATCTTTTATTTTGGTAAGAGTTCATAATACTATTGGGATTAAACTACTGCAACATAAATGTATATTACAACTATACAAAAATTCGACAAAAGTACCTTAAAATTCTAAGATTTCGGATACATCAGGAAACATGCGGATACATACGTGATGGATTGTGAATAATACATTATATATGGGATGAATGAATCTTGAAGGGAGGGATGTATTCGAGAGGGGATAATTGATGTCGAACTCCCTAATAGGTCAAATGTTGAGGCTTCTGTTTCTTCATGTGTTGTGCAATGGGAGGGAAGCATTTACGTAACCTAATCATAAATTACTATATTCATTTTTTGGTAATATCATAAACTTCTATATTCTGACCATTTTATATCATAATTAAAGTAACTTTTGATAGAGAAACTAAAATAAGTTCCCTATGGTTTATCAAGGAACTGAAAAGTTCATTCTTATATCCTCACTAATATGACAACCCACATATAATTATACAACACATTTTTATCTCACTTAGTATGAGTGGTCCAAAAAACACTACCAAGTAGATCATTTAAATACACTATGCAGCAGACCATGCGCTTGAATGACAACAGAAAGTACTACAAAAAATATGTCAAAACAGAGTTAGAACACTATGAATGAAGAGATTGTTTACTTGATCTATTGTTTGTCTTCTCTCGGTCTCATCAAAACCTAGTAACTTAAGACAGTCAGCTTGCAACGTCTTCTTTATTATCTACCAAAAAGCACAACCCACTAGCAAAATTATTGAAACACATCCAAATAACACTCCAAAAATGTAAGATACTAGTCAATTTTATAAATTTACTAAGGTTTGCACACTACTACAAAAAGAACTTTTAGGTACATTTGTTTAGAGGAAATAAATAATTTGCCGCTAAGCTCCCTACATTCGAGTATTAAAGTTAATTCTGCTATATAATTTTCACTTAATATATATTCTTCCTAAAGTTTATTTCCTGGGAGAATCCCTCTACCAACATATTCACCTACAGAGAGTAGGGAAAACCTCTCTTCCTCATCCTCCCAATTTAGCAATATGTATTAGATAAAACCTTTCTTCCTCATTGGCCATGGCGCGAACTGGTCTCTCTTGTCCTTACCAGGTAATCTATGTATTCTCCTTGTCTCTGTTGCTGCTCTCTCACTAGGTATTCTTATTTTGATTTTGAAAATCCATCTCTCTTTTGTTTCCTTTCCCCTTAATGAATTGATGTAGGTTCATGCACTCCCTCTTCGCCTTTTTCATAGACCAGTTTGGTTAATCACATATGTATGACGATGTGTAATGATACCTGCATTATTGATTTCTTATTGAACTAGTTTTTCTGTGAAAAATTGTTTTTTCCATTAGTTAAAAAGTGCAATTTTGAGTATTTGTAATATTATGAGTTTCTATAGAGATGATTTCCTAGAGACCCTTGGCTCAAAAGAGATGTATCTAAAACATAACTGCTAGAAAAATATGTCAGCAAAAGAGCAAGAGATAAAACAGAAAAATATGTCAGCAAAAGAGCAAGTTATAAAGCAGGGAAGCAACAACGAGTAATATACATTAAAAATAAGAGAACACACGACTACTTAATATTACTACACAAGGAATAGATAGTAAACTTATACATATTTGTTGTCATTATCCAAAATTAACAAAAGAGAATCTCAAGAACTATTGACAACACTCAATTATAATCTAAAAAATGAGTGTTAGATAACTTTAAGCTCAAGATTACATACTAAGATAGGAAAGAGGCAATTGAGAAAACTTGCCCAATAAAAAGATTCTGAATACTCATATCTCATAAGTAGGTTATAAGGTCATTTGAGAATCCTTATTCTACTATCACAAGATCCTATACAAACCAAGCGCTAAAAATGATAGCTTGAATGAAACCTCTCAAGTAAAGAATTTTCTTAAAAGAAATTTAAGGGACCATATTCCCATCAACTTTTTGAAAAAAAGTAAGCCATTTCTTGTATTTTATTATTAAAAAATACATCACTAACTTTTATATGAAGAACACAACAATACAAATACTTGAAAAAGTCAAATTAGTTTAAAATCAAGAAACGGTATTTTATTCGAATTATTTGCTATAACATGTTTCTCCATACATCAAGACCTGAAACTGGAGTATATTGTTTTGAAATGATAGTTGTATTAAACAAAAGTGTCAAAAACATGCTATTATTTCAATCGGTTATTCATACTTTAAGTGTTGTTGTGTGCTTCTTCTGTGATCTTATCAAAATAGAGGTTAATATAAAAGTAAGCTTTATTTTCAAGTATCATTGTAGATTCCAAATATATTTAAAATATTATACATCTTTACATGAGTATAATGAATTTACTTGAGTATTTAAAAAGTTCATAAATATTTCTTGGCTAATTAAGAACCTGAAAATGCACACTTTAGTTGTTTTACCTATTTCATTCAAAATCAACCGATTACAAAAATTAGATTTCATCTTTGAAAAACATATTATTAAATACATTTGGTGCATTATCCACCTCAAATTAATTGTTAATCCACATAAAATACATCAAAAAGACATAGTGCATGTCAAAAACAGGAACAACTGCTAACATGCATGTAAAAAATCTAGTAGACATATTGTTATCAAAGAAATTATATCTATCTAATTTATCATGATGATGCATCTTTCAGTGATTACACAATATATACAAATATAGTAAAAATCTACAAAGAAAGAAACATAATAAAATTTCATTTTTATAAATAAGAGATTTTTCATTTTCTAAAAAGGTCTTCTTTTTTATTTTTTCAGTTGTAGAAATCTCTATTCCATGGTATTCAATATGTACAACCTGCTCTACCCCCGTAAGAGTTACACGATATACTTTACTCCGAAGGGGTCTCACACAAGCCCTTAAGTAACATCCTTACATAAGATATAAGAATGATGCAAAAAAATTAAAGCTTTTACAATAGAAGTTCAACTTTCTTCATATATGAAAAATAGGAAGCTAGATTTGTCTCATTACACCATTAAAACATAAGAGTATGAAAGTTGGGACTTAGACCTTACATAAATAGTAAGTCTTATCATAAGGAAATACAATATAGTCCTTAAAAAGGAAAGTAAACTAGAACTATAATCAATAACATATCGTCCTCACATTGAGGACTCACAAAAACTTGGAGGTAGCAACCCATGTTTTCTTCAAGAATGGACTAAGAGCACCTCAATGGCCTGAACCTACACTCATAGGATATGTAGAAGAGAAGGGGATAGTATAGAAGCACTAAGTATGGAAACATGCATAAAAATACCTAATTATGCTAAAAAGGACATTTTCATGAAAATCATGCATTTATTAAGCTTGAAAACCATTTATGCACATCAGGACATAATAAAAGTCATAATAGCATTCACATATGATTTTTCATAACATAGTAGGACCATCACCTTAGCAACCCCAAAAGCATACTTGTGTTTATAATGACCTTTAGTTACACATATAAACTTTAGATCCCTAACTATACTAAGTATCCATTTAGAATCACCTTAGTTACACATAACAACTTTAGATCCCATCAAAATGCACAATCATACATAAGTGAATAACCATGTTCATCATCTGTACATAAGAAGAGTCATATCTTAACAACAACCCAAACAACATATATCATACCTTCATTTCTTACAATAGCATCATGGACCCACCCATAATCCCCTTCAATATTACTTGTGCAATGTAAAGAGTGAAGTCTCATACCCTCACTCCTACTATATAGAATTATCAAGAAACCACAAGTATGGTTCAAGTACTATTCATTATCTTATTACATAGGGAGAATTGGCTTAACTGATGTAGAGAATTTGACCGACATGGAATCCGGTATAATATAACCCCACACCGAAAGAAGATGTTCTGATTACCTAAGGTAGAATTAAATATATATAGTTTTAATATTGTTCCACTAGCTAAGACCAATGCGGGCACATAGTTATGAAATAGAGAGATTGCTTCTAGAAACCGAGCCTATTGAACTAGCGGGAGAGTTTCGATCTCATAAAAGCATATGTAGTAGACCCGACCTAAATTAGCGGGAAGGTCTCTACCTCATTTGCCATATCCGCTCGGTGCTAAGCATTATTCTCCAATTTATACATAGTTAAGGTGAATTTTAATTTCATATATGAAGGAGTACAATATTCTTCATTCAACCCAACTCATACATACCTCATGGATTCAACATGGTGAGAACTACCTTTCAACTTAGAATCATCATATAATAATCTAAGACAATTAATACATAGTCATGTGTAATAGTAAAAGGAAACTAGTCTTTCAACAATACCATATCTCACAACTTAGTCATTATATCTTCACCATTCAAGTGAAAACTTAACTTTATACATAAATACATAAAAGTAAGCGCCTCAAGCTTCAAGTGGATCAAACCATTTATATATAAGAATCTTGGACATAGGATTACCCTCATACTTTGCCTTCAAGGCCATAATTCAAGATTCAACAGTTACAATTTTCACTTCAAGGGTCATAGACCATATGTTGAAATCATGCTTAGAATTACTACTATAAGCATGAAAAATAAAAAATTTTAATTACTAAATCCACATACATACTATCCGACATATTCATAATTCACAAAGAAACCACATCATAATTTTCATTAAGTTGAGGGCATGGGAAAACACATGGGTTCAAGGGAAATGTAACAATAAAAACCCTAATTAAACTTCAATTTCATTATAATAAAGGATAACCAACATAAAGAAACGTTTTTGAGAAGAACCCAAGTTATGAATCGAAACCCTAATTTTGAACAAACTCCCAATTTCGAAAATTGTAGAGGAAGGGCTTCATGGGAAAACAAATATCATGAATGAAAGTTACCATACCTTGTTTGAAGCTTTACCACAAAATTGAGATGGAAATCTTGGATCTTGAACTCTATTCTTGAAGCTTTTGGTTTTCTTCATTGGAGGAAATTTGTATACAGAGAAATATTTGAGAGAATTAGTTTTGGTAAGTTCTGTAAATGGATGAAAAAGACTTAAAAACCTATTTATGTTTTACCCATTAACCATCCAAAATACTCACACATTAATTGGACTCAAAAGTAAAATACTACACTAACCTTCATTAAAAGAACCCGTCCAGGTTCACAATCCACGCCTCACAAGCCATGTTGAGCACCTCGACTCGTGGTGATTGTCATGAGGATTGAAGCAATATCCTCTTCAAGATTGCCAATTCCTACAAAAACTAAGCCAAGTTCATGATCCCCCTTCCCCTCGTCAAGTGCACCACGGCGTGTTATGGTGCCTGTGGTGCTTTGGGCATCTTCCCTAAATGGCCCATTTCCTAAGAAAAAAAAACCTTAGCGACTTTCACGCCCCACCTCACGAATCGTGGAGTGGACCACAACCCATGGTCCCATCGTGAGAGTTGGGGCAGTCTCTAGGACACTTGGGGATCCTCTCTCTTGTCCAAGGCAACTCCACGAAGCATTCCACTAACCGTGGTCTTGACCACGAGCCGTGGTGGTGACCGTGTTACCTTGAGGCATTAACTCCATGTATGGGGCATCTTTGACTTTTGGACTTGGCTTGCTCCTTTTGATTGGCACTCCTCCATTAGGCCTTGACTCCTAAACCCCCTAAAAGTATTGGATCGTCTAACAACTTAGGGGAAATTATTTTTATTAAGCTTATCCTTACGTTTAGGATCTAGTTCAACCTAGCATTTTCCACAGTTTTACAAACTATCGGGTGGGGAAAAATAATTTTTTTTTTGGAATGGTACATTGAAGATTAGTGATATATATATATATATATATATATATATATATATATATATATATATATATATATATATATATATATATATATATATGACAATTTGGGTTTTTTTTATTGTTGACTTTTATTTTGCTAAATTTTTTTAATGTTTGACAGTATTTACCCAAGAAAATAAACAAAGAGCTTCCTTTTGTTGGAGCCCCTGCAGTCCCTAATTACTTATGGTGGAAAGAAGTTGAACTTGTTTTATGGTGGAGCCAAAACTAGATACAAATTTAGTACTAGATGCTATTTTTTTTGCGGATGATAACAATCTAAAAGAGGGGGATGGTCTTGTATTTGAACTTTCAGAGTGTAACTCTAACAAAATCGAATTAAAAATTCAAATTCTAAGAGTAGATTTTCCAGCTGAATTGGTTCCTGAAATGTGGAGGCTTTAAACACTGACAACCCAATAATAATTAATTAAAAACACTATCATTTCTAGTAGAAACTTCAATTTCCAATAAAAAAACTTTAACGATTCCAGCAGTTTCAATTTCTAAAATAAAAACTTCATCAATTCCAATAGTTCCATGTCTGGTGTATGCCTCATTTTATCAATGCTGCCTTTTGGGTTATGTGGTTACATAATGTTGATACTATTATCAAAAATATGTATTACATTATTTCGCCATACATGTACAACACATGTGAAGAGATAGTAATAAATTAAATACTAATATTCAATGCAACTAATTTTGAAATTTCTATTTTTTTAAAACTTGAGAATCTAAAATTTCCATTTTACATTAACTAATTCAAACTTCAAAATTTAAGAAAGATTTGCATTTGAAACAGAATGATTATGCTTAAGCAAGAGCGCAACATAAAAAATAACATCCTCACTATAGTCCGATGTGAATTTATGCTTATGTGTTTTATCACATTGTAGACATTGAATCATATCATCATTTAATTTTTAAATATCGTCACATGAGACTTGTTTTTGCTCATCTTAAACTGGTAGGAAGTTAATCCATGTAAACATTCAAAATTCAATCTAATAAAATAAAAAAATTGTGAACTCACAATTCATAGCATTTTAAGAGAGAAGTGAAGAAAGGGTAGCTACTAATATATTTTTAAAATGTAATTGGGTGATTAAGAATGTGGCGAGAGTTAGTTTTTAACACATTTTTAAAACGGAAAAAATGGGGAAAAAATTAAAATATGATCGATTGAGCCTTTCTGAGTGTTGTCCCAACGACCTAAAAAATTTAAACTCAAATTCTTAAAAATATTTGACAGTTAAATTAATTTATCTCATCAGTTATAGGTTATAACTTAATGTAACACTATGAGATTGGATTGGTGCAGACCATTGATCAATCCATGTGGATCCCTAGTAATATATGCCTTATTTTTATCACGTGCATTCACCTTACTGGATTTGACAGAGGTGTCGAGTCCGTTTAGAAAGTCTTTAAAATACGACAAAGAACTCGAGTCCATGTAGAAAGAAATTAAAATACGTTAGGTAAATGAAAGAATTAATACTCCAATTATTTTACTAAATATATTTGCTTACCATTATATATCAAATTGTATGATTCTAGACTTCTTTGGTATAAAGAAAATTTTTCAAAAAGTTCAAATCCTTTTTAAATAAAAAATTTGTCCTTGTTCAAAAATCTCATTGTAAAAATGTTTCTATTAAAACAATCTCTCCCACACCAACCAACCACAATAAATTCTTAAATATAGTTAATTAAAATAAATCTAAAAAATGGGCAAAAAAAAGTGTGATTGCTTAATTTATTTTTAAAAGTAAATAAAGAAACTTCACAAAACCGTGCGCACTTGATTATTTTAATTTTTTACCTTGATGAAATATTTAAATAGCTATTTTTGAATTTGGAATTTATTATTCAAAAAAATATTTCAGAAGCTAAATTAAGATCATCGTTTTTGTGAAGTAGAAATACCCAACATATTTTTGTGTTAGTATATTTCAAAATCAAATAAAGAGACCCCATGTTCGCAGTGTTAAAGAAAAAAAACACATTATTATTGTTAAAAAATTCAAAAATGTTATAAATCTATTGTATAATATATGTGGATTATCCATTAGATTTATTAACTGTTAATTGGATTCATGTATAGGTGCTTCCAAGGTGATAAGAACTTCCAAGATAACTATGTATCTATTAATTAGATGACTTTTTGAGTGATATCTCAACACTATAAAAAGAGAATCATTCACCCTTTGAAAGACACACTTGAATAAGAAAATTTCTCTCGTCTATCTTATACTTCTTGTGTTCTTTTTCTTATTATAATATTCTGAGCTTTGTTTGTAATACGTTATCAGCACGAAGTTGCTACTTGCAAAGGTATTATATAAATATTTTTATTTAATTCACATATTCTCTCATAATCTCATTATGTCAAATTTATCCAAGCTTGAGTTTGTGGCATTAGATATTTCTGGAAAGAATTATCCTTCATGGATAATCGATGTTGAGATTCACTTAGCTACTAAAGGTCTTAATGCCACCATTACTCGGGGAAATAAACCATCGAGCCAAGATAAGCCAAAGGCTATGATTTTCCTTATTCATCATCTTGATGATATCCTGAAGATTTAATATCTGATGGTAAAAGATCCACTTGAATTATGGACTAATTTAAAGAGGAAATATGACCACCTAAAGGTAAAAGTGACGCATTAATGTTTTCAAGATTTTAATACCTTAATTGAATATAACTCTATGTATTTAGGATAACCTGCCAATTGAAATTATGTGGGAAGATTATAATAGATGAGGAAATGTTGGAAAAGACACTTACTACTATCCATGCCTCAAATGTTATATTGCAGCAACAATATCGTGTAAAGGGTTTTCCATAATTACTCTGATTGATCGCATGTCTCCTGGTGGCTGAGCAACATAATACTTTTTAATGAAAAATCAAGAAGCTCGTCCCACTGGAACTGCTCCACTACTGGAAGCAAATGTGGTGGAAGCACATGATCAATCTGAAGTAAAAAGAGATGATAATCGGGGTTATAATAATACACGGGGACGTGACAAAGAAAAAGAGGTGCTGCACCAATCGTTGAGGTGGTGGTCATAATAATAGGGAGAACAACATGAGTTCTCAAAATAACCCCTCAAAAAGTAATTGTCGTCGTTGTAGCATGAAAGGCCATTGGAAGAATGAATGTCTCACACATGAGCATTTTGTTAAGCTCTACCGAAATTCCTTTAAAAGAAACGAAATAAAAGTGGTGCTTCCCTTTCCAATGCTCAAGCTAAGTCACATACGACTCTTAGAGATGATGAAAGCCGGGAACATCTTAGGAATTTGATAAGGATATTGAAGAAAATTTTGATTTAAAGGATGATGTTTTTGATAGCTTGGCGACATTACTCATATGGAAGTTGATGACTTCTTTGGAGATCGAAACTGATGTTTGATCTTTTAGTTGGGGAATGAAGTCTGTTAATATTTTACTTATGTGATTTTTAGTTATCATGTTCTTGATGTTGAAGTATTTAAATTTCTGTTATTAGTTTTGTTTTGTAGTTCTTTTAATGTATTTTTATTTTAATGAAAATTAATAGAAATCCCCAGTTGTCAGTTGGATTCAACATCAGTAATGGAGATGTATGCCTTCTTGATAGTGCTACAGCACATACAATATTAAAAGAAAATAAATACTTTTCTAATTTGGTTATGAAAATGGCATATGTCAACACAATATCAGGTAGTAAAAAATTAGTTGAGGGCTCTAAAAGAACTACCTTATTACTACCTAGAGGGACAATATTAAGCATTGATAGTTTATTATATTGTATTAAGTCTCAAAAACACTTATTATGTTTCAAAGTTGTTCTCCGAAATGGCTATCATGTGAAAACGACTAATGAAGGAAAGGTTGAATACGTTTACATTACTACAATTAATGTAGAGAAGAAAATTGTGCATGAAAAATTACCTGCATTTTCTTCTGGGTTGTACTATACAAGTATAAGTACATTTGAATCACATGCCGCAGTAAATAAAAGGTTTACTGATTTTAATGATTTTATCATTTGGCATGACTGATTGGGCCATCTTGGATTTAATATGATGCCAAAATCATTGAGAATTCACATTGGTACACCTGAAAGAGCCCAAATATCCTTCAATCAAAGGAATTCTCTCGTGATGCTTGTACTCAAGGAAAATTGATCTATAAACCATCAACAGTTAAGGTTGGAATTGAATCCCCTGCGTTTCTGGAACGTATACAAGGTGATATAGATGGACCAATTCAACCTACATGTGGACCCTTTATATATTATATGGTTTTGATAGATGCTTCTACAAGATGATCACATGTGTGCTTATTATCAACTCGCAACATGGCTTTTGCAATATTGTTGGCTCAAGTAATAAGATTGAAACAACAATTTCCAGACTATACAATAAAGACAATCCGTCTAGATAATGCTTGTGAGTTTACATCTCAGGCATTTAATGATTGTTGTATGTTTACTGGTATAACAGTTGAACATCTAGTTGCTCATGTTCACACTCAGAATGGTCTAGCAGAATCATTGATTAAATGTCTACAATTGATAGCTAGACCATTGCTAATGAGAACAAGTAATCTGTGTCTATGTAGGGGCATGCTATTTTTCATGCAGCAACACTTGTGCGCGTAAGGCCAACCAATTATCATGAATTCTCCCAATTAAAATTGGCTTTTGGTCAAGAGACAAACATTTCTAATCTTATAATTTTTGGGTGTGCGGTGTATGTCCCAATTGCTCCACCACAACGCACAAAGATGGGGCCCCAAAGAAGGTAGGGAATATATGTTGGGTATGAATCTCCTTCAACCATAAAATATTTGGAGCCTATGACTAGAAATTTATTTAAGGCAAGATTTTTTGATTGTCATTTTGATGAATAAGTATACCCAACATTAAGGGGAGAACATAAGTCATTGGGAAAAGAGATAGATTATAATTTATCATCTCTATCTCATCTAGATCCTCGAACAAGCCAATGTGAAAAAGAAGTTCAGTGAATAATTTATTTGCAGAACATTGCAAATCAGCTGCTAGATGCATTTACTAATCTTCCAAGGATTAGTAAATCGCATATTCCAGCTGTTAATGCTCCAGTTCGAGTTGATATCCCAACGGAAAAAATTGTTAAGGAAAATGACTCTATACCAAATTTGAAGCCTGGTAGACCGATTTGTACCAAGGATAAAAATCCTCGAAAGAGAAAAGAAATAAATGATTAAGATGATCATGGATTGAAAGAAATTTCTCAAGATGAGACCCAAGTCATAACAAATGATGAATTATCTGAGGAGGTTCAAACTTCTGAAAATAATGAAATTTCATGAATTCTGTCTTGACGAAAAAGTTGTGGAACCGAAATAATGTTGTGATTGACAACATATTTTCCTATAATGTTGCTATTGACATAATGCAACAAGATGATGATTTTGAGCCAAAATTTGTTCAAGAATGTAGATAGAGAAATGAGTGGCCAAAATGAAAGGATGCAATTCAAGCAGAATTGACTTTACTAGAAAAACGTGAAGTTTTCGGACCAATAATCCAAACAAACACCTGAATGTATCAAGCTAGTGGGGTACAAATGGTTTTATGTACGAAAAATAAATAATAAAGGTGTCATCGTGAGATATAAAGCCCGCCTCATTGCTCAAGGTTTTTCTCAAAGACCTGGCATTGATTATATGGAGACATATTCTCATGTGTTAAATTTAATAACCTTCAGATATCTCATTAATTCGGCAGTTCATAAAAAGCTTGAAATGTGTCTTTTGGATGTTGTCACAGCCTATCCATATTGCTGATTAGACCATAATATTTTCATGAAAATTCCTCAAGCATTCAGAATGCCTGAAGCATACAAAGATTCAAGAGAGACTTGTTCAATAAAGAATCAGAAATCGTTGTGTGGATTGAAACAGTCAAGGAGGATGTGGTACAATCATCTGAGTTAATATTTGTTAACAAAAGGGTACAAAAATTACCCGATTTGTCCCTGCATTTTTATTAAATGCTCGGAATCTGAATTTGTATAATAGTTGTGTATGTTTATGATTTGAACATCATTGGCACTCGTAAAGAGATTTTAAAATTTGTTGAGTATCTGAAAAAATAAATTGAAATGAAAGATCTCGACAAGACAATATTTTCATTGTCTATAGATTGAGAATTTGTCAAAGGAAATACTTGTTCATCAATCAACGTACACAGAAAAGATATTAAAGCGTTTTTACATGGATAACTCACATCCATTGAGTACTCCAATGGTGGTAAGATCGTTTGACATCTACATATCCATTTCGACATCAAGAGAATGATGAATAGCTTTTTGGTGATAAAAGTCCTTATGTTAGTGCAGCCCGGGCACTAATGTCTCTTGCTAACAATACTCGACAAGATACTATTTTGCAGTAAGTCTACTGGCAAGATTCAGTTCATCCCCAAAAAAAAGATGTTGGGATGGTGTTAAACACATACTTCGATATCTTTGGGGGACCATGGACATGATTTATTTTATTCCAATTAATCCAAGTTTGAACTAATTGGTTACATAGATGCGGGGTACTTATCTAATCTGCATAAAGATCGATCACCAACAGGCATATTTGTTTACATGTGAAGACACAAAAATATCTTGGCGATTAATGAAGCAAACGTTGCTAGCAACTTCTTCAAATCATGCAGAAATAATAGTCATCCATGAAGCAAGTCGAGAGTGTGTCTGGTTGAGATTACTGACCCACCATATTCAGGAAATGTGTGGTTTTTCTTTGAAAAAGAATATCACAACCATAATGTATGAAGATAATGCTGCATGTATACATCAAAGGAGACCGGGCAAAGCATATTTCACCACAGTTCTTTTTCACGCATGATCTTCAACAAAATGGTGGGATAAAAGTTCAAAAAATCCAATCAAATGATAATCTTGCTGATTTACTTATTCATTACCAACATCAACGTTTGAGAAGTTGAGACACCAGATTGGAATGCGCCGTCTCCGAGATATCTAGTGAAGTTTTCATTGGGGGGGGGGGGTAAAATACGAATTGTACTCTTTTCCTTAGCTAAGATTTTGTCCCAAGTTGGGTTTTCGTGATAAGGTTTTTAACGAGGCAACATTCAAAGCGTATTATGAGATGTGTGTACTCTTTTTCCTTCACTAGGCTTTTTTCCACTGGCTTTTTCCTACTAAGGTTTTAACGAGGTATAAAATATATGGATATCCAAGGGGAAGTGTTATAAATCCTTTGTATAAGATCTTTCAAAATTATTATGTATATATTAATTAGATGACTTTTGGAGTGATATCTCAACACTAAAAATAGAGAATCACTCACCATTTGGAAGACACGCTTGAATAAGAAAAATTCTCGCATCTATCTTATACTTCTTGCCTCCTTCTTCTTATTATTATTATAATATTCTGAACTTTCTTTATAATACAAAACAAGCAAACAACCACATTATTTGTGTTAAAAACATTAGAAGTAGAGAAAGACCTAACAATTGTGTTAAAAACTCTAGAACTAGACAAAGACACCCTATTCCATGTAAATAGTGTTAGAAATTTTGAAAGTAGATAAAGAGAACCCACAATTTTTTTGCTAAAAATTCTGAAAGCAAGTTAGAGCAACATTAATTGTACTAGACACTTCAAAAGTAGAAAACCCCCATATTATTTGAGCTAAAAATTTTGAAAGCAGAAAAAGAGACCCCACATAATTTCTGTTAAAAATTTCAAAACACACAAAGAAGCATTACTTTTACTAGTCTTAAAAAGTTGTTATGTAATTTGGTATTTTAATTCTTTTAGCCAAAATAGTCTCGTGCTAGTATTAATGCGACCACCTATGTTTGTAATGATGCATAGTATTATAAAATTTAGGGAATATAATTAGTTGTTTAGCCGAAAAAAACTTGGAGTTATTTTTAAAAGAAACTAGAACCCCACCACCACCACCACACTACACCCATACATTCACCACAACCACAACACCTAAAAACACAAACTACCAAATTTTGACATTTTAGGAATTTTATTGTACAATCTATAAATTGAATCAAATCGGAACGAGAACTTTATTAATCCTCGAGGTTTAGAGGAATTCAACGACTTTCATCTCAACTAACAAGTAAACATACAATAATCCACATTGGCCATTATTTAAATTTATATTTTATTTCTTCATATATGTAAAAAAAATTACTCAAAAGTATTGTATGTTTTAATATAGATATTATTTATAAAAATGTGCATTACATTATTATGCATACATGTGCAAATGCACCTTCGATTCATGCACCGGGAATGAGCTCCAGACCGAAAGTTTCTGGTGGAGGAGTCCGGTTGCTCAGAACTAGTAATATATTAAATGCTTAAATATAAAAATATTCTATACAATTAATTTCACGAGATATATTTTGTAAAAAAACTTACAAATCTTATAAAATGCATAAGTACCTCCCTCCCCCCCCCCCCCCCCACAACTTATGCATGATATCTCAAAGTCACAGTTATACTAAGCTCCTTTTACCCCCTGAATTTTTTTTATAAATAATTTTCTACCCTCTTTTGGTCTACCTAGCACTAGCTTGACAAAAAAGGTCAACACGGGGCCCACACGATAGTGTCACGTAGGCCGAAAAAGAATAGAAAAATATTTATAAAATAAATTCAGGGAAATAGATCCTTAGTATAGTATAAGTGTGTCTCTGAAATTTCAGGCATAGGTTGAGGGGGTACTTGTGTATTTTTTCTTTTTTTTTTGCAACAACTAAACAAGAGAAAATACAAACTCCGAGCCTAAAACTTAATGAATGTCATCTTTATTGAGAATTAGATATACCCCACGTTTTTTTAATTATAAACTCTGAAAGAAGAAACCCCATGTTATCAGTGTTAGAAGCTTGGAAAGCAGACAATGAGAACTCGTATTATTTGTATTAATCAAAAGCAAGTACAGAGCCACATGATTTGTGATAAAAAGTTTTGAATAGAGAGTTTTGCACCCTTGCAGTCACCAACTGATCATAATTTAAATAAACAATGAAACGACCAGAAAACTAATTCAAACAGTAAGTATAACACTTAAACATAAGCACAATAAGCTGGTTAGAACTGTCACTTAAGCAAGCAGGATGATTAGCCGACAATATCTTATGAAACAAATGCTGAAAGAAAGCACAAACATGATTTAAAATACCCAAGCATGCTTCTCAAAACAACTCTGTAAGGAAACAATTTTATTTTTCATTTTTATGGACTTGGCTCATGTAACATGAGAGTGAAATAGAGATAATCCCTATGATACCAGTCCAACAATAATTTAAACAACCATAGAAGCAACACAACTACGAAAAGCTAATCATCTCAAACAAAATTTTGAATCGTAATATTAATGAAAGTCACAAAGCACAAATAAGGAGATGGCATCATTCCATCAGAGGGATAAAATGATGTGGGAAGTGAAAGAGGCGAGACCATGAAATGAAAGGATTTTTTTTAAAGCTACAGAACATGTTCTTATTTTAAAGTGACAAACTTACTGTAAATATTGACAATCAAACAAAAGGTGTATTCTAATTTTCCAATAGAGTTGAAGAAAACCTGCAAATTCTATGGATATAGTCAAACAAAGCCAATCTAATATATTGGAAACACTAAACTACCAATCATATTATGAAGACAAGAAGCCAACAAGATAACTAAAAAAAATGCAGACGAAAACACTTCATAATGCAAAATCTAAGGAGACAAAATTAAATTAAACTAGCAAGAAAGAAAAGATATGTGATTACCATGTGCTCAGCAGCAAATTGGGACAACGAGTTTGAAAACGATTCAACCTCTTTAAGTCGAAAAGCTACAAAACGTTTTAAAATTTGAACTATGGAACCAAGAATTCCCAAAACTTTTTGGGCACTCTTTGGTCTCCGAAAATCATTCTCTGAAAAGTGAAAAGAAAGGGATTTATATAAGAGATATTTGGGGGAATTTATTGTTAGAAACGATGTGGGAGAATCCAAAATTCAAAAATCTCAAAGAATAAGGGTAGGTGAGCTGGAGGGTGTACGAATTCATACCATTTTCAAACAGAAAAGAGGGGAGAGTCATCCAATTTTTAGCCAAGGACGAGCTTTAAAGGAGATGGAGACACCTGGCCTTGTCCTCCAACTTTCGAGAGGATCAGGTCGAGGGAGAGAGACACGCGCGAGACTCAATTCGATGGGCGCACTGCGTGGCTGTTTTGGACGAGTCGCGTACTGCTGGAGTTTCTGGTTTCGTTCTTGTTCTGGGTTGACGTTGGTGAGGCTGCGTGTGTGTTATTATTGGATAAGGGAAATTGAAAATAGAGTAGTGAAAGGGGTTATTTGGGCCGGGTCTTGTGAATTTGGCCAAGAATTTGAGTTTTCCGACCACTAAATCATCTTTTCTCAATGGGAAATGGTTAAGAATTTGAGGAAGTATGGCCTAGCTCTAGTATTGATTTTCCTACTTATCTGGGGTCATGAGGACTCAGACCACTAGTAGTTCAAAACATGTTTGACTTAACGCACAATTTTGGAAGAGTGCGAAAGTCATTTAAGTGTCGAAGTATGGAGAGACCGAAAAGCTCAAGAATGGAGTGATGACAGAATTGTTGGAATATAGTCGAGTTTTCAACATTGAGCCCACCTACATATCCCTAAACTTAGGGAATTAGACTGCTTGTAGTTCAACTCGATATGTTGAAAATGAAATCTCACATGCAGATTTAACCTTCAGCTTAAGAATGAGTAACAAATGGGTTAAGCATGGAAAAGAGGCTTGCAAACATCTCACTTATGAATGTGGGGCCCTTCACAGCTATAGGTAATAAATTACATGAGCATACCTTCCAAGGCTCTAGGTGTATTGTTATTCGAAATTGAAAAATTGCCTATGGTGAGAGTCGAAATTCTCACGAAATGAAAAACCAAAACTATTAAAACAAAGAAAATGCCCAAATGCTTAGAATAGGGATATGGTTTGATTGTGGTGGAACTCGTTCCTCAACTCGCGTCCTAAGAGTCTGATATTCCTTCTTGCACTATGCCCAGTTTGCTACTAAGAAAAAATTCCACGTTGTGCAGCGTCCTGGTTCACATGATCCACTTTGTGTATTGGAAAGTTTGGAAAAAAGTTGTCAGTGGAAAATGTAATGCATATACAAATATAATTTGTGCAAACCTGGTATAACATGTCATACTGAAGGAGATGACGATCCAATTATAATTTTAGTGTGTCATGATGAAGGAAGTTACACTCCAAAAGTAAATTAATGTGTCATGTTGAAGGAAGTGACTCTCCAATGATAATTTAATGTGTCACGTTGAAGGAAGTGACTCTTGAATAATAATTTAACGTGTCACGTTGAAGGAAGTGACACTCCAATAGTAATTTAACGTGTCACGTTGAAGGAAGTGACTCTCCAAATGATAATTTAACGTGTCACATTGAAGGAAATGACTCTCCAATAATAATTTAACATGTCATGTTGAAGGAAGTGACTCTGCAATAAGAATTTGACGTGTCACGTTTAATAAAGTGACGCTTCAATAACAATCTTAATATGTCACGTTGAAGGAAGTGACTCTCTAATAAGGATTTAACGTGTCACATTGAAGGAAGTGACGCTCCAATAACAATCTTAATGTGTCACGTTTAAGGAAGTGACGCTCCAATAACAATCTTAATGTGTCACGTTAAAGGAAGTGACTCTCTAATAAGGATTTAACGTGTCACGTTGAAGGAAGTGACGCTCCAATAACAATCTTAATATGTCATGTTGAAGGAAGTGACTCTCCAATAATAATTTAATATGTAACATTGAAGGAAGTGACTCTCCAATAATGATTTTGTTAGGTAGTGGAGCCTGATTAATTTTAGGTTTTCCTATTTATTCTCTATTTTAGGTTTTCCTATTAATTCTCGGTAACCAAAAATATTCTGATTTATTAATATAAATATACCTCACCGGCGTGAAAGTTTACTCACGGGATTTTACCACGAAATATTGCGTTTTCTCTCTCTCTAGATTTGTCATCTCTTTCTCTTGAAAGTTCTTGTGTTCTTCATTCATCTAGTGTGTGTGCGTGAATTCGATCCTAACAACTAGTATCAGAGCCAAGGAGATTCAACACGATCACTAAAGATGGATAGTTTAAAGCTTGGAATCGAGAAGTTTGATGGATCTGATTTCAGTTTATGGAAGATGCTGATCGAAGATTATCTATACCAGAAAGATCTTCACGAACCGTTGACCTGGATGAAGCCGAAATCCATGACGGAGGAGAAGTGGAAACTCAAGGATCGCTAGGCTCTAGGGTTAATCCGGGACTTTGTCAAGAAACGTGGCGTTCCCCATCGTAAAGGAGAAGACTCTGTCCGGTCTGTTGAAGGCACTGTCAAACATGTATGAAAAACCATCGGCTATGAACAAGGTATATTTAATGCGTAGATTGTTCAATTTACAGTCCGTTTCTGATCATATAAAGGAGTTCAATATGATTGTGAGTCAACTCAATTATGTGAATATTAATTTCAAAGATGAAATTAAGGCGCTGATTTTGATGTCATCTCTGCCCGAGTCTTGGGATACTATTGTTGCTGCGATTAGCAGTTTCCGTGGATCTGAGAAACTGAAGTTTGATGAAATCCGTGATGTTGTTCTTAGCGAAAGTATCCGCAAATGAGAAGTGGGAGATTCATCGGGCAGTGCTCTCAGTGTTTATCGAAGGGGGAGAAGTAAGACGAAAGGCCAAAATCAACATGGTCGATCAAAATCAACGAATCGAGGAAAATCACTGAACAGATCAAACGTGACTTGTTGGAACTGTGGAGAAAAAGGACACTTTCGGACGAACTGTACAAAGCCAAAGAAGAAAGAGAATCAGAAATTTGGAGATGACAATTATTCTGTAAATTCAGTAGAGGACATTGGGGATGCTCTAATCCTTAGTGTGAACAGCCTGGTTGAATCATGGATTTTGGATTCTGGTGCATCTTTCCTTTCGTCTCCAAGCAAGAAGTTGTTCCAAAATTTTAAATCTGGAAATTTTGGAAAAGTATATCTTGCTAACAATAAAGCCTTAGAGATTGAAGGAAAGGGGGATGTTTGCATAAAGATCACCTCGGGAAACCAATGGACATTGGAGGATGTCAGATATATTCCTGGGATCAAGAAAAATCTTATCTCTATTGGTCAGTTGGATAGCACGGGATATGCAGCAGAGTTTGGGAAAGGTTTGTGGAAGATCGTGAAAGGTGCTATGGTAGTAGCTCATGGCACCAAATCTAGAACCTTGTACACCACTGCAGGGTGTATAAACATGTCCGCTCTTGCTGAAGGTGCTTCCGGTTCATGCCTGTGGCACAACAAACTTGGACACATGAGTACTACAGGAATGAAAATGCTGGTTGTAAAAGGAGCATTAGAGGGTCTGAAGTCTGTTGATATGGGTCTTTGCGAGAGCTGTGTTATGGGCAAACAGAAAAGAGTAAGCTTCACAAAGACTACTAGAGAGACAAAGAAAGTGCGGTTGGAAATAGTCCATACAGATGTTTGGGGACCATCTCCAGTATCATCACTTGGAGGATCAAGATTCTTTGTTACCTTCATTGATGATTTCAGCAGGAAGGTATGGGTTTACTTCTTGAAGCATAAGTCAGATGTTTTTGCAACTTTCAAGAGGTGGAAAGCTGAAGTTGAGAATCAGACCGGTTTAAAAGTCAAATGCCTAAGGTCTGACAATGGAGGAGAGTATGACAAATCAGAATTCAAGGCATTCTATGCAGCAGAGGGAATCAGATTGATGAAAACAGTTCCTGGTAAGGCAAGGCAGAATGGAATTGCTGAGAGGATGAACAAAACATTGAATGAGCGTGCAAGGAGTATGAGGATACAATGTGGGCTGCCCAAAACACGTTGGGCGGATGCTGTGAGCACAACTGCATACTTGATCAACAGGGGACCATCAATTCCTTTAGGTTTCAAGATTCCAGAGGAGGTGTGTACAGGAAAAGAACTCAAGTACTCACACTTGAGGACTTTTGGTTGCACTGCTTATGTTCATATTGATCCAGAAAAGAGAGACAAGCTTGATGCCAAGGCTGTGAAGTGTTACTTCATAGGCTATGGTACTGATTTGTTTGGTTACAGATTTTGGGATGACAAGAACAGAAAGATCCTGAGACACTGTGACGTGACATTTGATTAGTCTAACCTGTACAAGGACAGAGAGCAGAAGATTCTAGAGATTACAAAGCAAGTGGGAGTTGAGGTTGAGTTGGAGAAGAGTAACCCCAGAGATGTTAAAGCAGATACTCAACCAACTCCTACTGAAGAATCTGAAGTGGAGCAAGTTACACGTGAGCAGGTGTTAAGGAGATCATCCAGATCCATCAGGGCACCTGATAGTTATTCACCTTCATTACACTCTCTATTGCTGACTGATGAGGGGGAACCAGAGTCTTTTGATGAGGCCCTACAGGTGGAGGATTCGATCAAGTGGGAGCAAGCCATGGATGATGAGATGAGGTCACTTGAGAAGAACGAAACGTGGGTGTTGACTGAGCTACCTGCAGGGAAAAGAGCTTTGCTGAACAAGTGGGTGTTCAGAATCAAGACTGAACCAGATGGAAAAAGAAGGTTCAAGGCTCGTTTAGTGGTTAAAGGATATTCACAAAGGACAGGTATTGATTATGCTGAAATATTCTCTCATGTTGTGAAGTTAACCTCTACTCGAATTTTGTTGAGTATTTTTGCATCGGAGAATTTGCATCTAGAGCAAATGGATGTAAAAACAGTGTTTTTACATGGAGATCTGGACAAAGAGATCTATATGCAGCAACCGGAAGGATTTGTGGTTCCAGGCAAGGAACACATGGTGTGCAAGCTCACCAGGATCTTGTATGGACTAAAGCAAGCACCAAGGCAGTGGTACAAGAAATTTTACTCCTTCATGACCAAGAGTGGATTTCGCAAAGCTGAAAAGGATCCTTGTTGTTACTTCAAGAAATACACTGATTCATATGTCTTTCTACTCTTGTATGTGAATGATATGTTGATTGCAGGATCTAGTATAAGGGAGATTAATAATCTGAAGAAAAGGTTGTCTGTAGAATTTGAGATGAAAGATTTGGGTCCAGTGAAGCAGATTTTGTAGATGACGATTTCTCGGGATAGATCTGCTGGCACTTTAAATATATCTCAAGAGTTGTACATTGAGAAGGTGCTGAGCAGTTTCAGGGTTAATGATGCTAAACCCAGGACTACTCCATTGGCAAAACACTTTAAATTGTCAAAGGAGCAGTTACCCAAGACTGCCAAGGAGTGTGATCACATGGCACTTGTTCCATATGCTTCAGCAGTTGGTAGTTTGATGTATGCTATAGTCTGCACTAGACCTGATATAGCACTTGCAGTGGGAGTTTTTAGCAGGTACATGGCGAACCCTGGGAAAGAGTATTGGGAAGCTGTGAAGTGGGTTCTAGGATATCTGAGAGGTACATCCAATACTTCACTTTGTTTTGGAAAAGGCAAGGTGTCTCTATAGGGTTTTGTGGATGCTGATCTTGGTGGGGATATTGACTCGAGCACATCTATTGAAGTTGAGTATGTGGCAATAGCTAAAGCTAGGAAAGAGATGATATGGCTGGCAGATTATCTTGAGGAATTGGGCAAGAAGCAGAGCGAGAAGATTCTTTACTCAGATAGCCAGAGTGCCATACAGTTGGTGAAAAATCCAGTCTATCATTCGAAGACAAAGCACATCAGAAGGCGATACCATTTCACTCGCAGGGCAGTGGAGGATGGTGATATGTGCTTGGAGAAAATAGAGGGTGCAAAGAACCCGGCAGACATGTTCACGAAATGTGTTGATGTTGGGAAATGAGGTTATGTAAAACCTCGGTTGGTCTTCTGTAGTTGTTGCTACAGATGTTGCGGTGCGGTAAAGATGTTTATAATAAAGAGATTTTTTTTTGAGAATATATTTTTTGGATGACTGGGTCAGTCTCCAAGTGGGAGAATTGTTAGGTAGTGGAGCCTAATTAATTTTAGGTTTTCGTATTTATTCTCTATTTTAGGTTTTCCTATTTATTCTCTGTAACCAAAAATACTCTGATTTATTAATATAAATATACCTCACCGCCGTGGAAGTGTACTCACGGGGTTTTACCACGAAATATTGGGTTTTCTCTCTCTCTCTCTCTAGATTTCTCATCTCTTTTTCTTGAAAGTTCTTGTGTTATCCATTCATCTAGTTTGTGTGCGTGAATTTGATCCTAACAGATTTAACATGTCACATTGAAGGAAGTGAATCTCCAATAAGGATTTAACGTGTCACGTTCAAGTAAGTGACGCTCCAATAACAATCTTAATTTGTCACGTTGAAGGAAGTGCCTCTCCAATAATAATTTAATATTTCATGTTGAAGGAAGTGACTCTCCAATAATAATTTAATATGTCACATTGAAGGAAGTGGCTCTCCAATAATGATTTAACATGTCACGCTGAAGGAAGTGACTCTCCAATAAGGATCTGATGTGTCACATTGAAGGAAGTGACGCTCCAATAACAATCTTAATGTGTCACGTTGAAGGAAGTGACTCTCGAATAATAATTGAATGTTGTAACGGAGTAATCTATTAGCTTTTTGTTGTTTGTGAAGCCAATAACATCTCTGGTTGTTATTAAAACTTTCTCTTCCTTGTGCTAATTGAAAATTTATTACAAATAACAAACCAATTAATAAATGTCAAGAATTCTGAACGAGTCATGACAATCGGGTATCATCGAGAATGTGGAATTTTTGAAAAACAATTTGAGAACTCATAACATTGACAGGAGGCACTAATGACCGATTAGGGATTTCAAATTAGATGTGTCCTTACTTTAAGTTTGGAATTTCTTTCAAAGTGGAGATTGATTTGATAAAGGTTATGTTTGAATCTTGAAGTCAAATGAACATTTTGAGAACTTTAAACTATTTCAAAAAGTTGCCACTGTTTCAAGTCCAAGGGTACTTAATTGAAATAATTTGTAAGAAACAAGAATGACTTATTCAAAAACATGCCCACTATTCTGTGAGGTCTATAGTTTTAAATAGTAGGAAGAATAAATCATTATATAGGATTGCCTATGTATCTTGCTGGGACAAGAAATCAGGTCTGGCATAGTTTGAACCTGAAACTTAATGTAATTTTTAAAGAATGAAAATTTTTCCTTAAAAAGGGCGAGAGATTTTAAAAAATGAGAAAAAATCTCTTCAAACAAAATAGAGTATAAGAGTCAGTTTGGATTGATCCTTGGTGTCGAGAGTCCTTCATAATAACATCTTTGTATAAGGACTAGCGTGTGTCATTTGTCTTGTGATGTTTGAGTTGATCTTTTACAAATCGAAAGTATCTTTGAAATTTCGACTCCAATTCTGACGACACATGCAGAGTTCAGATATAATTACAAACAGAGTAAAATTAACAAAGTAAATGATAAGTTTTTCAGATGAAGTTTTTCATCTTATATTTGTCTTGATAACGTCTTATGGTCTTCATCATTGTGCCAAGCTATTCCATCTGGTAAAAAATAAAATGTGTAAGTCATAGTAAATTGAAAGAAATATTTTAGAAGATGAGCAAGAGTAGAAATCATCTGAGTTATCACGAGGCCACTGTGGGTCTAACGATGTCTTGTAACTTTATAGTTCCTGCATCCAAAGAAAAATTCTTACTTTTTAGAGACTGATTCATGTTGGTTTTGTATTGCCATCCTTATTCTCCTTAGCCTTCTGTATTACAAACTTGTTTGGTCTTGAAATGTCGCTTGATGGAATTTTTGAGGACCCTCCTAAAAAATTCTGCCCCAGTTTAAAACATAACAAAAATTTCAAAAATTTTGTAGTTTTCAGTTGAATTTTTAAGTGAATCTCAAAAATTCTGCCCCAGTTGTAACTCAAAAGTGATACTTGATTCTGGATTGAATAAATTTCTCTATCTGATTAATTTTGAGATCCTCTCAAAATTCTGCCCCAGTTTTCATTATCAATAGAAATGAAAAACTTACAGGGAACATGACCGAATCGGTGGTTGATCAGGAATCAGGTAAAAAGTAGTTCCAACTGTTGAGGATTAACAGTACTAGAAAAATTTTAAGTAAGAAAATGACCGAGGCCAACATAGGCCGCCTACGTATCTCATTCTTGAGAATTCATGTCGAACGTAGTTCAAGTACAAGAAAACTTTAAAAAGGGATAAAGGGGTGACCGAAGCCGACATAGGCCGCCTACGTATCTCATTCTTGACAATTTAGGTCAGATGTAGTTCATTACATATGAAGGATACCTAAAAGAGAAACCAAATCCAAAAAAATTCTTACAAAGAAACAAAACGATACAAATGCGATTAAAGGAAATAAAACAACAAACTCCAAATGCAAGACTAAAAGACGCCAAAAGTGCGATTTCGAGGAAATTTGCTTCTTCTTTCAAACCGGTCATGCTAACAGAGGATTGGTGTTCACATTTGTTGAAGCTTGAGCAAGTTTTACTACCTCATCGTAAAAAAAATCTTGAATTTTATGTTTGAAAGTGATACATCTCTCGGTATCATGTCCAACAACTCCTGAATAATAAGCACAATTACTTGGGTCATACCACTCGGTTGAAGTATTAACAGTGTTGCCTTCCACTGGGTGAAGTATTCCTGCCTCTTTCAATCTCTCAAAAAGTTGAGTCCGTTTCTCACACAATTGAGTGAAGACTCTGGGAGGCTTTTTCTCAAAATTAGGACGAGGTGCATTGTTTCGAGGATTTTGCATTGGTCGTGGAGGACGAAATGTTGCTTGATTGTTCCAGACATAAGATGGTGAATTAGGACAGCCTGGAGGTGGTTGAAGATTACATGAGGTATCTCCTCGAGTCGTTATCATCATAACTTCTTTCTCTTTTTTCTTTCCAAAGGTCCCATCTTGATACCCCCTTTTAGCAACCTGAGATGAGGAGTAACTCATTATTCTGCCAATTTTTAGACTGTCTTCAATCATTTCTCTAGTGTTAATAACTTCAGCAAATGTCTTTCCACCCATAGTCACCATTCGCTCATAGTATTCTGACTCTTGAGCTTGAATGAAGTACGTGATCATTTTTGATTCCTCCATAGGTTGGTGCATCCTAGCAACTTCTTCTATCCAACGAATGACATATTCTCAAAAGCATTCAGTCGACTTGGGTTTTAGCTTGGTAATAGAAATTCTATCGGGAAAAATTTCAACATGACACTTGTAGTGATCCACAAAAGTATTCGCCAGTTCATCCCAAGTACGCCATTTGGTCACATCATGCTTAGAGTACAACTCTAATGATTTTCCAGTTAGACTTTGATTGAACAACTTGATTCTTATCCCTTTGTTGTTTCCAACGCCAAAAAAATTTTCATAGTAAAATTTCAAGTGAATGAATGGATTTCCTAATCCACTAAATTTCTCAAACTTTGGAATCTTGTAACCGGGTGGCAACTTAACCTCAAGAAATGTGCACAATTCTTAGTATCTAACACTCTAGCTACTATCAAACCCACGAAGACCTCTCATAGAATCCTTCAAACTTTTCATCTTCTTATTTATCATTCCAGCATCAATTGATTTTCCGTCCCCCTCAATTTCAATATAGTGATTAGCATCTGGGCGGTGAAACTCTAGAGTCTTGGTAACAGGTGAAGCTTTGACATAAGTATACACTGGCGGAGTGTGATGTGTTCGTTGGAGCTTTTGGAGGAGCAAATATGTACACAGAGCAAATATGTACACAAAAGGAGTATCTTGAGTTAAATTAGTGAGTGAGGCTCTTTGAGTTTGTTGAAAGCTGGGAAAATGATCTCCTTGATGAAACTCACTCGAAGTTGGATACACAGGGGGAAGGGACCCCTTTGGCGAGCATCAGGTGTTTGATTCAGAGAAGCATCTTGGTATTGAGCTACCAGGAGATTCAGTGTGGTAATTTGTTTCTCTAGACGAGCAATGACTTCCATAAGTGATTCTGTTGCTACCGAGGCACTAGGATTGGCCGCGATTGATGAAGTGGGGATCATTTCGGACTAAGCAACTGTGTGAATAGTGCAATCCATTTTTGAATGATTCATTTTAGTAGTCCAAGTAAATGAAGATTCTGTTGAGATTCCCTTGACCTTGGAACGTGTAAAATATGAATGTTCTGCCAGCGGATACTTTGGTGACGTGAGCAAATTTGATTACCAACACAAAATAGTCTCTCATTCTCTAAAAAACTCAAAAACAATAGAGTTAGTCCATTAATCATAATAATCAACCAAAATCATATAAAACGAATAACATTTGTTTCGCTTAAAACAAATTAGTCCAAAATTTGATGAGGCGGAGACTTCAAAAGTGATTAAATGGATAAAATTTGATTATATGTGAACTCAAATTTTGACGAAAGAAAGGTATTTGAACAAAACAAAAAAAATACATGATTTGGATAAAAATTCAAATGTTTATTTTCGGAAAGTTCATCTGAAAAGGTTTTTTGAAAAACAAAGATATCTTAATATTGACTAGAAACTGACATAAACTTTAGTGACGTTGGTAGGTTAGTACAAAGGATTATTTTCAATAAACAAGGCCAACTTGAATTTGAATGATGACTTAATAATTTTTAAAGCTCTATTGAACCTAGAAATTGAGTGATTTTGAACGTATTTTGGTAGTGGAGTTAAAGTATTTTGGAAGGTTTGAAAATTGGATTGATGTTTTAAGACATTGGAAATAGAATAATGGACCAATTCTGTTTAAAGCAAACATATATATAGAACACATGCGTCAAACAAACACAAATGAAACAAAATTTGTAACATTTAACACAAACAATATATAAAACCTCCTAACATACATGTGACCTTGTAAGCCAAAGGTAAGCCTAACGTTTGAAGGAAGTGTATATCATTTGTGATCGTTCCATTGCCCCAAAATATTTATACAAACCTTATGAATAAAACAAATGGGGATACATAATAGAGGGAAGGAAATAAATATCAGTCCCACGCAGCGGTATAATGGTAAACTAAACTAAACTTCAATATAAAATCTTCATTCTCGAACTTCTTGATGCGTTTGAATTTCTTTCGAACGAGGAGGATCTTCGCTTGACTTAAACAAAGAAACTACCTATAAAAATAAAAAAACGACCCCAAGGGACAATGGTATTTAAAAATTGACATACATATCCTTCAAATTTAACAAATAGTTGGATGATCGTCTTATATTGACCGAGGGTCAATTAGACTCAAGGTGGTCTTCTAATGGACTCAATACGCCTTGAATATTGAGTCATCTTAGGTTAGTGCATCTAAGAGATGGCTTTGTTTTGTCTCTAACTTTGTTGACTAAGATCAGCTTTTTAAGGACCGTGAACCTAAGCGGACAACTTAGGCTGAAACTCACGACAACCATTGGACGCATAACGAATCAATAAATTATCGATCATTTCGATAAATGGTTATGCATAAAAAGTCTGACTGCGTTTACACAAACCATTCTTTAATATACTATAGATATAATATCGGAAGATGTCATGAATGTAATATAATATTTAATGATCAAAATTTAAACACATAATTGCATCAAATAACAGTTAGTATAAAAATACTTACCAAAGAATAAAATCCTTTTGGTTAGAACCTAGATGAATCCCCAGGCGGAGTTTCCATCTACTACGACTCAATTTCAAAAAAAAAGTTTCAAAGACGATTTTGCAACTTTGGTAATTTTTGTTATTTTTTTTTTGGATAATTTGTAATTTGGGAGTTTCCGATAACCATTTGAAATGAATTTTTAAAATAAAAAACATTTAAAATAAATCAGAGTTTTGGGTAAGGGTTCAAATAATCATCTAATGAAGGGTCTAGGCATATTAGACAATCCGCAACACGCGGTTTACCGACGGATTTGAAAGTTTGGCTAATTTTATAAAGAAAACTTAGATTACTTGTAAAAACTCTAGTTTTAAAATAAATAAATTCTTTTGACACTTGTACACACATCTTTTTCCAAGTATAAAATAACTAGTGAATTTAACCGCGCTTCGCGCGGTGATAATTTTTGATATAGTTATTACTTATTAAAATTCAAACTTTAATCTAATCGATTGTTAATATTTACTTTCCACTAAATTGTATCATTTGAAAGTGTGATATAATTTGAAGAAAGATTGATCTCTTATATTACCTTATGTCATCACATGGAATAAAAATATATTTACTCTACTTGATCATGTGAAAGGAAGCGATAATATTTGATTTTTTTTTAAAGCATCTCCGATGGGTTTTGCTATATAATTTTTATCTTCCTTTTTTTTCTATATTTTTAAATTGTTTTTCTCTCTTTTTTTGTTGACTTTTTTTATCCATCGCCCTTTACCATTTTGTTCATGAAATATTATTTCTTGAGAGTTAAATTCTGAAAGAAAATGATGTTGGAAGTAAAAAAATTTATCTTTCAGTAAATTCACTTTGAGGTTGAATTTTAAAATTTTAAAAATCAATAAAATTATGTTTCACCTTTTCACTTTAAATTATTTATAATTAAAAAAAAAAAAATTTTGTGCTCACAAAAAAAATTTAAATGATTAATAACTTTGAAATAATTATTCTTTATAAAATTCACATTTTTCACACTAAACAACGCATTAATCCTTGTCTTTTCTTTACCTTCATTTTTTGCATCCTTCTTTTTACCGTTACTTCTCTGCTCCTTTTCAAAATAAATAAGTATCTCCACAAAATAATATATTTTATTGATTACAACATTACAAATTAATAATTTTATCATATGGCTATTTTGTGGGTGTCTGTTCATCTACTATTTTGTCAATGAGTATTACAGTACCTTATCCTTTATATAATTATTTATTTTTTTAAAAAAATATTATATGACAAATGTTTGTAGCTTAAAAAGAGGAAAATGTTAATACTTGAAATTAATTTATATTTCACCAAGAAAGTAATTATTTGGTAACACTAAATTAGTAGCATCCGAGGAGAAATCGGTAAAAAATATCATAATTAATAATATATGACGGATAATTAACTTAAATTTGAATGATTTTCAGTAGAGTCTTTTTCTTCTTTGCAAGTGTTGTAAAATCAAACTTTGTCATCTTTAATTGTTCACCTCTCTAGAAAAGTTTTGAATCCTTTTACATGTGATAGTTGTCAATACTAACAATTTTAATGTTTTTGATAATCAATAAAAAAAATCTTCAATCAACTTCATTTGAACCTGCTAACTTAATTTCTTTTGACCATATGATTCACCGAATTATAATCATAAGTAATTTGAGAATTTAAATGTTTTAAAAAGAATGTGTAGAAAAAACTAATATTCATAGAACAAGATTCATTTTTGTCAACAAAAAAATTGTTCAAATTGATTAGTTCGTCATGTTCTTGAAATTAATAACATTTTACATTTTGTAAATCCTAACAATTTATCATCAAATTGTCTTTATGTGTAATCTAACTCTAAAAAAAATATGGCATGCTAACAATCCAACTAAAAGCAAGGTATATAAATTAAGAAAGCTACATTAGGAAAGCATACACATCTCATCTATGTATAGCACAAAATAATATACTACGAAAAGACAAAAAATTAATTTAAAATGTATTTACTCATATATTAATATACAAATTCATAGCCATATTAAGTCCTTTTATTTAATAGATTGATTATATATTTAAAATTGAAAAAAAATGATAGTAAAAATAAAGATAAATTATAATGGCAATATTACAAGAAAGTATGGCATCAATTCGTCTATGTTTCACTTTATTTTATATATATAGATTTCAACAGGTCTACACATTTAGTATTTCAAAAATATGTAATAAGATATTTTTTAGTCAATAAGAATTATACCGAGATTAATCAATTCGCAATTTTTCTTTAAATATATTGCATTTCACGTTCTTCAATTTTTTTTCCTTATCATCAATTCATCCATATAAGTAATGATCAACACTGAAAAAAGAAGAAGAATATGTCAGTTAACAATCTAATTAGGAGCAAATGAGTAAGCAAGCTACAACATAAAAATGATGAAAAAATACCTTATCATCAAATTATCTATATCAAATCAATACCGTAAAAAAAAAGAATATGCTAGATTAACAATCAAATTAAAAGCAAAATAGAGTAAGCAAGTTACAACATAAAAAGAAAAAAGAAATCCCAATCTATATAAGATATTTTTTAGTTAATTAAAATTATATCCAGATTAATCAATTTGCAACTTTTCTTGAAATATATTACATTTCACGTTCTTCAAATTTTATTCCGTATCATCAAATCATCTATATCAGTAATGATCAACACTGAAAAAAGAAAAAGATTAACAATCTAATTAGGAGCAAAATGAGTAAGCAAGATACATTATAAAAAGGAAAAAAAATCCTTATAATTAAACCATCTATATCAGATTAATACCATAAAAAAAAGTATATGCTAGATTAACAATCTAATTAAAAGCAAAATACAGTAAGTAAGTTACATCATAAAAAGAAAAAAGAAATCTCAATCTATATATATAACACAAAAACATAGACTATGAGAAGACACAAAATTAATTAACATATAATACCTCAAAAATTAATACATATTAAAAGTCATTACATATCCAAATTAAAAATAAGTAACGGTTGATTGAAAAAATGGAAGGGTAGACACATTCCTTTTTAACCATTACCCAACTTAATTTGGATGGAAGGATTAAATGTTTTAAATGCTTTAAATGCTCATAATGAGGGAATTTTTTTTAAAAAAACAGATTTTTAATAGAAAAAAGATGAAAAATTTGAAAATTATGGAAAAATTGATAAATAGTAATACTGGCCATTGAGGCATGCCACATCAGCAAACTGAGATTCAGCTTTATATATATATATATAGATTCAAATGCTATACTCTAAAATAATATTAGCTCCCTTTCACGACTCCGAAGAAAGTTGACTCAAGAATATGAAAATGCAAGAGAGGGGAATCCGTTGGACTAATTCACGGAGAGTGTGTTCATGCAAAAGGAGGAAAAGAAAAAAGTAAAATAATAAAATATGATTGCTTAAAACTAATAAAGAAACTTAACCATAGTGATCCTAACTACATGGTGTTGCTAAGAAATTTGAGCAAGTAACGAAGTGCAATGGAAATAATTATGAATGTCATACTCTAGCTTAAACAGTTACACGGAAGAGGCACAAAGGTTATTGAATAGAGAGTTTTGCACCCTTGTAGTCGCCAACTGATCATAATTTGAACAAACAATGAAACAACCAGAAAACTAATTCAAATAGTAAGTATAACAGTCCGAACAAGCTGCTACAAGCTCCATTTACACCCAACTAACACTTAAATGTAAGCAGAATAAACTGATCAGAACTATCACTTAAGCAAGCAGGATGAATAGCCCACAATATCTTCTGAAACAAATGCTGAAACAAAGCAAAAACATGATTTAAAATACGCAAGCATGCTTCTCAAAACAACTTTATAAGGAAACAATTTTATTTTTCATTTTTATGGACAAGACTCATGTAATAGGAGAGTGAAATAGAGGTGATACCTATGATACCAGTCCAACCATAATTTAAACAACAACCATAGAAGCAACACAACTATGAAAAGCTAATCATCGCAAATCAAATTCTAAATCATAATATTAATGAAAGTCACAGAGCACAAATTTCACAATTAAGGAGATAGCGTAAGGCCATCAGAGGGATAAAATGACGTGGGAAGTGAAAGAGGTGAGACCATGAAATGAAAGGATTTTTTTAAAAAAGCTACAGTGTTCTGAGATGAAAGTGACAAACATGAACATTAATCATCAACAAATTATTGTAAATATTGACAATCAAACAAAAGGGGTATTCTAATTTCAAATTACTATACATAGTGACAATCAAACAAAAGGGGTACTCTAATTTTCCAATAGAGTTGAAGAAAACCTGCAAATTTTTATGGATATTATCAAACGCAGACAATCTAATATATTGAAAACGCTAAACTAATAATAATATTATGAAGACAAGAAGCCAACAAGATTACTAAAAAAATTGCAGACAAAAATGCTTCATACAAAAATTAAATTAAACTAGTAAGAAGGAAAAGATACGCGATTCCTTGTGCTGAGTAGCAAATTGGGACAACGAGTTTGGAAACGATTCCACCTCTTTTAAGTCGAAAAGCCACAAAATGTTTTAAAATTTGAACTATGGAACCAAGAATTCTCAAAACTTTGGGTACTATTTGATCTCCGAAAATCTTCCGCTGAGTAGTGAAAAGAAAGGGATTTATATAAGAGAGATTTGGGCGAATTTCTTGTTAGAAACGATGTGGGAGAATCCCAAATTCAAAAATCTCAAAGGATAAGGGTGGGTGAGCTGGAGGGTGTACGAATTCGTACCATTTTCAATCAGAAAAGAGAGGAGATTCGTCCGATTTTGAGCCAAGGAAGAGCTTGTACGGAGATGGAGACACCTGGCCTTGTCCTCCAACTTTTGAGGACCACGTTTGTCACGACCGAGATCTAGACCCTAGCCAAAACTGGTATCGTTGACCTCTCGAAGGTCGCAAACAAGCCTACATACGTCATAATTACGTTGTATAGGTCAATTTTAACGGAAAATTTAAAAGTTTTGTTGCTTCAAGTACACATAAACTTCATAGTAAGAATTTCATTATATCAGATCAGTTCAAAACAAAAACATAATAATGAGATATTGAAATGAAGGAAATAGTTCACAACTGCATAAATATAAACTTGCCAAAATGGCATCAATACAACGTCTGAAATAAGTAAGTAAGAAAAACTAGTGGAACATCCTCCACCAGCTCATGCCTACATCTAACCTAGTGTAACAACTCTAAAAAAATGAATAGGATAAATACTTAAGGTGATTTATTTATTATTTAAAATCAGAAATTTTAAGGGCAAAATGGTCCTTTCACTAAGCTAATTAAATCAGTTTTTTATTTAAATTAATAAAGAGTCCTAGTTTGACTAATTCCCAAACTAAAGCTCCTATTATTTTACTACTCTCTCTCACGATCGCTCTCACGTTCATCATTCTCTCTCTCACGTTGTTTTTTGCCAAAAACAACTTGAAGAACTGAAAATTGGTGAATTGAAAGTTGAATTTTATTTGAACATGAAATTTTTAATATTTTAAATTGCTTTTTGTTCTCATAAAGTAAAAAGGGAAAAGGGTCTGATATACCCCTCAACTTTGTCATTTAGAGCTTATATACCCCTTGTTATGAAAGTGGCTCATATATACCCCTACTTGTAAACAAATGGCACACATATACCCTTTTCCTCTAACGAAAATGAAAAAATTATAATTTTCAATCAAAATTTTTATTATTTTTTTCTAAAAAATATAATCCCATATGAGTAAATTTAATCCTTGTCAAACATATTTTTTGACATTTTTTTTGTTTCAATGGCTAATTTATAATTATTATTTTGATAATCAAATTTATTTATGTTTCACTAATATTCTTGTAAAACTTATTGTAGATGACCAAATTTTTTTTGAATACAAAATTAAATTACAATACACACAAAAAAAATAGTTTAATTTTTTTTCTTTAAACTAAGGAATGAAAGAAAAAATAAAATAAGAATAAGAAACTTAAATAATTTTAATAAAAGAAGTCAAAAAAATAATTTATGTATGAAAAAAAAAAAATATACCTTGAACTTTTATAGAAGAATCATATATACCACTAAATAATTTTTTATAAAAAATTTATAAGTAATAAATATAAATTTAAAACTAATTATTTAAAATTCCGTTAAATGAAGGGTATATCTGAGCTATTTTGTAACGGCAGAGGTATATGTGAGTCGTTTGTATAACGGTAAGGGTATATATGAGCCACTTTTATAACGAGGGGTGTATCAGCTCCAAATAACAAAGTTGAGGGGTATATCAGATCCTTTTCCCAAGTAAAAATTTCATAATTTACGAAAACTATCAACACTTTTCAAACTTGTATGTAATTTTACTGGATTAGCAAAACTTGTATCATAAACAAAGTACTAAAATATTCTAACACGCTACATTAATAAGTCATCACAAATTTCATGTTTCTTTTATAAACAAATACTTGCGAAAACACGTTATTTTAAAATTCCAAATACACATACTTTTACAAAGATCTACTGATCCAATAAATTAGCAGCAGTAACTAGCTATTTTAAAAAAAATTATAATCCTCCCACTTGGTACAAACGATTTCTTCACATCAACCATGAGACTTTTGTTTTCTTAAAAAATGAGTTCCTTTACGCAAATATAAATTTATGGACCAAATTTAACATTAAAAAAAATGGATTTCTTTAAAAGTAAATTAAAACCTACTTTTTGAAGAAATTAAGATTTAAAATCGTCATTTGAAATTAAAATTAGAAAAATCATTACATTTTATAAATAAATACTTATTTCAAAGTTTAAACTTCAAATTTGAACTCCTAATTCAATATTGAAATGCCTAGTTAGTCCTATTTTCTTTGAGAAAATTTAAGTAGGAATTCATAAATACTAAGATTGTGTACCTACACATTAAAACAATTACTGATTCTTGCAAAAAGAGTAAGAAAGAGATTTAGATATTTACTATTTTTTTATTTGTTCATTTTAAATATTTTACATATCTCGTAAAAAATAATAATCAATATAAATATTTATTATAGATGTGTATAAGTAAATTTTATACAATAAAAAACAAGTAAAAGAAAAGAAGAAAAAAAATACTCACACAATTTTAATATATTTATCAAACTTTAACTTTAATAAAAATTTCAACAAAGTAAAATAATGTATCAGGTCGAAGGAGAGAGACACGCGCGAGACTCAATTCGATGGGCGCACTGCGTGGCTGTTTTGGACGAGTCACGTACTGCTGGAGTTTCTGGTTTCATTCTTGTTCTGGGTTGACGTTATTGAGGCTGCACATGTATTATTGTTCGATTAGGAAAATTGAGAATAGAGTAGTGAAGGGGTTATTTGGGCCGGGTCTTGTGAATGGGACCAAGAATTTGGTTTTTTTCTTGCATTGAAAAGCTAAGGCCCAATTCAATTTCAAAGGAAAAAAGACCCTTGGTCTTGAAAATGATAAGATGATACAAAATTAAAACTAAATGAATCATGCTTTCAATTAATTATGAAGCCTCTTAATTTAGACAACGTTACACAATCATCTTGACACAAGGTTTTAATTATTATTAGTTTTTTCTTTTTGAATTAAAAAAATGCTAACTTAGTTAAAGCACCATTTTAGTAAAACGGTTTTCTAAATATTTATTGTAAACTATATAAATCAATATATTTCAAGTATATAGAAAAGTATTTTATAGGAAAAAAAGGAAAATTGCCATAAAACTAAAGTATTTTTTATTTTTTCAAAATAATTACTTCATATTGTTTGAAATTCAACAAGTTTGAAAAATAAATTAAATAGCAGAGGGATAAAATTGAGTGTTAACACAAAAAAGGATAACAAATAAAAGATGATAGACCCACTCTGTAAGCCTATAAATCTAACTAATGCATTGTTTCCTAATTAAGGACTCCTCATTTCCCCTCACCGCCTTCTCTGGATTTCTAATTAATAGACCCCATATTATTTTTGTTAAGAATTTCAAAGTAGACAAAGAATGAATTACTTTTTCTAGGCTCAAAAGGTCGTCATGTAATTTGATTTGTAGTTCTTTAAGCCAAGTATTAATGTGGCCATCTTTGTTTGTAATGATTTATTGTTATATTATATCTAGTAAATAGGAGTATTCGTTTAACAGGAAAAAATATTTTGACTTATTTTTTAAAACACTAGAACCCAATGCATACTCCTAAAACCCCCAAATTATTCATGTTTGGAAGTTCAAGGATTTTCGGGTATTCTCTATAAACTGAATCAAAAACTTTACTTTATTATACAAATTCAAATTCAAATACAAATTCAAATTTTAAGAAAGATCTGCATTTGAGTGTCTATGTGTATGCGAAAAGAGAACAATATCCTCACTATATTTCAATGCAAATTTTTGGTTATATGCTTCACCATAATTAAAGTAGACACTGAATCATATGTGCACTTAGTAGCTTAAAATATAATCACACTAGACTTATTTTTCCTCATCTTCGATGAAGAGGATGATTATCCATGTAAATGATGAAAGTTTAACATAATAAAAGCAAAAATTACTAGAGTTAATGATTGATAGTAGAATTGGGAAGAAATGAAGAAGTGGGAAGTTATTTGTAAATATCTAAAAGGTAATTGGATGATTAGGGATGTAGTGGGGTTAGTTTCTATTTAAAAGAGGAAATAAACGCTTCAATTTAAAAACATTATCGATTTATCCTTTTGGAAAATGGGCCATCGACCCAAAAAAATAGAAAATTGAATTTCCAATAAAAAATTGACAAATAGTTAAATCAATTTAGATATACATTATAACCTGATGTGACTGCAATACATCAAAATTTTCGAAGATCAGACTCGAATCATTCTATAACACCACATAACTCTACTCTTAAAATTATAATCGTTCATGTAGCACTTCAAACATTGAGAGAGGCTAAAGAGGGTTAACTGAAAAGTCCACGAACCTAAAATGGGCCATGGACCCTTCACGACTCCATATACGGATCGTTTAGGGGACCAAGACTCGCTTAGGGCAATGTGACCAACAGTCAAAGGCTGACAAGGAGGGGATCACCTGGACGGGACCCTAGTGGCCCGTGGTGGCCTGTACGGATTTTTTGGGGGTCCATACATGTCAACCATCAATTTTTATATTTTGGGTAAACTTCAAACAATCATATCTCTCATCACATAATGAACTAGGTGGTCCATGACTTATTTAAATAAAGGTCTTTGAAATCCTTCCGAAACCATCAAATTTTCCTCATTTTAAGTTTACAATAAAAAGTTATGTCTGTTTTAGAGAAGCATTGTCGGCCAAATGAAGTTTAACGGCCATCTATACGGCCTGTGAATTTTCACGGACCAGGATGCCTTAACGGTCTGTGAAACCTCCCTTTTAAGGTATCTTGTAAAATTTAAAAGTTGGGGTAATTTTGGTCTTTCTCCTATACATTTGGTATTTAAACTACAACATTTAACCCTTATTCTAAGCCTAAACCACGGTGTTTTACACCTAATTAAGGGCTTAAAAGTGTTAATAAATTCATTTACGTTAATTAACACTTCAAGATATTAAAACAAGGTTCAAAGAGAAGAAAAACTACGGTTCACGTGTTCTTTGAGTTTCGTCGATTTTACCAAAAAACCTCGTTCTTGCAAACATAGTGTTAAACTAGGTCTTCTACATTCTATACATTTACTTTCAAATCAATAAAAAGGGTAATCTGGGATTCTATCCTTAGATTTGAGTTTCTAGAGATTAGTTGATTTTGAGTTCTTGAGTTCCTGATTCTTTTGGAATTATTATCCCTAATTATTAAATTTCTATATGTTATGCGTTGTGATTCTTTAGTTGGTTGGATCATGTCTATATTTCAACATGAACTCTATGATTTGAGTATTCTTTAGATGAGGAATGTTACTGAGTTATGAGTTCTTGAAATCTGAGTATTGAATTTTCTATATGGTTATTGAGATCCTGTGGTTGATTCGTTCATGTCTAATTTCAGCATGAACATTATTCTTGAGTATTCATGGAATTCTGATTCAGAATCTTTTAAACAAAATATTAGTGTTTAAACTGAATTTTGAGGAAGTAATGAGGAGTTTAAGAAAAAATATAAGAGAACTAAGTCCTTCCAAAATATTTTTTTATATGAAGAAAGAGTAGACCCTTTTTTTAGAAAAGTTAAAAGAGTTTTTAGAAAAATTAAGTACAAGAAACTACCTCTTAAAGAGGTTTTTTTTCTTAGTATATCTCAACAAAGAGAAAGTATTTTTACTTTGAAGAAAGAGAACATTGTTTTCTAAATGAGCAATGAGCTGCAGAGATATTTCAAAGCAGGTAACTCTTTTAAATGGTTAGCTTGAGAAATTATTTGAAACTAGAGAAAGAGAAATGTTTTTATACATTTGAGAAAGGTTATATATTATTTATAAAAGTATTAAATACCAATATAAGGGAGAGTTCAAACAACTCATATCCCCCGTAAACTATGTTTTGCCAACATGGGTGCAAGATCATACTTTTTTAGATGAATCCTAAGTTCCTTTGGAAGAGCTTAGTGGATCCTCTTAGTTGAGGTGTCCTATATCCCATATAGGATAGTTCTGGCAACGTGGACAAGGTGTTGTATTATTGTGATGGTTGTCAGTTAGAGAATGTCCCAATAGAGTTAAAGTGTAATTTTCATATTACTTATTATGTTGAGTGTTAGAGATAAGTAAATATTTTTGTAAAGCTCAAATAATTTCATTCCTTTAGTTCATTACATTAGTTGAGTTTATGTAATGTCTATTGCAGCTCTTGAATACATTTATTTTTTTAGTTATATTACATACTCATACATTCAAATGTACTGATGTCATTTGACCTATATCCTTTTATGATGCAGATAAAAGTGTTTAGGATCATCACATGTGCTTTGTTGAGATTACTCTACTCTCCAGTTAGCTTTTAGTGAACCTCATTGTATTCCGAGGACTTCACATTAACTTTTAATTTAGTTGTTTAGAGGTTTCATGGGTCTTATCCCAAAATCTATCTTAGACATTAGAGACTTCATGCATAGATAAAGTTGACGAGTCTTCTAGTACTATTTTTCCTTGCTTTTTTTTTTTGAAAACTATTATGCTTATATTATTGAGTATTTTAGAGACAAATGAGTTGAATATTTAATTTGAGTTTAAATTTTCAAAATTCTATTTTAAGTATTATTGCTTGAGTGAGTTTTCCGCTATTTAGTCATCCAAGCCAAAGGTTTGCTTGGGGACCAAAAATGGTTGTCGAGTATCATCCACGTCTAGGATGTAGGCTCGGAGTGGGACAATGTTTGTATCTGAGCATAGAGTTAAAGTACCCTAGGGTTGATATGAAGTCGTGTCAATAGGATCTTACTTATATTTGTGAGGGTCCTACTTATATAAACGAGGGACTACACACATTTAAGAAAAAAATTCTCTTCTTTCATACTCTAAATCGTGAAATAGAACCATGTCATAAGAAACTTAGGATTCTCAAATCCATTCAAGTACCCTTCATACTCAAGCTAGTCGAAAATCAAATCCCAAATCCTTATCGACGAGTTATTGTCAGCAAAAGTCTCTAGAAAGTCATAAGATTGTAGAGGGGCATGAGAGAAACCTGTGAGTGAGCTTATGTTGACATTCAAAAGAATGTACTAGAAAGTTATAAGATTATAGAGGGGCATGAGAGAAACTTGTGAGTGAGATTATGTTGACATTAAAAAGAATGTACTCTTATTCATATGAATTGTGCGTACAAGCTAAAAAGTAGATGTACTTCCAACCTCTCTTATCTAAATCTTGTTTCGATTGAGATGCTTATGACGAAGTGTGTTGAGCTTGGACAATATTTCCACTCGAAAAGATAGTATCACTTATAATGTCATAAGTCCTAGTAGTAAAAGTGCCGAGAGATAGAAGAATGCATGCAGAGGTATAATTATCTAAGAAAGGAAGATAGTGATATGAGATGAATTATGTTGTTGCAGTCATGCCCCCAGTAGTTATAACTGAGGAGTTTTTCCTTATGAGTAAACTAAGAAGTAATGAGTTTGTATAAATTTCATGATAGAAGGTAGAGTAATTGTAAGTCAGGATGAGTTAGAGTATACTTTCACCAAAAGGAAGTTTATGATGCTGCAATATTGTGTTAGTAAAGACCAAGTATATGTGTTGAATAAAATAGCAGAGTAGTCATCAGGTGATAGATCTAAGTTAGGCTTACGATTTTTAAGGGATAGCCTCATGACATTTAGATGGTTAGAACTAATTAGGCAATGATGATTTTTAAGGGAGATCCCATGATATTCATGAACTATGCTAATTTTATTCTCACTTTGATGCGATACTTAAGAAACTCTCTTCTAATTTGGTTATCCTTATTATCAAAAAAGTTTTATTTCCTTCTTCAAAAATCATATTTTTAAAATTCATTATTCAAAAAAAAAAATCCTTCCCCACCCCACCCAACCACAAAACAAACATAGAAGAGAAAAATTCTTAATTATTTATTAAATCAATAACAAAAAAAAAGAGAAGCAAAATAATTATGGTTGCCTCTTTTATTCTTTCAAAAAGAAAGAACTTCACGGACCATGCGCACTTGATTTTTACTTTTATGAGATACTTCAGTTACTCTTTTTGGATTCGGTAGTCTTATCAAAAGGTTTTATTTCAGACTCTAAAATATTAGATTATTGAGTAACAAACATGTATATATATGGGAAAAGTTGTTGAAAGACTATCTGAACCTGTTATCAAAATAGTCCCTTTTACATCATGATTGAAATTGGTCATACCTTATAAGAATATTGATATGAGATCCTCTATTTGATACTGAAGAAGAAACTATACATCAACAATTGTATGAATATCTTTACTGATATTTACCACCAAATTTCTTTGGAAGAGATACCATTTAGGGAGCAGTTATGGGTAAGCCGCTTCACGTAGACATGGCAACAAGGAGTAAAATAAGACCAAGTTATGTAAGAGTGAGGGTAGAAGTGGATTTATTGGGGAAATTTCACATATCCATAAACATTGGCATGAAGAAGAGGAATGAAGAAATTTTGAAAAATGAACTTTGATAAAATATAATTATGTTACTAAATATTACAATACATACATGATATCAAGTAAATAATGAGGAACAATGCTATTGTTATGAATCATCCCCATCCCAATAACTGTACTAACAAGTATATCACAGGGATAGGTATTGGGACAAGTAGGTCAAATACAAGCAACATGGACAGGCTTTCAGAAAGGATAATTTGCATCTATATTAAGGGTATTGTTAAATAGAACATGATATCATTATGAGAGGGGATCATGAATTATGGGAAAGAAAGAATCTACGTTTCTCATCCCCAATTGTGAGTCTAAGCTTCTCATCTCCCTTCTATTGTCTATGAGTTACCTATTTCTTATGTTTAGTGTTTCTATGATTCAGTTTGGTTTTTTGTTGTTTGCATTGTTGCATTTACTTTGTGGATTTGTAATTTAACTGTTACGACTCGAGGGTATACCCTAGAAGTTATGATATTCTTGAATCTTAACACAGTATCGTCAACCTCTCGGAGGTCTAAGACAAGCCATTAGATATCGTTCATTGCATAATCGTAAAATAGCGAAAAATTTAAAACTTTTCATAGCACATCATATGCTAGAACATTACTTCATATATATATATATATATACATATATATACACACACACACACATAGTTAGACTCTAAGTGTCTTGTGCCATCTTAGACTCAAAATCAATAGAGTAAAATAGGGACACGACCCTTAACAACATAAAATATAAGTCTAAACTATTACGTGAATTTAAAGAAATATCCTGACATAGGCAATCCTTGAATCTTAAGGGTCCCTTTACTTGAACTTGGGAGATATATCCAAGCTCTTCACTTAGGAGACATCTTCTAGCCATCACCAGCTACACTTGTGTAAAAAGATGATGAAGAATGGTATTAGTACAAGAATGCACTAATTATGACAACTATGCAAAAACATGCATTTAAAGAGGACATTTCATTTGAAATCATGAAACATGTCTTTTAAGTAAACTTCATGAACATATACACATATAAGCTCAAGATAGTTCACATACATGATAGAGACATGGATACTACTCATAATAGCACATAACGGCATTCATCATACTTTAAAACATATTCAATACATACCATACATTACCTCTCTTTCTATCTTACTTCTTTCCTTAAGTAACCCTCAAGTGTACTTAGTAAAATGTCTCACTTTGAGGTCACCTTAGAATATTCTTTCATAATATGCTTCATAAACAGAACCATATATACTCACAATTCATAAGCATATCAAAGACATCAACTTCACATAAGGACCATCACCTAAGGCAACTCCTAAGTCACACTAGTGCTATATGTAGGTAGCATCCCATACTGCTACTTCCACCAAGTGTATCTATGAAGTCAACCTAGCTAGGCATAACATATTCAACAAGTCATAACATAATCTATCAAGTCATAACATATTCATTTACAACTTGAAATAAGGCCACATACTTCATACCAACATATAAGGACTCTTTACGTTACTACAACCTAAGTCATTATTATTTTAGTTCATATCGTAGGTAAACTAACCTCATAACCCCTTCACAATGTTACTTGTACAATGTACACATGGAGTCCCATTCCCCACATATACTAAGTAAACTCATTTGGAAGTCATAAGCGTAATTGACACACATAGTCATAATTCATATATTAACATAACAAGGTCACTTAACATGCATTCGTACAAGTCATATATAACATAAGTATTTACTTCATAAAGGTCTCCAATCCTATCCTTTCTTGAAGTCTCTAGCGCAATGCATAGGTAGGGTCCATAGTCCTCCTATACAAAGTACACTTCTCAAGGAATTTAGATTAGAGATCATATTATTATATTACTTAATTTATTAACCTTTGGGAGACATATCCATAACAAACATAGACCATGTGAGCTACATGATATCGGCTGTTCTACTCCCACACCAAAAAAAGAGGGTTAACACTTGTCGAAGGTGCAACCTTTCATACATAGCTATTCTAGTTGGGTCCACTAAGCAAGAGTCATATGTGGGAAAATATTTATGGAACAAGGAGATTGCTTCTAGAAACCTTGACTAACTAAGAAGGAAGGTTTCTATATCATGAGACAACACATATATTGGGAACCCACACTACAAGTCTTGAAGAAATCCATGTGAGAGGTCGGACTTACTAACGTGAAGCTCTCACTCTTGTTTTTCATGTTCACTTGGTGCTAAGCAATAACTCCCTTTTTAAATATCATTAAGCCTTTAGATACCATTATTTCATAAAGAATAGGTCTTAGGAACTTACTCCCTCATATATTATATTGATCTAAGGTATCTAGGGTGACAATACTACATTCATCGTAGAACCTACAATATGTGAGAATTTTCTTTCACATAATCATATCATATTCATATACGCATGTGTGTGTGTACACATATATGTGAGATCTACCTTCATATAAACACCTTTAGGCACATATGTTCATAACTTCATAAATCATATACTTTACATGCATAGAAATAGGTAATGATGCATAGGGGAACTATACTTTCCTTAGTCATCATGAATCTATCCTACTGATAGATATGCATAAATTGTGTGTGTTTTCATTGGTGAACATGATCACATAATGACTATCACATAGTATTGAGGAAGCCGCCCTCTAAAGATCACAACACATGTACAACATTCCTTAAGTCTGAATTCATACACACATATATAGTATTAAGGACTATAAACTACAAATATTCACATTACATCATAGGAGACAAGAACATACTTAATCATTAGAATAGAAGACTCCTAGCATACTTTGATCACACATTCATATAGGGTTCATATGGGTCGGAGTCATGCTATAAGAGTATTCATCAACATTATCCATCTTAGACCATACCTAACCCTAAAATGATCATCACATATATACCTAAATTATCCACACACCTAAATCATGGAACTAGTGTGGGAGGCTACTCATATACGTCAGATAACATCAATTCACTTAAAACATGATATTAGAATCAAGGCTAAATCCTTCAACTTCCTAAGTATGAAAATAATTATATTAATTCATCTCGCATCTAATGCCTTCAAGGCCATGATCATAATACATAAACATGTAAAAGAATATAAACATCGGCACCATAAGTGGACCATACCAATCAACACAATTCAATGTACAATCTAGGATAAATAGAAGAAATTGGTAAACTTACAAAATCTCCAAGTTAATGATCTTGCTTGATCATTCCCCCATGATTCATATTCAATTGATATAGTTAGTAATAGAATTAAGCAATTTAATACAGTGTCATCACAATTCTATAAGCATGAAATCAAGATTACAATAGCCACAATATAGGCCAATTTGAGAAACTAGGAGGATCATGAGTTCTTCATAAAATTGGATAAAAATTTATCAGGAAATAAGTAACTAAACATATATTCATTATAAGAATGTTTTTGAAATAAATTTGAGAACGAACCCATGGCTAGATTAAAAAATAGGATTTTTGACTTAGAATCATCTTTGAAAACCTTTGAAAGGACTCCACATAAATGGTTATATAGGATTGAAGGATCACAATACCTTATTGATGGAAGACCCATGAAGGATTGGGAAAGAAAGAACCAAGAATCCAACTCCATAGCTTGTTCTTGAGCTTGGTCTTCAATAGAGGTTTTAGGAGAACTTAGAAAAGATGAGAATTTTAGGGATTTTGATTTCTTAATGGGTGTTGGGGTTTTGTCTTGGGAAAGGGTTAAATAGCTCTAAAAATCAATTAATAAATGTCCCCCTAAGTTACGAAAAAACCCCATATTTATTAGGACTTTTAGACATGTCAAACTCAACTTTCAGTTTTGGAATCTTCGTCGAGGAACAAGTCCGTGTCGTGGATAAGTTCCCGGATGTTCTTGGAACTTAATTTTGGACAGTGAAGTGTGCTACAAGGCTGCGGTGCGCCTGTAAAGGCACAAATTCTGCTGCCTTGGGCAGCCTGCTTGGCCAAAGTTTGGGTCCCTTCGTGGACCTCTAGGGCGATCCTTGGGAGGTTGGACCTGGACGTTTTGACCTTTAACATGCTTATTATGATACTAGGTTCAAATATGCTGCCTTTCAACTCCAAAAAACACAAAAAATAAGGCAAACATACAAGGACTCAGTAGCACATCTAAAGAACAACTTTTGGACGTCTTAACGTTCTTAGATGTTTGACATCCAAATTACTTGAAATCAATTATGAAAACTATAAAACAATTAATTAACCTATTATTAACCTTTTTAGGGACATGTGAGGCTCTTGCTACCTTAGCTCATTTTGAGGGTGTAACATGAACTCTAGTCTTGTTAATATAGTTGAGAAGTTGGTTACTGTTACATTGGACTTGAGTTCATTAAAACCATGCATAACATCTTGAACTATACCCAAAGAAGGAGAGGTTGATATTGGTTGCCAAGAAAGTGACTAAGGCAACCTTTTCTTCTATGGCTTCTCTTCACCCTGATATTGGGAGAGTTTTGGAAGTCTTAGATGAGATTAAAACCTCTTTTAGAGACCTCCAACCAATCTATCTACCACACCTACAAAACATTCTACTATTGATAAACTAGTGGAAAATAGCAATGAGGAGGAAAGAAAATCTTAGAAGATCGGTAATGACAAAAGGAAAGCGAATATGACTGAACAAAACAAGACTGAGTTATGGGACAAAAGAAAGAATGCAAAAGAATTTTAGAATGAACGACAAATTATGACTCGTTACATCAATGTTTTGGAGGAGAACAAATTGAAGAAATTTCTCAAGAGAATCTATTACCTTGGGCAGTTGGTGAAGACTTCAATATAATTCTCAGTGAAAAAGAAAAGTTTGTAGTGTTGAAACCCAATTTTAATCCTTCACAATATCGATTACTTATAAAGCTTCCTCAAGCTTGAATAATCTAAAATAACTAGTTTAACTAGTTTTCGAATATTTCAAATATAAAATAAAAAAATTTGCAAGTTATTTAAATAGTTTTGTCACTTTTTATAATTTTTACATAATTATTACTATATTTGTACATTTTATGAATATTTGAAAATCATCTCAAAATATTTTATTTTTCTAGTTGAATATTTTATTTGAATAAAATAATTTTGAAGCATATAAGAGGGAGAAGGTATGAAACGAAAACAGGGGAAAGCGGGGACAGAATAAAGAATATACATACAAAATATTTGTAGAAAATAGTGTAAGAGGATAAAGAGGTCTAGGGATTAACTTGAGCTAATTTGTGGCCTTGGAAATCTCTTATCTTGCTTGTTGTTCCAGTCGCTGCTCGAAAAAAGGTAATATCCCTTCCCATTTATTAAATTCATCTTCATCTCGTGTTTTTGTTGTTTAAGTTTTAGATTTTGATTATATTGTTGTTATTTACTTTCTGATGATTTCCTTAATGGTGATACCGATTTGCTTTTTAAGCATTTGAATACAGTTAAATGTTACTCCTCTTGCTGATAAAATATGTTGTTGCATTGAGTTATTGATCTAGTTTAAGCTATGTTTTCATCAAATCTTCCCCAACTTTTGTCATAGTTTTAGAGTATATTTGGTTGAGTAGCATGCTCTAATACTTTCCAGTTGTGTTTAATCATATTATTGCTTAATTTTTGTAAATCTCAAGCATTATTTGCTTATTCTCCTTAAAGATCAAGTTTGTATGAATAAAATAGATCGATGATGTATAGTATAAAGCCCACCCCTTGAAAATCCTTTCATTTGTTTGTTCTTACAAGCTTCCAAATATTTAAATATTGACATGTTGATTTTCTACTTTGGATTGCCATTTTTTATCTCATGAGATTGTTGTTATTTTGTTTGCTTCCTTATTAGCTTATGATTCATATTGTGTGTATGGTTAAGGTCTACTAATATATGAGTTAATACAGCGTGTATGCCTCATTAATGAACAACTTTTTTGTTTATATAACGCCATGAGAGTCTAGTTGGACTCAGAATCTTCTTATTTGTCACCGTCCGAGCTACCCCCGGACGCGGACATGGAACCTAGGACCACAAGCGATCCCAAGCTAACCCTGTTGGCATGATCATGAGCATACTAAAGATAATAAACTATTGCGGAAGATAAATTATACATAAAATGAAAAGATAGGGAATACCCATATTCTATAACTGAGATATTTGAAAACAATGAGTTTAATACAAAAGAAATATTAACTCAATACTAAACTGAATTTAACTATGTCTGAAAATAGCCTCTAAACTAGACTATAAAAACGGGGACAAGCCCCAGCTAAATCTAGCAAAAACTGAAACTAAATGACTAAATAGTGAAATTAAACTCATGACTATTGTCCTTAGAGAATGAGGACTCACCACTGAGTCTGCTGAACTAGAGATTGGGAAATCGATTTATGCGTGATCTGGATGCTGAGAATCTGAACTTACATCATGAGAATATGTAGCGCATGTATGCGTCAGTACATGAAAGGTACTGGGCATGTAAAATAGAGTAAAGATGAAATAAAACATAACTGAACAAGCACAAAAACAAGTATAATAATCTGAACATGATGTGCTGATTTTTGAGCTAACTAGATGCAATGACCAATTTATAACATGCTGAAACTGAATACTGAGTATACTGATAAATGGTCAATGCAGAGAGCCTGAATGAACTGTGGGAGCTAGTAATAACCGATAATAAAACCCCATGAGCTAAATGTGGAGTCCGATGTATACGCCTCATTGAGAGGACCCAATATACCCTGCCAAAGGTATAAAGACATGCTGGCGTGATCACTAAACTGATTTCCCACATAGGGGACTTACAACCTTCTTGTCTAGTAGTTCTGGGACTATTGGGTAAGCTAAACCCTAGTCCAACTTGGTATTATGCTACTCCCAATAAATTCTGTAAATTAACTGATTATATCTGAAATTCATGTAAATACTAGATAGCTCGAAACTTACCAGGCAAACTGAAAATCCAACAATTAATCTGGTAATTACGCATTTATAACTGAGGCATGTATATCTGAAGTGTCTGAAATATATGACCTAGCATGTGTAATTTAAGAACTAAAGAAATATAAAGTTAGGGTTCTGAAATTCATGCAATAATCTGAGTAATAACATGATAATCGAATTTGGAACATATATTTAATAAATTCATGAAGTTATATAAAGTTTTAGAAACCCTACGTTTAATCATGATAAGAGAATAAAAAACTGACTGAAACTAAGGACCTAATGGGTTAAAGAAATCCACTAGTGAAATCCCAGATACCTGGTGATGAAATCCACGGAAAAATACTAAAGTTTCGAGGCTTGAACTGTTGAATCTTGTGGCGTTCTTGAACTAGGATTCTTAAGCTTTTTTCTCATCTCTTGCTTCTAATATTCTATGTTTTGATTTAATGATTTGACTTGGATATGTTTAATTATGTTTATAGGCTTCAACTGACTAAAATCTGATGATTTAGGGTCAAAACGATGTAACTTAGGGTTTAAACGGAGTGGGAAAGGTCAAAAATATCTCTGTGAAGGTTGTTGTCGACCTTCACGACGGCTAGTAGTGACGGTCCGTCGTGAGCCCGAGGCCCCGTCGTTGGGTCCGTCGTGAGGGCCTGTTCAACAAGCCATTTCTAAAATAGGCATAACGTTTTACTCGTAGCTCTGATTTTAGCAAGGTCGCTTGCTATGCAAAGATAATTCAATTATCTATATGTGGGTAAGTAACGTGAGACCTAAATCATTTTGTGATAATAATTATGAGCATTTTAATTTGACCCAACTGCATTTCCCCTTAACGGGCTGCAAATTTTCCACCTATTGTCATACCTACGAACCGTAGGTCCACCTACGAAACATGCTGGTCATCCATAGCTCTTGTCAAACAGTGGTTGAAAGGAGTCTTGATCGACGATCACGGACTACGGACCATAAGTTAGTCCGTCGTCCAAGACTTAACCAATTTTTCTAGGCTGAAATTTTTGGGAGTTTCTGATCCCATCGACGGTTGTGCAGGACAGATTAGGGTTCAGGTTACGATCCGTCGATGCCTCTGTTGGTAGCACCTGCAGATTTTTCAGAAAAACTAATTTTTGGTTTGTTTTGACTATGGGGTGTTACATTATCGCCCCCTTGGGAACATTCGTCCTCAAATGAAGACTAAACTAGCTGAAATAGAGGGAGAGAGATGCAAACCCCATTACTAAACATGGAGAACTGAGTTCTGACTGAATTGAGTTCTGAGTACATGCAATTACGCTAAAAATGAATGTACAAACTGAGGGAACATGATTTTAAAACTGAATTTACGCATGAATGACTGTAAAACTGAAGAGGAACTATTAACTCAAGCTGGAATGACTTTCAAGAATCTCAACTGGAACATCCTCATAAGAAAGACTATGTTTCACCACCACACTCTCTAATGGCACTATAGAGACTAGGTCACCCATACACTTCTTCAAGAGTAAGATGTGGAAGACCAGACGCACTGCTGCTAATTTTGCTGACAACTCTAACTCATATGCCACCTTGACAACCCTTTTCAAGATCTTGTAACGGCCTACATATCTAGGATTGAGCCTTCCTTTCTTTCCAAATCTCATCACCCCTTTCATAGGTGAGACTTTCAGAAAAACCCAATCATCAACTTGGAACTCTAGTTCCCTTCTCCTTACATTTGCATAAGATTTCTAACAATTTTGGGCTGTCTTAAGTGTATCTCTATTTAGTTTCACTTTCTACATAGCATAAAGGACTGAACCTTGCCCTATCAAAGCTTCTTCACCTACATCAAACCAACCAACAAGAGATCTATATCTACGCCCATATAAAGCCTCACAAGGGGCCATCTGAATGCTGGAATGGTAGCTATTGTTGTAGGTAAACTCAATAAGAGGAAGGTGATAATCCCATCGATCACACAATCTCTTAACATATTCTCTAAGGTATGAATGGTACGCCCTGTCTTCCCATCTGTGTGTGGATGAAATGATGTACTAAGGTTAACTTGAGTACCAAGACCTTTTTGAAATGATTTCCATAAATGATAGGTAAACTATCTGAGGATCTCTATCTGAGAAGATAGACAAAGGAACCCCATGCAACCTCACAATTTCAGTAAGGTAAAGCTTGGCATAGTCCTCTGCTGAATATGTAGTCTTGACCACTAAAAAGCGAGAAGACTTAGTCATCCTATCAACTATCACCCAAATTGAGTCATGTTGTCTGCGAGTACGAGGTAACCCTGTGATGAAATCCATATCGATCACATCCCACTTCCAAGTAGGAATATCGATCTCTTGAATCATACCTCCTTGTTTATGATGTTCTACCTTGACTTGCTATCAATTGGGGCACTTACTCACATAGTCTTCTATATCCCTCTTCATGCCATTCCAGTAATAGACTTCCCACAGATTGTAGTACATCTTAGTGGCATCTGGATGAATAGAATACCTGAAGTTGTGAGCTTCTGCAAGAATATGCTGCCTCACTCTCCCTCTTGAGGAACACACAATCTACCTTGGTAGCGAAGTACACCATCTCCCCCTTGGGAGAAAACCTCCACTCTCTGATTGTTGACGGCACCCTTTAGTTTAAGCAAGATCAGATCACTCTCTTGGTTTTACTTAACCTCTACTATCAAAGACGATTCTGCCCCATTTTGAACTGTTACACTGCTGTCTGATATGCTCATAAGGCGTACTCCCAAGCGAGTAAGTCTGTGAATATCCTTCACTAGCTCCTTTCTTTTATCCTCGACATGGGCTACACTACCCATTAATAATCTACTAAGAGCATCGGCCACTACATTTGCCTTTCCAGGATGATAATGCACACTCATATCATAATCCTTAATGAACTCAAGCGATCTCCTCTGGCAAAGATCAACTCTTTCTGGGTGAACACATACTGAAGGCTTTTATAATCGGTGAACACATCTACATGAACACCATACAAGTAGTGTCTCCATATCATGAGTGCAAACACCACTGCTACATGATCGAGGTCATGAGTTTGATAGTCCCTCTCATGCACCTTAAGCTTTCTAGAGGCATAAGATATAACCTTATCTCTTTGCATCATCACACAACGAAGGCCATCTCTGGATGCATCGCAATAGATTACATAACCATCTGAACCCTCTGGTAGAGTCAAGACAGGAGCTATAGTCAATCTAATTTTCAATTCTGTGAAGCTTTTCTCATAATCATTTTACCATTGGAACTTGAACATCTTCTGAGTCAACCTAGTCAATGGTGAGGCTATGGATGAAAATCCTTCCACGAACCTTCTCTAATAACCTGCTAGACCTAAGAAACTTCTGATATCTATTACAGAGGTAGGTTTGAGCCATTTTTTCACTGCTTCTATCTTTTGTGAATCTACACGGATCCCTTCGCAAGATACAATGTGACCAAGGAAAGAAACAGATTGCAACCAAAACTCACATTTACTAAACTTAGAGAATAACTAGTGATCCTTGAGAGTCTGCAGAAAAACTCTCAAATGATTTGCATGTTCTTCCTCAATCCTAGAGTAAATGAGGATATCATCAATGAATACGATAACAAACAAGTCTAAAAACTGTATGAACACTCTGTTCATCATATCCATGAAAGTTGCAGGAGCATTGGTCAATCCAAACGACATAACTACAAATTCATAATGACCATACCGAGTTCTAAAGGCTGTTTTCCGAATGTCACTATCTCTGAATCTGAGCTGATGATAACCATCTTTGTGCTTTACGAATAATACTGGTGCACTCCATGGTGAAATACTAGATCTAATGAAACCCTTATCTAGAAGGTCTTGGAACTTCTCTTTCAATTCCTTAAGCTCTGCTGGAGCCATTCTTTAAGGAGGAATAGAAATAGGCTGGGTATCTGGAAGGAGATCAATTCCAAAGTATATTTCACTTTCGGGAGGAACCCCGGGAAGATCTTTTGGAAATACTTTTGGAAATTCACAAACTACTGGAACTGACTCAAGAGATGGGGTTTCAAGTCTAGAATCCTTAGCCCGAACTAGATGATAGATGTTACCCTTAGATATCATCTTTCTGGCCTTAAGGTATGAAATAAATCGACCTATAGGCGCTAGGCTACTACCCTTCCATTCTATGATTTGTTCGTCTGGAAACTGAAAACGAACAATCCTAGTTCTACCATCCACTGAGGCATAACATGAGTGTAACCAATCAATGCCTAGAATGACATCGAAGTCTACCATTTCTAAATCTACTAGATCTACTGACGTGACTTTCTGGGAGACATGACAGGTAAATTTCTGTATACTCGTCTAGTTATAACTTGGTCACCGACAGGAGTAGAGATTGAGAATGGTTCTGACATAGTTTGTGTACTGACACTGAATTGTACTACTAAATAAGGAGTTACAAAACAAAAATTAGCCCTTGGATCTAACAATGCATAAAAATCAGGGTCAAAGACTCATCACGTACCAGTGACTACATAAGAAGAACCTTCGAGATACTGGAGAGCCTAAAGAGCACAAAGTGTGTTCTGGCGTTGACCGCCACCTGTACCTAATGAGGTACCCTGTTGAGTTGGGAGACTTGCTGGTGCTGCTGAATTTGTAGACTGAGCTCTACCATTAACACCTCCTTGACTCTGTATAGAAGGAAAGTACCTCAACCTGTGAAAAGACTGACCACATCCAAAAGATAGTTTTTTTCCTACAAGACACACGCCCGGATGGTTCTTACCACACATAGGGAAAGTGGGTCAAGTGGGATAAGTGTTGGTGCCTGAAACACTTCCCTGAGACTTATATCCTGGTGCTCTACCCTTTCTGGTCATACCTATTCTTGGAGAATGGAACACTAGTTGATGAAGGGGATGGAGCTGAAAACTTCTGTTGACCCTGCGAGCGATTTCCACCACCCGAATTCTGCTGAGAATAGTCATAGTAACCAGTCCTAACCTTCTTATTTTCCTTAGCCTGTTCCCTAAGATTATCACCCTAAACCTGGTGAGCATGAATCATAAGCCTGGAGATGTTCATATCTCCCAGCAACATAGAATTTATGCACTTTGTCTTCATCAAATCTGATACTCCATACAAGAACTTATTCATCTGAGCCTTGGATTCAGCAACCATGTGAGGAGCATACCTATAGAGTTGGTTAAACTTTAGCCCATACTCTTGGACTGTCATGTTTTCCTGCCTCAAGTTCATGAATTCTTGGGATTTTTCTTCTCTCAACTCTATTGGGAAAAACCTGTCGAGAAAAGTCTCAATAAAGCACTCCCAAGTAATAGGAGCTGCATTTGCACCCCTATTCTCCTTTCACTGATTGTACCAGATATGAGCCACGTCTTTCACATGGTATGACGCCAACTCAACCCGATAATTCCCAGTAACCTGCATCACCTTAAAGATCTTCTTGATTTCGTCCAAGAAATTATGAGGATCTTCATTAGTCTGTGATCCTAAGAACTCAGGCAGCTTCATCTTAACAAAGTCATGAACACTTGTTGTTGCTGATCCACTATTTTCAGTCATAGGATCAGGAACCCGATTGTTCTGGTGGGTCATACTGTATGCCAACATCTGTATGGCATTCCTAAACATAGCATTGGAGACTTCTTGATCTGGGATTGGAGGAGCTGCGTTTGCATTCCTGGCATTCACATTCCTAGCGTTAGCTCTACGAGGAAGCATGATCTGAAATGTAGAACGTCAAGTTAGAATGGAATAAGATCATACTTACGCACAATTAGAATAACAAGAAAGTGAAGTTTTTCCTAAAACACTTTATAGCCTCCCTAACATTAGATGTGGTGCACTTCACACCAATGAAAAAGACTCTACTTAGTGCGGCTTTTTCAAATATCTTAGGACTCTTGAACCTATTGCTCTGATAGATAGTTTTGTCACACCCCGAGCTACCCCCGAGACGCGGACACGGAACCTAGGACCACAAGTGATCCCAAGAAAACCCTGCTGGCATGATCATGAGCATACTAAAGATAATAAACTATTGCACAAGCTAAATCATACTTAAAATGAAAAGATAGGGAATACCCATATCCATAACTCATATATTTGAAGACAATGAGTTTAATACAAAAGAAATATTAACTCAATACTAAGCAGAATCTAAATTGTCTGAAATATATGACCTTGCATGTGTAATTCAAGAAATAAAGAAATACAAAGCTAGGGTTCTGAAATTTATGCGATAATCTGAGTAATAACATGATAATCTAATTTGAAACATATATTTAATAAATTCATGAAGTTATATCAATGTTCTAGAAACGCTAGGTTTAATCATGATAAGAGAATCAAGAGCTGACTGAAACTAAGGACCCAATGGGTGAAAGGAACCCATTCGTAAAATCCCACAGACCTTGTGATTAAATCCACGGAAAAATACTTAAGTTTTGGGGCTTGAATTGCTGGAGCTTGTGGCGTTCTTGAACTAGGGTTCTTGAGCTTTTTTCTCCTCTCTTGCTTCTAATTTTTAAGTTTTGATTTAATGATTTGACTTGGATATGTTTTAAACTCTACCCTCGAGTCTATTCTTTAGTCAGTTGAAGCAGAATGGAAGCCAACATACAAATTTGAAGGCTGATATACAGGTCTTGGAAGCAAAAAAAATAGAGAAAATCAAGTAGATACATGTTGTATATACATTTAAATACATACGAAAATGGTTTTGGCCCAAAACAAAGTGTAGCAGCAGTCTTAAAATATTGAATTACTTAGATTATGACAGATAGAAGAAAATTGGGTCTCCCAGCCCAACAACTTGAATTTGGACCGGGAGAGGCCAACTTTTTTAAAAGATTGAACATGGTATTAATAGAAAATGATACATGGTGGTACCATAAGTTAGAAAATTCAAGTTTCTGGATTGACAATTGAACAAAGCAACGAGCTCTATATCCACGAGCCTACACTCTGGTCGGGACCGACACTCGATGACCATTGCTGATCCTCAAGCAAACCCTTGGCTTGGCTAATTAAATCAGCGGAAGACAAACCTCAACTTTGACACGAGTAAAAACATAATAAAAGGAAAAAAATATGTCATTGCCAAAATTGTATTTGAGTCTTATTAACTGAAAACAACTACAAACTAAAGTAGTGTAGTCTATGAAACCTCTAAACTGTGTAGAGAGGGATGCTGGGACAGACCTCACAACATCCTAAAAGCTAAGATAATGTTAGAAATAAAAAGATGTCCCCCAGAATGCAATGAGGCTCACCACAAACTCTGAAGCTCAATCTGGATCAATGAAGTGTTGTGTGCTGATCCTGGGTAGCTGCGTCTGCATCATGAAATGATGCAGGCCAATTGGCATCAGTATATTGAATGTATGAGTATGCGAGTTTGAGAGCTCAATTAAAGGGAATGCAATAAAAAACTCAACTTTACGTATATAAGAAAGTAATATTGTCTTTGTGGCAGTTTCTCTAACCGAAAACCATCACTATAAGCCTAAGAAATGATACAACGTCTTACCTCACGTTGAAAGAGGACCATCTACACCTTTTCCATCGGTATATAATCTAACTCAACTTAGTGGATCCACTCTCTTTCCTTACGTGATTATCTAAAATATATTACACGTCAATTCCCATGTTGGCTACATGGTTTACATGAAGACTTGAGTTAATATGAACTCTCATCTCCACATAGGTGCTTAATACTATTCCCAAAAATGTACTTTAGCTCATACTTTTAATAAAATTTCATTCCTTTGGGTTGAGATAATTTACTGAACCCATTAGCTTTAAAAAGGTCCTTTTGAAATCAATGTTCCACTTTTAGTTCAAAACTCTTTTGGAACTTCTAGTTCCCCTCTTTACTCAAAGGTGAAACATTTCTAAAACTCTAGGGAATACTTATTTCCCTTATATCTTTTTGAGAAATGAACTCAACTCTTGCTCTTTACTTACTTGAAACTTTAACTCTTAGGGCTGTTAGTGGCCCCCTTTTATGGTAGTTAGTTGCACATGTTCTTATTTTAGTTTTAATGTTTATTTTTCTTCTTTGTATAAATTCATACTTTCTGCAGATAAATATACACAAGGAATTTCATAAGTTTACTCTATTTTTATTTTTTCAAATCAGTTTCTTGAGCATTTTTGTTCTAACACTGACAACCTACTTATGAGATATGAGTATTCAGAATCTTTTTATTGGGCAAGTTTTCTCAATTGTATCTTTCCTATCTTAGTGTGTAATCTTGAGCTTAAAGTTATGTAATACTCATTTTTTAGATTATAATTGAGGATTGTCAAAAGTTCTTGAGATTCTCTTTGTTAATTAAGGAGAATGACAACAAATATGTATATGTTTACTCTCTATTCCTTACTTTTGTAGTACTATTAAGTAGTCATGTGTTCTCTTATTTTTAATGTATATTACTCATTGTTGCTTCCCTACTTTATCTCTTTCTCTTTTGATGACATATATTTTTAGTAGTTCTGCTTCAAAAACATCTATTTTGAGCCGAGGGTATATAGGAAATTATCTCTATAGCAACTAATAATATAACAAATACTCAAAATTACACTTTTTAACTGATGGAAAAAGAAGTTTTCACAAAAAAACTAAATCAATAAGAAATCAATAACGCATGTATCATTACACATAGTCATACATATGTGATTAAACAAATCGGTCGATGAAAAAGTTAAGACAGAGTGCATGAACCTATATCAATTTAATAAGGGGAGAGGAAATAGAAGAAAGATGTATTTGCAAAATCAAGAAAAGAATACCTAGTGAGAGAGTAGGAACAGAGACAAGAAGAGTACAAAGATTACCTGGTAAGGATGAGAGAGACGAGATCGCGCCATGGCCGATGAGGAAGAGTGGTTTGCCCTAATTTGTATGGGTGAATTTGGGGAATGAGGAAGAGAAGTTTGACATAATATGTATGGGTGAATTTGTTGGTAGAGGGATTTTACCGGGAAAAAAAACATTAGGAAGAATATATATTAAGTAAAAATTATATAGCAGAATTAACTTTTAATTGCTAATAATTATATTTTCTTTCCCTGGCAAATGCCCAAATGACGGTAATACTCGAATGTAGGGAGCATTTAGCAGCAATTTATTTATTGCCTCTAAACAAATGTTCCCAAATGTTGTTTTTGTAGTTTTGTGCAAACCTTAGTAAATTTATAAAATTGACAAGGACCTTACATTTTTGGAGTGTTATTGTGAAGTTTTTCAATAATTTTTTCTAGCGGGTTGTGCCATTTATGAATTCAGGTCTCTGTTGTCCTTTTTGATAGATAAAGAAAGGAGACTATGCAAGCTTAATGTGTAAAGTTATTAGGTTGTGATGATACTGAATGAAGGCAAACAACAGATCAAGTAAACAATCTCTCCATTCATAGTGTTCTAACTCTATTTTGACATATTTTTTTGTAATACCTTTCTGTTGTCACGCAAGTGCATGATCGGCTACATAGTGTATTTAAATGATCTACTTGATAGTGTTTTGTGGACCGCTCATATTAAGTAATATAAAAATGTGCTTTACAATCATATGTGGGCTGCTCATATTATACGAGGTAAGAATGAACTTTTTCAGATCCTTGATAAATCATAGGGAACTTATTTCAATTTCTCTATCAAAAATAACTTTTCTGAGTTACTTTAATTGTGATATCAAATGGTCATGATATTTCATTAGCTTGAATTTCAATTTTTATCATTTATTTAAGAATAGGATGCTACTTTGGTTTACAATGAGTTTGACGGATAACTTCCCAAAACAAAAAGGTTAAGGGCAGATGAATATAGTAGTTTATGATCTTACCAAAAAAATGAATATATTAATCGAAGAAGGGTCTAAAACACCCTTATAGTATTAGAATTGGTACAAAAATACCCCTCGTTTATCTTTTGGCCTTAAAATACCTTTGGGGTTAACCTTTAGGGACCTATTTTGCCCTTTTGGCTAACAGAATACCAAATCAATATTTTTAATTATTTCATTTATTATGTGGCATGTTGTAATTGGTTAAAAATTTAATTAATTAAAATCTAATTAGTTTGACCCAAACCACCCTGTCCACCCGGACCGACCCGACCCATCTTTCAAAATACCCAACCCATCCATATAAAATATCCATTACCCATTTCTTTTTTAAAAAACCTAAACATTTCCCTCAACATCAGCTCTTGGAGCTCTCTTGGTGTTCATCTTCTTCAACATCCCTGAATGTCCCTTGGTTCCTCCTGAGTTATGCATATATAACCAAATTATAAAAGATAAATATTTGCACTAGAAACATTTCATTTTAAGAAGAAAAAAGTGCATTTTTATCTAAGACATTATGTATGTGGAATATATTTGAGTGTTACCACATCAAATTTAGGAGAAACTTCTTCTTTCCTTGAAGAAGATGAACTCCAAAAGAGCTCCAAGAGCTGATGATGTTGGGGGAAATGTTTAGGGTTTTTTAAAAAAGAAATGGGTAATGGATATTTTATTTGGATGGGTTGGGTATTTTGAAAGATGGGTCGGGTCGATCCGGGTGGATAGGGTGGTTTGGGTCAAACTAATTAGATTTTAATTAATTAAATTTTTAACCAATTACAACATGCCACGTAATAAATGAAATAATTAAAAATATTGATTTGGCATTCTGTTAGCCAAAAGGGCAAAATAGGTCCCTAAAGGATAACCCCAAGGGTATTTTAAGGCCAAAAGATAAACGAGGGGTATTTTTGTACCAATTCTAATACTATAAGGGTATTTTAGACCCTTCTCCGTATATTAATTTATAATTAGGCTTTTGTCTCCTATATGAACTTTTAAAAAGTTAGAGTTTTCGTAAATGCTTCCCTCCCAGTGAACAACACATGAAGAAACGGAAGCCTCAACGTTTGACTAATTTGGGAGTTCTATATATATTATCCCCTCTCGAAGACATCCCCCCTTCTCAAAAACATTCATCCCATTAAGTAATGTGTTATTCAAAGTTTGTCACCTATGTATCCACATGTTTCCTGATTTATACGAAATCTCATAATTTTGTAGGACTTTTATAGAACTTTTGTAAAGTTGCGATATACATTTCTATTGTAGTATATGAATCCCAATCTCCAAATACTATTTTCTTGTAAAGGGAGAAATGGAGACAATGACACATGAAACAAATAGCCCCCATATCCCAAGAGCTATTAAGGCAGTATGTTTCATGTGCAACGTTTGATATTGAACGGTTGCATCTACAGATGATTATCAAATGGTGGGAACTAAAAGAATATACAAAGATTTAACATATTTTAGGGGTGATCCCTGTTATTATTATGTGGGAGCTATAGAAGAGGAGGAACACAAGAAGGCATAGAAAGGAATCTTTATATAATAAGATGTACTATCAATGCGGATTGATTGTTCACCATCACTGGAAAGGTTTGTTTGACATGCTTAGGGATACACCCAATTCATGAGGAGAATAAATTTCATTAGTTTGGTTCACATCAAATTTTGATTTTTGGGAAACTTACAAATACATAAAACTTAAGATAGCATAATATCTAAAATTTTCTAAGGTTTAAATTCATTACAAAATCTTCTCTATTTTATCTTTTTTCTCTCTTCACCTCCGTATACATCCTTCTCATTCTCCATACACAACGCTTAACTCAGCTAGAGTCATGCCTATAATTTCCCAATGTATCAGTCCTTTCCTCTACTCAACAATTTTTAATTACAACTGTGTTATTCTAAAACTTATCATCTATTTCAAATTCTAAAAATAGGTAGAGGAATTTCTTAATCATCTATTGATATTTCAATATATAAGAATTTGAATTAAAATAGTTTCAATTTACTAATGTAATGTATCCGCAAGCAATAAAGATATTGTTTCTCGTCAATTTGATTCGGATACGGATGGTTTTGTTGAAAGTATATCCAAACACCGCAACGATCCTTTAATGATGAAGAAATTCTAGACTATGAAATTATGAAAGGATGCTAAGTCTAGTTCGAAATCACTGGTTGCAAAAGCTTCATAAAAGGGGAAAGGGGAGGGTGGGGGGGGGGGGGAGTCGAGGGTTTTACTACATGACCTTCTCTACCTAAGATTAAATTTTTTTAAATGCATCTGCTTGATATTTATGTATTTACTTATGTATCATGTTTATGTTTCAACTATTAGACTACAATTTTGTTGTGTACAATGTATTCGATACAAATCTTATTGTTGATACATAACCCCAATCATTTTAAATATTAACTAGTATTAATCACGCTCATTATTATGTATCTAATATATAAATATGAAAAAGTTTGAGGTGTTACTACACGACCTTCTCTACCTAAAATACAAATTTCTAATGTATTTTGTTGATATTTATGTATTTACATATTATCATATTTATGTTTCAACCATCAAGTACATTACAAGTTTCATATGTTCTATGTATTGTGTATAAATCTTATTGTTGATCGATACATTACTCCAATTATTTCAAGCATAAATCAATATTAATCACGTTCATAATTATGTATCTAATACATAAATATGAAAAACTTAATTATATTTTAGTAACCAATACATACATTCATTGTTATTTATCTAAAAGGCTTATGTATCGGGATACGTATCTGAAAAGGAAATATTGTCTCCAACAACTATTTCATCACTATTGAACTATTTGCTTGAACTATTTTAAAATTTTGAATTTGTTACGAGTTATGAGGAAATTTTTTTGGCCGTGATTTAAATGTTATTGGAATAATTAGGGGAGGATTAGTTAATTTTCCGTTATTTTCTTTTTTTTTATAAAAGCAACATAATCTTAAGTAATGTATCATTTTCAATGAATTTGAAAATAATAAATAATTTTTAAAGTTTGTGATTGTGAAACTTCCCGAATAAAGATGTAATTAGCCCTTATTTGCATGTGATATATGTATTTCATACATTTTTGTAGTATTAGCATTCATTTCAAGAAATAAAAGGATGATTATTTTGTTCCAAAACATATGTTGTAAATAACATTCAACCTCCTCATATGACTTATCTTTTATTCTTGTAAGAGTTCATAATACTATTGGGAATTAAACTATTGCAACATAAATGTATATCACAACTATACAAAAATTAGACAAAAGTCCCTTAAAATTCTAAGATTTCGGATACATCAGGAAACATGCGGATAGATAGGTGATGGATTGTAAATAATACATTATATGTTCATGACCATTTGATATCATTGTTAAAGTATCTTTTGATAGAGAAACTGAAATAAGTTCCCTATGGTTTATCAAGGAACTGAAAAGTTCATTCTTATATCCCTCACATAATATGACAACCCACATATGATTATACAACACATTTTCATCTCATTTAGTATAAGCGGTCCAAAAAACACTACCAAGTAGATCATTTAAATACACTATGCAGCAGACCATGCGCTCGAATGACAACAGAAAGGTACTACCAAAAAATATGTCAAAACAGAGTTAGAACACTATGAATGAAGAGATTGTTTACTTGATCTATTGTTTGCCTTCTCTCGGTCTCATCACAACCTATTAACTTGAGACAGTCAGCTTGCAACATCTCCTTTATTATCTACCAAAAAGCACAAAAAGAGACATAAATGCTCAAATGGCACAACCCGCTAGCAAAAATTATTGAAACACATCAAAATAACACTCCAAAAATCTAAGATACTACTCAATTTTATAAATTTACTAATGTTTGCACACTACTACAAAAAGAGCTTTTAGGTACGTTTGTTTAGAGGCAATAAATATATTGCCGCTAAGCTCCCTATATTCGAGTATTATCTTCTATATAATTTTTACTTAATATATATTCTTCCTAAATTTTATTTCCTGGGAGAATCCCTCTACCAACATATTCACCTACAGAGAGCAGGGCAAACCTCTCTTCTCCATCCTCCAAATTCACCCATACGAATTAGGGAAAACCTTTCTTCCTCATTGTCCATGGCGCGAACTCGTCTCCTTTGTCCTTACCAGGTAATCTATGTATTCTCCTTGTCTCTGTTGCTGCTCTCTCACTAGGTATTCTTATTTTGATTTTGAAAATCCATCTCTCTTCTGTTTCCTTTCCCCTTATTGAATTGATGTAGGTTCATGCACTCCCTCTTCGCCTTTTTCATAGACCAGTTTGGTTAATCACATATGTTTGACGATGTGTAATGATACCTGCATTATTGATTTCTTATTGAATTTGTTTTTCTGTGAAAAATTGTTTTTTCCATTAGTTAAAAAGTACAATTTTGAGTATTGGTAATATTATGAGTTGCTATAAAGATTACTTCCTATAGAAGCAAAAGATCAAGAGATAAAGCAGGAAAGCAATAACGAGTAATATACATTAAAAATAAGAGAACACACGACTACATAATTGTACTACAAAAGTAAGGATTAGAGAGTAAACATATACATATTTGTTGTCATTCTCCAAAATTAACAAAAGAGAATCTCAAGAACTATTGACAATCCTCAATTATAATCTAAAAAATGAGTATTAGATAACATTAAGCTCAAGATTACATACTAAGATAGGAAAGAGTCAATTGAGAAAACTTGCCCAATAAAAAGATTCTGAATACTCATATCTCATAAGTAGGTTGTGAGGTCATTTAAGAATCCTTATTCTAGTATCAAAACATCTAGTAAAAACCAAGTGCTAAGTATGATAGCTTGAATGAAACCTCTCAAGAAAAGAATTTTCTTTAAAAAAATTTAAGGGACCATATTCGCATCAACTTTTTGAAAAAAATTAAGCCATTTATTGTATTTTTTGATTAAAAAAAGTAGACACATCATTGACTTTTATATGAATAACACAACAATACAAATACCTAAAAAAGTAAAATTAGTTGAAAATCGAGAAAGAGTATTTTATTCGAAGTATTCTTGTATCACCTGTTTCTTCATCCATCAAGACCTGAAACTGGAGTATATTGTTTCGAAACGATAGTTTTATAAGAAAAAAAGTGTAACAAAATGTGCTATTATTTCAATCGGTTATTCATACTGTAAGTGTTGTTGTGTGATTCTTCTGTGATCTTATCATAAGAGAGGTTAATATAAAAGTAAGCTTTATTTTCAAGTATCATTGTCGATTCAAATTTTATTAAAAATATTATACATCTTTACATGAGTATAATAGATTTACTTCGAGTATTTAAAAAGTTCATAAATATATCTTGGCTAATTAAGAACCTGAAAATGCACACTTTAGTTGTTTTACCTATTTCATTACAAATCAAAAGAATACAAAAATTAGATTCCATCTCTGAAAAACATATTATTAAATATATTTGGTGCATTATTCACCTAAAATTAGTTGTTAATCCACATAAAATACATCAAAAAGACATAGTGCATGTCGAAAACAGGAACAACTACTAACATGCATATAAAACATCTAATAGACATATTGTTATCAGAGAAATTATATCTATCTAATTTATCACGATGATGCATATTTCAGTGATTACACAATATATATAAATATAGTAAAAATCTACAAAGAAAGAAACATGATAAAATTTCATTTTTATAAAGAAGAGATTTTTCATTTTCTAAAAAGGTCTTCTTTTTCATTTTTTCAGTGGTAGAAGTCTCTATTCCATGGTATTCAATATGTCACAACCTGCTCTACCCCCGTAAGAGTTACACGACTTACTTTACTCTGAAGGGGTCTCACACAATCCCTTAAGTAACATCCTTAAATAAGACTTAAGAATGATGTAAAAAAATTAAAACTTTTACAATAGAAGTTCAACTTTCTTCATATATGCAAAATAGGAAGCTAGATTTGTCTCATTGAAAGTTGGGACTTAGACCTTACATCAATAGTAAGTCTTATCATAAGGAAATACAATATAGTCCTTAAAAGAAAAGTAAACTAGAACTATAATCAATAACATATCATCCTCACGTTGAGGACTCATCAAATCTTGGAGGTAGCAACCCATGTTTTTTTCAAGAATGAACTAAGAGCCCCTCAATGGAATGAACCTACACTCAAAGGATATGTCGAAGAGAAGGGGATAGTACAGAAGCACTAAGTATGGAAACATGCATAAAAATACCTAATTATGCTAAAAAGGACATTTTCGTGAAAATCATGCATTTATTAAGCTTGAAAACCATTTAAGCACATAAGGACATAATAGAAGTCATAATAGCATTCTCATATGATTTTTCATAACATAGTAGGACCATCACCTTAGGAACCCTAAAAGCATACTTGTGCTTATAATCACCTCTAGTTACACATATCAACTTTAGATCCCCAACTATACTAAGTATCCATTTAGAATCACCTTAGTTACACATATCAACTTTAGATCCCATCATAATCCACAATCATACATAAGTGAATAACCATGTTCATCATCTGTACATAAGGAGAGTCATATCTTAACAACAAACATATCAATGTATATCATACCTTCATTTCTTACAATAGCATCATGGCCCCACCCATAATCCCCTTCAAATATTACTTGTGCAATGTAAAAAGTGAAGTCTCATAACCTCACTCCTACTACATAGACTTATCATGAAATGACAAGTATGGTTCAAGTCATATTCATTATCTTATTACATAGGGAGAATTGCCTTAACTGATCTAGACAATGTGACCGACATGGAATCCGGTATAATATAACTCCACACCGAAAGAAGTTACCTAAGGTAGAATTAAACATATATAGTTTTAATATTGATCCACTAGCTAAGACCTATGCGGGCACATAGTTATGGAATAGAGAGATTGCTTCTAGAAACCCATCCTATTGAATTAGTGGGAGAGTTTCCATCTCATAAAAGCATATGTAGTAGACCCGACCTAAATTAGCGGGAAGGTCTCTACTTCATTTGCCATATCCGCTCGGTGCTAATAATTATTCTTCAATTTATACGTAGTTAAGGTGAGTTGTAATTTCATATGTGAGGGAGTACATTATTCTTCATTCAACCCAACTCATACATAGCTCATGGCTTCAACATGGTGAGAACTACCTTTCAACTTAGAATCATCATATAATCAATCATCTAAGACAATTAATACATAGTCACAACTTAGTCATTATATCTTCACCATTCAAGTGAAACCTAACTTTATACATAAATACATAAAAGTAAGCACCTCCAGCTTCAAGTGGATCAAACCATTTATATATAAGAATCTTGGACATAGGATTACCCTCATACTTTGCCTTCAAGGCCATAATTCAAGATTCAACACTTACCATTTTCAATTCAAGGTCATAGACAATATGTTGAAATAATGCTTAGAATTACTACTATAAGCATGAAAATAAAAATTTTAAATTGCTAAATCCACATACATAGTATCCCACATATTTATAACTCACAAAGAAACCGCATCATAATTTTCATAAAGTTGAGGGCATGGGAAAACACATGGGTTCAAGGGAAATTTTACAATAAAAAACCTACTTAAACTTAAATTTCATTATAATATAGGATAACCATCATAAAGAAACGGTTTTTAGAAGAACCCAAGTTAAGAATCGAAACCCTAATTTGGAAAAAACTTGCAATTTCGAAAATAGTAGAGGAAGGGATTCATGGGAAAACAGAATCTCATGAATGAAAGTTCCCATACCTTGATTGAAGATTTACCACAAAATTAAGATGGAAATCTTGGATCTTGAACCCTATCCTTGAAGCTTTTGGTTTTCTTCAATGGAGGATATTTGTATAGAGAGAAATATTTGAGAGAATTAGCTTTGGTAAGTATTGAGTTCGAGTCTTGTGAATGGATTAAAAAGACTTAAAAACCTATTTATGTTTTACCCATAAACCATCCAAAACACTCACACATTAATTGGACTCAAAAATAAAATACTACACTAATCTTCATAAAAAGAACCCGTCCAGGTTCACAATCCACGCCTCACAAGCCATGTTGAGCACCTCGACTCGTGGTGATTGTCATGAGGATTGAGGCAATATCCTCTTCAAGATTGCCAATTCCTACAAAAAAATAAGTCAAGTTCACGAGCCCCCTTCCCCTCGTCAACTGTGCCACGACATGTTATGGTGCCTGTGGTGCTTTGGGCATCTCCCCTAAATGGCCCATTTCCTACAAAAAAAAAAAAGAAGCTTAGGGAGTCTCACGCCCCACCTCACGAGTCGTTGAGTGGACTACAACTTATGGTCCCATTGTGAGGGTTGGGGAATTGTCTAGGAAACTTTGGTCTCCTCTCTCTTGGCCAAGGAAACTCCACGAAGCCTTCCACTAACTGTGATCTTCACCACGAGCCGTGGTGGTGGCCGTGGAGGCTTGAGGCATTCGCTCCAAGTATGGGGCATACTTGACTTTTGGACTTGGCTTTCTCCTTTTGATTAGAACTCCTCTATTAGGACTTGAATCCTAAACCCCCTAAAAGTATTGGATGTTCTACTAACTTAGGGGAAATTATTTTTATTAAGTTTATCCTTACCTTTAGGCTCTAGTGCAGCCTAGCATTTTTCACACTGTTACAAACTATCGGGTGGGGGACAATTAATTTTAGTTATAATGTTTGACAATATTTACCCAAGAAAATAAACAAAGAGCTTCCTTTTGTTGGAGCCCCTGCAGTCCCTAATTACTTATGGGGGAAAGAAGTGGAACTTGTTTTACGGTGGAGACAAAACTAGATTAAAATTTAGTACTGGATGCTAATTTTTTGCAGATGATAACAATCTAAAAGAGGGGGTTGATCTTGTATTTGAACTCTCAGAGTGTAACTCTAACAAAATCGAATTAAAAATTTAAATTCTAAGAGAAGATTTTCCAGCTGAATTTGTTCCTAAAGATGTGGAGGGTTTAAACACTGACAACTCAATAATAATTGATTAAAAACATTATAATTTCTTGTAGAAACTTCAATTTTCAATAAAAAAAACTTTAACGATTCCAGCAGTTTCAATTTAAAAAAAACGTCATTAATTCCAACCTCGTTTTATCAATGTTGCCTTTTGGGTTATGTGGTCAAATAATGTTGATACTATTGTTAAAAATATGTATTACATTATTACGCTACATGTACAATACATGTGAAGAGATAGTAATATATTAAATACTAATATTCAATGCAATTAATTTGAAATTTCTATTTTTTAAAAACTTGAGAATCTAAAATTTCCATTTTACGTTAACTAATTCAAACATCAAAATTTAAGAAAGATTTGCATTTAAAACTGAATGATAATTCTTAAGCAAGAGTCCATGATAAAAAAATAACATCCTCACTATAGTCCGATGTGAATTTATGCTTTGTATTTTATCACATTGTAGACATTGAATCATATCGTCATTTAATTTCTTAAATATCATCACATGAGACTTGTTTTTGCACGTCTTAAACTGGTAGGAAGTTGATCCATGTAAACATTGAAAATTCAATCTAATAAAAAAAATTGTGAACTCACAATTCATAGCATTTTAAGAAAAAAGTGAAGAAAGGGTAGCTACATATATATTTTTAAAATGTAATTGGGTGATTAATAATGTGGCGATGGTTAGTTTTTAACATTTTTTTAAAAAGGAAAATGATGGGAAAAAAATTAAAATATGATCGATTGAGACTTTCAGAGTGTTGTCCCAACGGCCTAACAAATTTAAACTCAAATTCTTAAAAATATTTGACAGTTAAATTAATTTATCTCATTAGTTATAAGTTATAACTTAATGTAACACTATGAGATTGGATTGGTGCAGATCATTGATCAATCCATGTGGATCCCTAGTAAGATATGCTCTATTTGTATCATGTGAATTCACCTTAGTGGATTTGACATAGGTGTCGAGTCCATTTAGAAAGTCATTAAAATACGACATAGAAGTTGAGTCCATGTAGAAAGAATTTAAAATACGTTAGGTAAATGAAAGAATTAATACTCCAATTAATTTACTAAATATATTTGTTTATAATTATATATCAAATTGTATGATTCTAGACTTCTTTGGTATAAAGAAAATTTTACAAAAAGTTCAAAATTCTTTTTAAATAAAAAATTTTTCGTTGTTCAAAAATCTCATTTTAAAAATGTTTTTATTAAAAAAATCTTTCCCACACCAACCAACCACAATAAATTCTTTTAAATATATTTATTTAAAATAAATCTAAAAAAGTTTGCAAAAACAAGTGTGATTGCTTATTTTATTTTTAAAAGTAAATAAAAAAACTTCACAAAAACCGTGCACACTTGATTAATTTATTTTTTTACCTTGATGAAATATTTAAGTATCTATTTTTGGATTTGGAATTTATTATTAAAAAATATATTTCAGAAGCTAAATTAAGATCATCATTTTTGTCAATTAGACAGACCCAACATATTTTTGTGTTAATAGATTTCAAAATCAAATAAAGAGACCCCATGTTCGCAGTGTTCAAAAGTCTTAAAGAAAAAAAAACACATTATTATTGTTAAAAAATTTACAAATGTTATAAATCCATTGTATAATATATATGGATTATCCATTAGATTTATCCACTATTAATTGGATTCATGTATAGGTGCTTCCAAGGTGATAAGAACTTCCAAGATAACTATGTATCTATTAATTAGATGACTTTTGGAGTGATATATCAACACTATCAATAGAGAATCACTCACCATTTGGAAGACACACTTGAATAAGAAAATTTCTCTCGTTCTATCTTATACTTCTTGTGTTCTTCTTCTTATTATAATATTCTGAGCTTTCTTTATAATACGTTATCAGCACGAAGTTGCTACTTGCAAAGGTATTATATAAATATTTTTATTTAATTCACATATTCTCTCATAATCTCATTATGTCAAACTTATCCAAACTTGAGTTTGTGGCATTAGATATTTATGGAAAGAATTATCTTTCATGGATACTCGATGTTGAGATTCCCTTAGTTGCTATAGGTCTTAATGCCACCATTGCTCAGGGAAATAAACCATCGAGCCAAGATAAGGAAAATACTATGATTTTCCTTCATCATCATCTTGATGAGGTCATGAAGATTTAATATCTGATGGTAAAAGATCCACTTGAATTATGGACTAATTTAAAGGGGAAATGTGACCACCTAAAGGCAACAGTGTTGCCAAGAGCTCGTTATGAGTGGATACATTTATGGTCTCAAGATTTTAAGATCGTAATTGAATATAAATCTCTGTATTCAGGATAACCTCCCAATTGAAATTATGTGGGGAGATTATAAAAGATGAGAAAATGTTGGAAAAGACACTTACTACTTTCCATGCCTCAAATGTAATATTGCAGCAGCAATATCGTGAAAAGGGTGTTTCATAATTACTTTGACTGATCGCATGTCTCCTGGTGGCTAAGCAACATAATGTTTTTTAGTGAAAAATTAAAAAACTCGTCCCACTGGAACTGCTCCACTACCGGAAGCAAATTTGGTGGAAGCATGTGATCAATCTAAAGTAAAAAGAGATGATAATCGGGGCTATAATAATACACGGGGACATGGAAAAGAAAAAGGGGGATACACCAATCGTTGAGGTGGTGGTCATAATAAAAGGGAGAACAACATGTGTTCTCAAAATAACCCCTCAAAAAGTAATTGTCATCGTTGTGGCATGAAAGGCAATTGGAAGAATGAATATCTCACACATGAGCATTTTTTTAAGCTCTACCAAAATTCCTTTAAAAGAAAGGAAATAAAAGTGGTGCTTCGTATTCCAATGCTCGACCTGAGTCACATATGACTCTTAAAGATGATGAAAATCCGGAAACATCCTAGAAATATGATAAGGATATTGAAGCAAATTTTGATTTAAAGGATGATGTTTTTTATAGCCTTGGTGACATTACTCATATGGAAGTTGATGACTTCTATGGAGATCGAAACTGATGTTTGATCTTTTAGTTAAGGAATGAAGTCTGCTAATATTTTACTGATGTGATTTTTAGTTATCATGTTCTTCATGTTGAAGTATTTAAATTTCCATTATTAGTTTTTATTCGTACTTCTTTCAATGTATTTTTATTTTAATGAAAAATTAATAGAAATCCCCAGTTCTCAGTTGGATTCAACATGAGTAATGGAGATGTATGCCTTCTTGATAGTGCTACAACACATACAATATTAAAAGAAAAGAAATACTTTTCTAATTTGGTTATGAAAATGGCATATGTCAACACAATATGAGGTAGTAAGAAATTAGTTGAGGGCTCTAGAAGAACTACCTTATTACTACCTGGAGGGACAATATTTAGCATTGATAGTACATTATATTGTAGTATGTCTCAAAGAAACTTATTAAGTTTCAAATTTATTATCCAAAATGTCTATCATGTGAAAACGACTAATAAAGGAAAGGTTGAATACATTTACATTACTACAATTAATGTAGAAAAGAAAATTTTGCATGAAAAATTGCCTGCATTTTCTTCTGGCTTGTACTATACAAGTATAAGTACATTTGAATCACATGCCGTAGTAAACAAAATGTTTACTAATTTAAATGATTTTATCATTTGGCATGACCGGTTGGGCTATCCCGGATTTAATATGATGCCAAAATCATTGAGAATTCACATTGGTACACCTGAAAGAGCCCAAATATCCTTCAATCAAAGGAATTCTCTTGTGCTGCTTGTACTCAAGGAAAGTTGATCAATAAACCATCAATAGTTAAGGTTGGCATTGAATCCCCTGCATTTCTGGAACGTATACAAGGTGATATACCTTGACCAATTCAACCTTCATGTGGACCCTTTAAATATTATATTGTCTTGATAGATGCTTCTACAAAATGATAACATGTGTGCTTATTATCAACTCGGAACATGAATTTTGTGATATTGTTGTCTTAATAATAAGATTGAAAGCACAATTTCCAGACTATACAATAAAGACAATCCGTCTAGATAATGCTGGTGAGTTTATATCTCAGGCATTTAATGACTATTTTATGTTTACTGGTATAACAGTTGAACATCTAGTTGCTCATGTTTACACTCAGAATGGTATAGGAGAATCATTGGTTAAACGTCTACAATTTATAGCTAGACCATTGCTAATGAGAACAAGTTATCTGTGTCTATGTAGGGGCATGCTATTTTGCATGCAGAAAAACTTTTGCGCGTAAGGACGGCCAAGTATCATGAATTCTCCCTATTAGAATTTGCTTTTGATCAAGATCCAAACATTTCTAATCTTACAATTTTGGGGTGTGTGTTGTTTGTACCAATTGCTCCACCACAACGCACAAAGATGGGGCCCCAAAGAAGGTTGGAAATATATGTTGGGTATGAATCTCCTTCAATCATAAAATATTTGGAGCCTATGACTCGAAATTTATTTAAGGCAAGATTTGCTAATTGTCATTTTGATGAATTAGTATACCCAACATTACGGGGAGAACATAAGTTGTTGGAAAAAAATATAGATTATATTTCATCATCTCTATCTCATCTAGATCCTCGAACAAGCCAATGTGAGCAAGAAGTTCAGTGAATAATTTATTTGCAGAACATTGCAAATCAGCTTCCAGATGTATTTACTAATCTTTCAAGGATTACTTAATCGCATATTACAGCTATTAATGCTCCAGTTCGAGTTGATATCCCAACGGGACAAATTGTTAAGGCAAATGACTCTATACCACATTTGAAGCGTGGTAGACCAATTGGTACAAAGGATAAAAATCCTCGAAAGAGAAAAGGAATAAATGATTAAGATGATCATGGGTTGAAAGAAATTTCTCAAGATGAGAACCAAGTCATAACAAATGATGAATTATCTAAGGAGGTTCAAACTTCGGAAAATAATGAAATTTCATGAATTATGTCTTGACGAGAAAGTTGTGGAACAGAAATAATGTTGTGATTGATAACATATTTGCCTATAATGTTTCGGTTGACATAATGCAACAAGATGAAGATTTTGAGCCAAAATTTGTTCGCGAATGTACATAGAGAAATGATTGGCCAAAATGAAAGGATGCAATTCAAGCAGAATTGACTTTACTAGAAAAACGTGAAGTTTTTTGGACCAATAATCCAAACACCTAAATGTATCAAGCTAGTGGGGTAGAAATGGTTTTTCGTATGAAAAAGAAATAAGAAAGGTGTAGTTGTGAGATATAAAGCCCGACTCATTGCTCAAGGTTTTTCTCAAAGACCTGACATTGATTATATGGTGACATATTCTCCTGTGGTAAATTCAATCACCTTCAGATATCTCATAAATTTGGCAGTTCATGAAAAGCTTGAAATGTGTGTAATGGATGTTGTCACATCCTATCTATATTGCTATTTAGACCACAATATTTTCATGAAAATTCCTTAAGCATTCAGAATGCTTGAAGCATACAAAGACTCAAGAGAGACTTGTTCAATAAAGCTTCAGAAATCTTTGTGTGGAGTGAACAGTCAAGGAGGATGTGGTACAATCATCTGAGTGAATATTTGTTAACGAAAGGGTACAAAAATGACCCGATTTGTCCCTGCATTTTTAATAAATGCTTAGAATCTGAATTAGTTATAATAGTTGTGTATGTTGAAGATTTGAACATCATTAGCACTCGTAATGAGATTTTAGAAGATGTTCAGTATCTGAAAAGAGAAATTGAAATGAAAGATCTCGACAAGACTATATTTTCTTGGTCTATAGATTGAGAATTTGTGAAATGAAATATTTGTTCATCAATAAACGTACACAGACAAGATATTAAAGCGGTTTTACATAGATAACTCACATCCATTGAGTACTGCAATGGTGGTAGGATCGTTTGACATCTACATATCCATTTCGACCTCAAGAGAATGATGAATAGCTTTTTGGTGATGAAACTCCTTACGTTAGTGCAGTCTGGGCACTAATGTACCTTGCTAACAATAATCGACCAGATATCTGTTTTGCAATAAGTCTACTGGCAAGATTCAGTTCCTCCCCAACAAAAATACGTTGGGATGGTGTTAAACACATACTTCGATATCTTCGGGGGACCATGGACATGGGTTTATTTTATTCCAATTAATCCATGTTTGAACTAATTGGTTACGCAGATGCGGGGTACTTATCTAATTTGCATAAAGATCGATCACAAACAGGCTATTTGTTTACATTTGGAGACACGAAAATATCTTGGCGATCAATGAAGCAAACGTTTGTAGCAACTTGTTCAAATCATGCAGAAATAATAGTCATCCATGAAACAAGTCGAGAGTACGTCTAGTTGAGATCAATGGTCCAGCATATTCAGGAAATGTGCGGTTTTTCTTTGAAAAAAAATATATCAACCTCAATGTACGAAGATAATGGTGCATGTATAGCTCAATTGAAAGAGGGATACATCAAAGAAGACCAGGCAAAGCATATTTCACCAAAGTTCTTTTTCATGCATGATCTTCAACAAAATGGTGAGATAAAAGTTCAAAAAATCCAATCAAATGATAATATTGCATATTTGTTCATTCATTGCCAACATCAACGTTGAAGAAGTTGAGACACCAGATTGGAATGCACCGTCTCCGAGATATCTAATGAAGTTTTCATTAGGGGGAGTAAAATACACATTGTACTCCTTTCCTTAGCTATGATTTTGTCCCAAGTTGGGTTTTGGTGATAAGTTTTTTAATGAGGCAACATTCAAAGCGTATTATGAGACATGTGTACTCTTTTCCTTCACTAGGCTTTTTTTCCACTGTCTTTTTCCTAGTAAGGTTTTAACGAGGTATAAAATCTATGGATATCCAAGGGGGAGTGTTATAAATCCATTGTATAAGATCTTTCAAAATAATTTTGTATATATTAATTAGATGACTTTTGGAGTGATATCTCAACACTACAAATAGAGAATTACTCACCATTTGGAAGACACACTTGAATAAGAAAATTTCTCTCCTATATCTTATACTTCTTGCCTTCTTCTTATTATTATTATAATATTCTGAACTTTATTTATAATAATAACAAGCAAACAACCACATTATTTGTGTTAAAAACATTAGAAGCAGAGAAAGACCTAACAATTGTGTTAAAAACTCCAGAACCAGACAATGACACCCTATTCCATGTAACTAGTGTTAGAAATTTCGAAAGCAGATAAAGAGAACCTACATTATTTTTGTTAAAAATTCTGAAACCAAGTTAGAGCAACATTAATTGTACTAGAAACATTGAAAGCAGAAAAACCCCATATTATTTGAGCTAAAAATTCTGAAAGCAGACAAAGAGACCCCACATAATTTGTGTAAAAAATTTCAAAACACACAAAGAAGCATTACTTTTACTAGTCTTAAAAAGTTGTTATGTAATTTGGTATTTTAATTATTTTACCCAGAATAGTCTCGTGCTAGTATTAATGCGACCACCTATGTTTGTAATGATGCATAGTATTATAAAATGTAGGGAATATAATTAGTTTTTTAGCCTAAAAAAACTTTGGAGTTATTCTTAAAAAGAAACTAGAACCCCACCACCACCACCACAACACCTAAAAACACAAACTACCAAATTTTGACATTTTAGGAATTTTACTGTACTATCTATAAATTGAATCAAATCGGAACGAGAACCTTTATTAATCCTCGAGGTTTAGATGAATTCAAGGACTTTCATCTCAACTAACAAGTTACCATACAATAATCTACATTGGCCATTATTTAAAATTTATATTTTATTTCTTCATATATGTAAAAAAAATTACTCAAAAGTATTGTATGTAATAATATTGATATTATTTATAAAGATGTGCATTACATTATTATGCATACATGTGCAAAATGCACCTTCGATTCATGCGCCGGGAATAAGCTCCTGACAGGAAGTTTCTGGTTGAGGAGTCCGGTTGCTCAGAACTAGTAATATATTAAATTCTTAAATATAAAAATATTCTATACAATTAATTTTACGAGATATATTTTGTAAAAAAACATACAAATCTTATAAAATGCATAAGTACCTCTCCCCCACCCCAGACAACCTATGCATGATATCTCAGAGTCGTACTTATACTAAGGTCCTTTTACCCCCCTGAATTTATTTTATAAATAATATTCTACCCTCTTTTTACCTACCTGGCACTACCTTGACAAAAAAGGTCAACACGCGTTGGACCCACAAGATAGTGTTACGTAGGCCGAAAAGGGATAGAAAAATATTTATATAATAAGTTCAGGGGTAATAGATCCTTAGTATAGTATAAGTGTGTCTCTGAATTTTCGGGCATAGGTTGAGGGGGTACTTGTGCATTTTCCTTTTTGTTTTTTGCAACAACTAAACAAGAGAAAATACAAACTCCGAGCCTAAAGCTTAATGAATGTCATCTTTTTTAAGAATCATATATACCCCACGTTTTTTGTATTAAAAACTCTGAAAGAAGAAACCCCACGTTATCAGTGTTAGAAGCTTCGAAAGCAGACAAAGAGAAACCGTATTATTTGTATTAATCAAAAGCAAGTGCAGAGCCACATCATTAGTGTTAAAAAGTTTACAAGCAGAGCGAAGAGCCTGACCATTTTATTTGTACTAAGAAATCAAAAGCAGATAAATAGAACTCATATTGTCAGTATTAGAAATTCTAGAATCAAACTAAGAAAACACGTGCTATTTGTGTTAAAAACTTCAAAAGTAAGCAAAGAGTCACATTATTTAATTTAGAAACTACGGAAGCTGACATAGAGATCCCACATTGTATTGTACATAGAGATCCCACATTATATTTGTGTTAATGATTACAAAAGTAGACAGAGAAATAAATTGCTTGGCTTAAAAAGCCATCATGTAATTGTTTATACTAGAATAATGCAAATACTGATGTGGTAACTTTAATTTTTAACGATACATAATATTATATAAATAAATAAATTGGAGTAGTTTTAAATAAAAAGTTACTTTGAATTTTTTTTGGACACACTAGAACCCCTCCTCCCACTTTCAAAATTTTTAACTATCCACCTTTGATAGTTCAACGATTTTTGTGTATTTTCTATAAAATGAAAAAGAATTTTAGTTTACAAGGGGTGTAAGTCTAAAATTCATCCTTGTAGGTTCGGAAAAAATTCAATAATTTTGACCTCAACAAATGAGTAACAATACGACAATCCACCATGATCTTTCATTAAAACTTGTAGTTTATTTCTTCATATATGTAAAATTATTTACTCAAACAATTTTTTTATAATATTGTATATGATATTATTAGGCATTCTTGTTGAACGCACGTGTTGAAAATTAGTATTATATAAAATGCTAAAATATCATCATACTCAATACAATTTATTCTACAAATTCTATTTTTTGAAAACTTGCAAATTTAATGTTTCCATTTTACAACAACTAAACAGTTGAATCTGAAACGTTAAACCGTAAGCTAATGAAGATCAACTTTTTTATAAAACTAGATAGACCCCGCGTTTTTTTGTGTTAATAATACCTAAAGCAGAAAAAGAGCCCCCACATTATCAATGTTAGACTAAAGAAGCAGATAATGTGAACTCACATTATTTGTGTTAAGAACTCCGAAAGCAAGCCAAGAGCCACAATTTTTGTGTTAAAACTTCAAAAGCAAACAAAAACCTCACATTCCTTGTATTAAAATATTTGATAGCAGACAAAGAGACCCTAAATTATTAGTGTTCAAAACTCTAAAAGCAGATAAATAAAATACATGGTATATGTGTTAAAACTCCAAAGGCATGTTAAAAGACAAGTTATTTGTATTAAAAACTTTGAAAGAAAATAGCAACCTCACGGTATTTGTGCTACAAATTTGAAAATAAATAAAGAGACCCCTTTAGGCTGATTTCGTGTTTTATTAAAAAAACTAAAACAAATGACATATCTTTACACTTGCGCGAGCATGGCCCAACCCACACTGAGGCCAAAATTTAAAAAGAAAACAACTAAATGTTACGACCCAATTTCGAAAAATGAAACGTTTCGAAGCCGATTTTGCAACTTTGGCCATTTGTGTAATTCTTTTGGATAATTTTTAATTTGGGAGTCGCAACCTAAATTTTAGGTAAAAATTAAGAATATCATTTGAAATGAATTTTTTTATAGAAAAAACATTTAAATAAACCAGAGTTTTGGGTAAATGTTCAAGTAATTCTCTAAGGAAAGATTTAGGCATCTTAGAGAATCCGCAAACATGCGGTTTACTGACAGATTTGAATATTTGGCTAATTTTATAAAGAAAACTTAGATTACTTGTAAAAAATCTTGTTTTAAAATAACTAAATTTTTTTGAAACTTGTAGACTCATCTTATTCCAAGTATGAAATAAGTGAAATGCTATACTGTAAAATAAAACTTTAACATAACATTTTATCCGAAGTCAAGTTTTAGAGTTGAAAAATCAACACAATAACTTAAGCATGGATTTGAAAGCTAATTACTAATTATGAAAGGATATTTAATAATTCTCAAGTTAGTCTTAAAGCTCAAATTGCCTAACTCAAAACTTTTATCCATGTTCATGTTATGAACCAATATGAATAATTCAAAACTCCTAAACATGGATTAAGGAACTTTGTTTAACAACTATGAAAGGATATATAAACCATAAGTCTTTCATACACAGTCTTAAGTTAAATTATTAGAAAATTTATTTTTTATATATTTTCTTTAAGAAACTTAACAATTTCATTCCACTAAAAAAATTGAATTAAATAATTCAAACTCAAAACCTGGATCCAAAGCTTTTTAATAACTATGAAAGAACACAAAATGTTCTCAAGTCATTCTATAAGATTAAATTATCAAACTTAAAAAGGGTTTGAAGAATAAATGAAAATTTAAAATGCCGCCAATTGTAAGATAAAAAAGAAAGATTTGATAAACTAAACTCGAGGAGCTCCGTGGGGATTTTATCTAAGTCAAGAAGAGAATTTTAAAGTTGTTAGTTATTCACAATCAAATATAATAAAGAAAATATACTAACAACAAGGCAAATAAGAGAATAAGAAAACGAGGGGGCTGCTGAAATTTTATTTCACCCCCAAGTCCCAGCCTTTCAGGTGATGCCGCTGTTTAGCTTGGACTTTTGAAAGTCCAAAACTTTTTAAAATATTTTTTAGCCTTTCTAAGGCTGCTGCTACTGCTTCATTAATTAGGCATTTTAACCCAAATTTGCTTCTCATTTTTAGCCTTTTGAGGTTATCGTAACTCTTCTTCAATTAGTGCAATTTTTGGACTTTTTTAGTACGATAAAATGCTATTCTTTTGGCCATTTAGGGTACTGCTGCTGCTATATTTTTGGGTGTCTAACCAAATAATATTAGCTCGCTTTCACAACTCCGAAGAAGGTTGACTCAAGAAGAGATAAATGCAAGAGAGGTGAGTCCATTGGATTCATTCACGGAGAGCGTGTTCATGCAAAAGGAGGAAACGAAAAGAGTAAAATAAGAAACTCAATTTAAACTATGGAACCAAGAATTCCCAAAACATTTTAAAATTTAAACTCCAATTTTGTCCGACCACTAATTCATCTTTTCTCAATGGGAAATGGTAAAGAATCTGAGGAACTATGGCCGATCTCTAGTATTGATTTTCCTACTTATGTCGGGTCATGAGGACTCCGACCACTAGTAGTTCAAAACATGCTTGACTTAACGCACAATTTCGGAAGAGTGCAAAAGTCATTTCAGTGTTGAAGTATGGAGAGACCGAAAAGCTCAAGAATGGAGTGATGACAGAATTATTGGAATATAGTCGAGTTTTCAACATTGAGCCCGCCAAATATCCCTAAACTTAGGGAATTAAACTGCTTGTTGTGCAACTCGATATGTTGAAAAGGAAATCTCACATGCAGATTTAACCTTCAACTTAAGGATTAGTGACAAATGGGTTGAGCATGGAAAAGAGGCTTGCAAACATCTCACTTATGAATGTGGGGCCCTTCACACCCATAGGTAATAAATTCCATGAGCATACCTTCCAAGGCTCTGGGTGTATTGTTACTCAAATTCAAAAAATTGCCAATGGTGAGAGTAAAATTCTCACGAAAGGCAAAACTGAAACTAATAAAACCAAGAAAATGCCAATATGCTAGGATAGAGATATGGTTTGATTGTGGTGGAACTCGTTCCTCAACTCGTGTCCTAAGAGTTCGATATTCCTCTTTGGACTATGCCCGTTTGCTGCTAAGAAAAAGTTCCAGTGTCCTGGTTGACATTGTCCACTTTGTGTATTGGAAAGTCTGGAAAAAAGTTGTCAGTGGAAAATGTAATGCATATACAAATATAATTTGTGCAAACCTGGCATAACAGGTCATACTAAAGGAGTTGACGATCCAATTATAATTTTAGTGTGTCGTGTTGAAGGAAGTGACGGTCGAATAGTAAATTAACGTGTCACGTTGAAGAAAGTTACTCTCCAATAAGGATTTAATGTGTCACGTTGAAGGAAGTGACGCTCCAATTACAATATTAATATGTCACGTTGGAGGAAGTGACTCTCCAATAATAATTTTATATGTCACATTGAAGGAAGTGACTCTCCAATAATGATTTAACATGTCACATTGAAGGAAGTGACTCTCCAATAAGGATTTAACGTGTCATATTGAAGGAAGTGACGCTCCAATAACGAACTTAATGTGTCACGTTTATGGAAGTGACTCTCCAATAATAATTTAATATGTCGCGTTGAAGGAAGTGACTCTCCAATTATAATTTAATATGTCACATTGAAGGAAGTGACTCTCCAATAATGATTTAACATGTCAAGTTGAAGGAAGTGACTCTCCAATAAGGATCTAACATGTCACGTTGAAGGAAGTGACGCTCCAATAACAATCCTAATGTGTCACATTTTAAGGAAGTGACTCTCGAATAATAATTTAACGTTGTAACAGTAGGTGCTAATAACGTTGACAATATGTTAGTAATCGAGAACACGGAATTTTGGAAAAACAATTTGAGAAATAATAATGTTGACAGTAGGCGCTAAGGACCGATTAGGGATTTCACATTAGATGTGTCCTTACTTTAATTTGGAATTTCGTTCAAAGAGAAGATTGATTTGATAAAGGTTATGTATGAAACTTGAAGTCAAATGAACATTTTGAGAACTTTAAACTACTTCAAAAAGTTGCCCATGTTTCCAGTCTAAAGGTACTTCATTGAAATAATTTGTAAGAAACAAGAATGACTTATTCAAAAACATGCCAACTGTTCTCTGAGGTCTATAGTTTTAAATAGTAGGAAGAACGAAGCATTATATAGGATTGCCTACGTATCTTGCTGGGACAAGAAATCAGGTCTGACGTAGTTCGAACCTAAAACTCGATGAAACTTTTAAAAGATGAAAATTTTTCCTTAAAAAGGGAGAGAGATTGAAAAAAATGAGAAAAAAGCTCTCAACCAAAATAGAGGATATGAGTCAGTTTGGATTGGATCCTTGGTGTTGAGAGTCCTTCACAATAACATCTTTGTACAAGGACTAGCATGTGTCATTTGTCTGGTGATGTCTGCACGGATCTTTTAAAAATTGAAAGGATCTTTGAAATTTCGACTCCAATTGTGACGACACATGCAGAGTTAAGATGTAATTGGAAACAAAATAAAATTATAAAAGTAATAGATAAATTTTAAGATGAAGTTTTTCAACTTATATTTGTGTGGATAACGTGTTATGGTCTTCACCATTGTGCCAAGCTTTTCCATCTGTTAAAAAAAATAAAATGTGTAAGTCATAGTAAATCGAAAGAAATATTTTAGAAGATGAGCAAGAGTAGAAATCATTATGATGAGGCCACTGTTAGTCTAATGATGTCTTATTACTTTATAATTCCTGCATCCAAAGAAAAATTCTTACTTTTTAGAGACTGATTCATGTTGGTTTTGTCTTGCATCCTGATGCTCCTTTGCCTTGTGTATTACAAACTTGTTTGGTCTTGAAATGTCGCTTGATTGAATTTTTGAGGACCCTCCTCAAAAATTCTACCCCAGTTTAAAACATAACATAAATTTCAAACTTTTTGTAGTTTTCAGTTGAAGTTTTAAGTGAATCTCAAAAATTCTGCACCAGTTGCAACTCAAAAATGATACTTGATTCTGGATTGAATAAATTTCTCTGTCTTCTGAATTTTGAGATCCTCTCAAAATTTTGCCTCAGTTTTCATTAGAAAGAGAAATGAAAAACTTACATGGAACATGACCGAATCGGTGGTTGATCAGGAATCGGTAAAACGTAGTTCCAACTGTTGAGGATTAGCAGCACTAAAAAAAATTAACTAAGAAAATGACCGAGGCCAACATAGACCGCCTACATATCTCATTCCTGAGAATTAAGGTCGAACATAGTTCAAGTACAAGAAAACTTTAAAAAGGGATAAAGGGGTGACCGAAGACGACATAGGCCGCCTACGTATCTCATTCTTAACAATTCATATCAGATGTAGTTCATTACAGACGAAAGATACCTAAAAGGAAAACTGAATCCAAATAAATTCTTACAAAGAAACAAAACGATACAAATGTGATTACAGAAAAATAAAACAACAAACTCCAAATGCAAGACTAAAGTACGCCAAAAGTGCGATGTTGAGGAAATTTGCTTCTTCTTTCCAACTGGTCATGCTAACAACAACTCCTTATGCTTTGGTAGAGTATTGGTGTTCACATTTGTTGGATATTGAGCAAGTTTTACGACCTCATCGTCAATAAAATCTTGAATTTTATGTTTGAGAGTGATACATCTCTCGGTAACATGTCCAACAAATCCTGAATAATAAGCACAATTACTTGGGTCATACTACTCGCCTGAAGTATTGACACTCTTGCCTTCCACTTGATGAAGTATTCCTTCCTCTTTCAATCTCTCAAAAAGCCGAGTCCGTGTCTCACACAATTGAGTGAAGACTCTGGGATGATTTTTCTAAAAATTAGGACGAGGTGCATTGTTTCGAGGATTTGCATTGGTCGAGGAGGGCGAAATGTTGCTTGATTGTTGTAGACACAATATTGTGAATTAGGACAGCCTGGATGTGGTTGAAGATTATATGAGGTATCTCCTCGAGTCGTTATCATCATAACTTCTTTCTCCTTTTTCTTTCCAAAGGTTCCATCTTAATCCCCCCCCCCCTTTTAGGAAACTTAGATGAGGAGTAACTCATTATTCTGCCAATTTTGAGACTGTCTTCAATCATTTCTCCAGTCTTACTAACTTCAGCAAATGTCTTTCCACCACAGTCACCATTCTCTCATAGTATTCTGACTCTTGAGCTTGTATGAAGTACGTGATCATTTCTGATTCCTCCATAGGTGGGTTCACCCTAGCAGCTTCTTCTCTCCAACGAATGACATATTTTCAAAAACATTCAGTCGACTTGGGTTTTAGCTTGGTAATAGAAATTCTATCGGGAAAAATTGCTACATGAAACTTGTACTGCTCCACAAAAGCACTCGCCAAATAATCCCAAGTACGCCATTTGGTCACATCATGCTTAGAGTACCACCCAATTCTTTTCCAGTTAGACTTTGATTGAACAACTTGATTCTTATCCCTTCGTTATTTCCAACGCCAATCAACTTTTCACAGTAACTTTTCAATTGAAAGAACGGATTTCCTGATCCACCAATTTTCTCAAACTTTGGAATCTTGTAACCGGGTGGCAACTTGACCTCAGGAAATGTGCACAATTCTTCGTATCTGACACTCTGGCTACTATCAAACCCACGAAGACCTCTCATAGCATCCTCCAAACTTTTCATCTTCTTATTCATCATTTCAGAATCAATTGATTTTCCGTCCCCCTCAATTTCAATATATTGATTAATATCTAGGCGGTGCAACACTGGAGTCTTGGTAACAGGTGGAGCTGTGACATAAGTATAAACTGGCGGAGTGTGATGTATTATCGTTAGATTTTTTGAAGGAGCAATTGTGTACACAAAAGGAGTATCTTGAGTTAAATTAGTGAGTGAGGCGCTTTGAGTTTGTTGAATGGTGGCAAAGTGATCTCCTTGATGAAACTCACTCGAAGTTGGATACACATGTGGCATGGGCTCCCTTTGGCGAGCATCAGTTGGTTGATTCAGAGAAGCATCTTGGTATTGAGCTACCAGGAGATTCAGTGTGCTAATTTGTCGCTCTAGACAATCAATGACTTCAATAAGTGATTTTGTTGCTACCGAGGCACTAGGATTGGCCTCAATTGATGAAGTGGGGATCATTTAAGACTAAGCAACCGTAAGAATAGTGGAATCCATTTTTGAATGATTCTTTTTAGTAGTACAACTAAGAATGAAGAGTCGGTAGAGATTCCCTTGACCTTAGACCGTGTAAAATATGAATGTTATGCTAGCAGATACTTTGGTGACATGAGCAAGTTTGATTAGCAACACAAAACAGTCTCTCCTTTTCTAAACAACTCAAAAACAAGAGACTTAGTCCATTAATCATAATAACTAACCAAAATCATATAAAAAGAATAATATTTGTTTCGCTTAAAACAAATTAGTCCGAAATTCGAGGAGGCGGAGACTTCCAAAGTGATCAAATGGATAAAATATGATTATATGTGAACTCAAATTTTGATGAAAGAAAGGTATTTGAACAAAACAAAAAAATACATTATATGGATAAAAATTCAAATGTTTATTTTCGGAAAGTTCAACTGAAAAGTTTTTTTGAAAAACAAAGATGTCTTAATATTGACTAGAAACTGACATAAACTTTAGTAACGTCGGTAGGTAATTATAAAGGATTATTTTCAATAAACAACGAAGTCAACATGAATTTAAATGATGACTTAATAATTTTTCAAAACTCTATTGAACCTAGAACTTGAGTAATTTTTAACGTATTTTAGTAATGGAGTTTAAAGTATTTTGGAAGGTTTGAAAATTGGATTGATGTTTTAAGACATTGGAATAGAATAATGGACCAAATTATGTTTAAAGCAAACATATATATAGAAACACATGCATCAAACAAACACAAATGAAACAAAATTTGTAACATTTAACACAAACAATATATAACACCTCCTAACATACATATGACAAGAGAGTGAACTAGAGATGATACCTGTGATACCAGTCCAACCATAATTCAAACAACAACCATAGAAGCAAGACAACTATGAAAAGCTAATCATCTCAAATCAAATTCTAAATCGTAATATTAATGAAAGTCACAGAGCACAAATTTCACAAATAAGGAGATAGCGTAAGGCCATCAGAGGCATAAAATGACGTGGGAAGTGAAAGAGGCAAGACCATGAAATGAAAGGATTATTTTTTTTAAAGCTACAGTGTTCTGAGATGAAAGTGACAAACATGATCATTAATCATCCTCAACTTATTGTAAATATTGACAATAAAACAAAAGGGGTATTTTAATTTCAAATTACTATACATATTGACAATCAAACAAAAGTGGTACTCTAATTTTCCAATAGAGTTGAAGAAAAGCTGAAATTTTTATGGATATAATCAAACAGAGCCAATCTAATATATTGAAAACGCTAAACTAAGAATCCTATTATGAAGACAAGAAGCCAACAAGATAACTAAAAAAAATGCGGACGAAAACACTTCATACAAAAATTAAATTAAACTAGCAAGAAGGAAAAGATACGTATTTACCTTGTGCTGAGCAGCAAATTGGGACAACAAGTTTGGAAACGATTCCACCTCTTTAACTCGAAAAGCCACAAAACGTTTTAAAATTTGAACTATGGAACTAAGAATTCCCAAATTTTTTTGGTACTATTTGGTCTCCGAAAATCCACCTCTGAACAGTGAAAATAAAGGGATTTATATAAGAGAGATTTGGGGGAATTTCTTGTTAGAAACGATGTGGGAGAATCCAAAATTCAAAAATCTCAAAGGATAAGGGTGGGTGAGCTTGAGGGTGTACGACTTTGTACCATTTTCAAACAAAAAAGAGGGGAGATTCGTTCGATTTTGAGACAAGGACAAGCTTGTAACGAGATGGAGACTCCTGGCCTTGTCCTCCAACTTTTGAGAGGATCAGGTCGAGGGGGGAGACACGCGTGAGACTCAATTCGATGGGCATACTACGTGGCTGTTTTGGACGAGTAGCGTACTGCTGGAGTTTCTGCTTTCGTTCTTGTTCTAGGTTGACGTTGTTGAGGCTGCGCATGTGTTATTGTTGGATGAGGGAAATTGAGAATAGAGTAGTGAAGGGGTTATTTGGGCCGGGTCTTGTGAATGGGGCCAAGAATTTGGGTTTTCTTTTGTTTGCATTGAAAAGCTAAGGCCCAATTCGATTTCAAAGGAAAAAAGAACCTTGGTCATTAAAATGATAAGATTATAAAAAAATTAAAACTAAATGAATTATGCTTTCAATTAATTATTAAGCCTCTTAATTCAGACAATATAAAACAATCATCTAGACATAAGGTTTTGATTATTATTAGTTTTTTTTTGGAAATAAAAAATGCTAACTTAGTTAAAACACCATTTTAGTAAAACGGTTTTCAAAATATTTATTGTAAACTATATAAATAAATTTATTTCAATTATATAGAAATATATTTTATAGGAAAAAAAAAGAAAATCGCCATAAAACTAAAATATTTTTTATTTTTTTCAAAATAATTTTTTCATATTGTTTGAAATTCAAGAAGCTTGAAATTAAAATAAATAGCAGAGGGATAAAATTGAGTGTCAACACTAAAAAGGAAAACAAATAAACATGATAGACCCACTCAGTAAGCCTATAAATCTAACTAATGCACGGTTTCTTCATTAAGGACTCCTCATTTCCGCTCACCGCCTTCTCTGGATTCCTAATTAATAGACCCCATATTATTTTTGTAAGAGTTTCAAAAGTAGACAAAGAATGAATTACTTTTTGTAGGCTCAAATGGTCTTCGTCTAATTTTATTTGTAGTTCTTTAATCCAAGTATTAACGTGGTCATCTCTGTTTGTAATGATTTATTGTTATATTACATCTAATAAATAGAGGTAAACATTTAATAGGAAAAAAAATACTTTGACTTATTTTTTATAACACTAGAACCCAATGCATACTCCTAAAACCCCCCAAATTATTCATGTTTGGAAGTTCAAGATTTTTTGTGTATTCTCTATAAACTGAACCAAATTGAAACCCAAAACTTTATTTTATTAAGGGTATTAGCGTATATATTCATCCTTGTAGGTTTTTACGAATTCGATCATTTCACTTCAACAAACAAGTAATCATACAAAAATTCAAATTCAAATACAAATTCATATTTTAAGAAAGATTTGCATTTGAGTGTCTATGTGTATGCAAAAGAGAACAATCTCCTCACTATTTTTCAATGCAAATTTTTGGTTATATGGTTCACCTTAATTAAAGTAGACACTAAATCATATCTTCACTTAGTAGGTTACAATATAATCACGCTAGACTTATTTTTCCTCATCTTCGAGGAAGATTATCCATGTAAATAATGAATGTTTTTAACATAATAAAACCAAAAATTACTAGAGTTAATGATTGATAGAAATTTCAGATAGAATTGGGAAGTTATTTGTAGATATATAAAAGGTAATTTGATGATTAGGGATGTAGTGGGGTTAGTTTCTAATTAAAAGAGGAAATAAAGGCTTAAATTTAAAAACATTATCGATTTATCCTTTTGGAAAATGTTCCATCGACAAAAAAAATAAATAGAAAATTGAATTTCCAAAACAAAATTGACGGTTAGTTGAATCAATTTTCGTATCAATTATAACCTGATGTGACTGTAATACATCAAAAATTTTCGGAGATCAGACTCGAATCATTCTATAACACCACATAACTCTACTCTTAAAATTATAATCGGTCATGTAGCACTTCAAACATTGAGAAAGGCTAAAGAGGGTTAACTGAAAAGTCCACGAACCCAAAATGGACCATGGACCCTTCATGACTCCCTATACGGACCGTTTAGGGGACCAGGAATGTTTTTGGCAATGTGACCAACCGTCAAAGGCTCACAAGGCGGGGTCACTTGGACGGGATCCTAGGCGGCCCATGGTGTCTTGTACGGTCCTTTTGGGGGTCCATACAAGTCACCCATCAATTTTTATATTTTGGATCAACTTCAAACACTCATATCTCTCATCACATAATTAATTAGGTGGTCCATGACTTATTAAAATAAAGGTCTTTGAAATCCTTCCAAAACCAACAAATTTTCCTCATTTTGAGTTTCGAATAAAAATTTGTTCTGTTTTAGAGAAACATTGTCGGCCAAATGAAGTTTAACGGCAATATATACGGACCAGGATTCCTTAACGGTATGCAAAACCTCCCTTTTAAGGTATCTTGTAAAATTTTAAAGTTGGGGTCATTTGGTCTTTCTCCTATATATTTGGTATTTAAACTACAACATTTTAACCCTTATTTTAATCCTAAACCACGGTGTTTTACACCTAAGGGCTTAAAAGTGTTAATCAATTCATTTACGTTAATTAACACTTCCAGATATTAAAACAAGGTTCCAAGAGAAGAAAAACTAGGGTTCACGTGTTCTTCGAGTTCCATCGATTTTGCCAAAAAACCACGTTCTTGCAAACATAGTGTTAGACTAGTTCTTCTACATTCTATACCTTTACTTTCAAATCAATAAAAGGGTAATTTGAGATTCTATCTTTAGATTTGAGTTTCTAGAGATTAGTTGATTTTGAGTTCTTGAGTTCCCGATTCTTCTGGAAATTTTATTCCTAATTATTAAATTCCTATATGTTATGCATTGTGATTCTTAAGTTGGTTGGATCATGTCTATATTTCAGCATGAACTCTATGATTTGAGTATTCTTGAGATGAGGAATGTCGTTGAGTTATGAGTTCTTTAAATCTGAGTATTGAATTTTCTATATTGTTATTGAGATCCTTTAGTTGATTCATTCATGTCTAATTTCAACATGAATCTTATTCTTGAGTATTCATTGAATTCTCATTGAGGATCTTTTAAACAAAATTTTACTGTTTAAACTGAATTTTGAGGAACTAATGAGGAGTTTAAGAAAAAATATAAGAGAACTAAGTACTTCTAAAATGTTTTTTTATATGAAGAAAGAGTAGACCCTTTTTTTTTAGAAAAAGTTGAAAGAGTTTTTAGGAAAATTAAGTAAAAAGAAATTACCTTTTAAAGAACTTTTTTTTCTTAGTATATCTCAACAAAGGGAAAGTATTTTTACTTTGAAGAAAGAGAACATTGTTTTCTAAAGAGCAATGAGCTGTAGAGATATTTCAAAGCAGATAACTCTTTTGTAGAAATTATTTCAAACTAGAGAAAGAGAAATGTTTTTATACATTTGAGCAAGAATATATATTTGGAGTAGTATTAAATACCAATATGAGGGAGAGTTCAAACAACTCATATCCCCCATAAACTATGTTTTTCAAACATGGGTGCAAGATCATACTTTTTTAGAGGAATCCTTAGTTCCTTTGGAAGAGCTTAGTGGATCCACTTAGTTGAGGTGTCCTATATCCCATATAGGATAGTACTGGCAACGTGGAGAAGGTGTTGTATCATTTTTATAACACCCCGTAGCCAAAATAGACCAAAAATTAGTTTTTCAGAAAAATTTGCAGGTGCTACAAACGGTGGCATCGACGGACCGTAGCCAGAACCATGGTCCGTCCTGCACAACCGTCGATGGGATTAGAAATTCCCAAAAATTTCAGCCTAGAAAAATTGGTTTAAGTCTTGGACGACGTATGTACTTACGGTCCATAGGTAAAACGACGTTCCGTATTCCATGACCGTCAATAAGACTCCTTTCAATCACTCTCTGAAAAGAGCTATGGATCACCAACATGGTTCGTAGGTGGACCTATGGTCCGTAGGTGGAAAATTTGCAGCCAGTTAAAGGGAAATGCAGTTAGGTCAACATAAAATGATCATAACTATTATCACAAAATGAATTAGGTCTACCATGACCTACCCACAGATAGAGAATTTAATTATCTTTCCATACCCGCCAACCTTGCTAAAACAAGACCTATGAGTAAAACGTATGCCCAATTTAGTAAAGGCCTATCAAACAGGCCCTCACGAAGGACCCAACGACGGGCCGTCGGACGCACGACGGACCGTCAGTCCTGGCCGTCATGAGGCCTGACAACAACCTTCCTAGGGGTCTTTTTGACCTTTCCCACTTTGTTTAAACCCTAAGTTGCATCGTTTTGACCCTAAATCATCATATTTTAGTCATTTTAAGACTAGAAACATAATTAAAACATATCCAAGTGAAATTATTAAATTAAAACTTAGAAAATTAGAAGCAAGAGAGGAGAAAATAGCTCAAGAACCCTAGTTCAAGAATTCCACGAGCTCCAGCAGTTCCAGCCCCGAAACTTAAGTATTTTTCCATGGATTTCATCACCAGGTATGTGGGATTTCACTAGTGGGTTCTTTTCACCCATTGGGTCCTTTGTTTCAGTCAGTTCTTGATTCTCTTATCATGATTAAACCTAGGGTTTCTAGAACTTTGATATAACTTCATGAATTTATTAAATATATGTTCCAAATAAGATTATCATGTTATTACTCAGACTATCACATGAATTTCAAAACCCTAGCTTTGTTTTCCTTTAGTTCTTGAATTACACATACTAGGTCATATATTTCAGACACTTCAAATATACATGAATCAGTTATAGACGCATATTACTAGATTAATTGTTGCATTCTATGTTTGCATATTCAGTTTTAAGCTATCCAGTATTTACAGAAATTTAAATATAATCAGTTAATTCACAGAATTCATTGGCAGTAGCATAATATCGAGTTGGACTAGAGTTTAGCGTACATAATAGTCCCAAAACTACTAGCCTAGTAGGTTGTAAGTCCCATCTGTGGGAAATTAGTTTAGTGATCACACTAGCATGCCTTTGTACCTTTGGCGGGGTATATTGGGTCCTCTCGATGGGGCGTATACATTGGACTCCACATTTAGCTCATGTGGTTTTATTATTTGTTACTACTAGCTCCCACAATTCAGTCAGACTCTATGAATTTACCATTTATCAGTATATTCAGTATTCAATTACAGCATGTTATAAATGTGTCAATTCATCAAGTTAGCTCAGAAATCATCACATCACGTTCAAATTATTATTCTTGTTTTTTTGCTTGTTCAGTTATGTTTTATTTCAGCTGTACTCTATCCTACATGCTCAGTACCTTTCAAGTACTGATGCATACATGCGCTACATATTCTCGTGTTGTAGATTCATGTTCTCAGCATCCAGATCACGCATAGATCAATTTCCCAATCTCCAGTTTAGAAGATTCAGTGGTGATTCCTCATTTTCTGAGGACGACGGTCATGAGTTTCATTTCAGTCTTTAGTCATTTAGTTTCAGTTTTTGGTAGATTTAGCTAGAGCTTGTCCCAGTAGTTATAGTCTAGTTTAGAGACTATTTTCAGACATAGTTAGATTCAGCTTAGTATTGAGTTAATATATCTTTTGTATTAAACTCATTGTTTTCAAATATCTCAGTTATAGAATATGGGTATTCCCTATCTTTTCATTTTAAGTATGATTTAGCTTCCGCAACAGTTTATTATCTTTAGTATACTCCTGATTATGCCATCAGGGTTAGCTTGGCATCACTTATGGTCCTAGGTCCGTGTCCGCGTCTTGGTGATAGCTCAGGGCGTGACAAAACTTGGTATTAGAGCACTAGGTTCAAGAGTCCTAGGTTGTCTGAAAATCCGCACTTTGTAGAGTACTTTTCATGGGTGTGTAGTGCACCACATCTAATGAGAGGGAGGCTACAAAGTGTTTTTAGGAAAATTTCACTTTCTTCTTTATCTTATCGTGCGTAAGGTATGATCTAATTCCATTCTAACTTGAGGTTGAGATCTAAAAATCATGCCTTCTCGTAGATCTGAGGAATGGAATGCTAATGAACGCATTGCTAACGCAGTTCCTCTAGTACCTAATAAAGAAGTTCAAATGCAGAGTTTCAGAATGCCTATTAAGATTTTGGCTCAATGTATGACCAGACAGAACAATCAGTAAGTTCTTGTTCCTACTAATAGAAATGACTGATTAGTGGCAGCCAGATTTGTGATTTTGTTAGGATGATTCTGCCGAGTTTGTCACCAAGTTGTTAAGGACTCAAAAAAGTTTATTGATGAGGTCAAGAAAATATTTTGTGTGATGTAAGTAACTGGGAGTGACAGGTGAGATTGAGATCCTACCAACTCAAGGATGTTACTCACATATGGTTCACTCTATGGAAAGAACACAGACATGACTTTGTCTTTTTTAACTCAGTATAGCAGTCCAATTTAATGTGAGTCCACAAACTTTGTCAGAACTTTTCTAAATCTCTACTCTAGTCGATGACCCAGTTATAGCTTGACATGTTTACAGAAATTTCCGTGTCATAGTCTCTCAGAAAGTCACCTCAGCAGATTTAGTAGATTTAGAAATGGTAGACTTCGATGTCATTCTAGGTATAGATTTGTTACATTCATGTTATGTATCAATCGATTGTAGAACTAGGATTGTTCGTTTTCAGTTTCCAGACGAACCAATCTTAGAATGGAAGGGTAGTAGACCATCGCCTATGGGTCGATTTATTTATTACCTTAAGGCCAGAAAGATGATATCTAAGGGTTATCTCTATCATGTAGTTTGGGATAAGGTTTCTAGCCTTGAAACCCCATCTCTAGAGTCAGTTCCAGTAGTCTGTGAATTTCCAGAAGTATTTCCAATAGATCTTCCTGGGTTTCCTCCTGAAAGGGAAATCGACTTTGGAATTGATATCTTTCTAAATACCCAGCCTAATTCCATTCCTCTTTATAGAATGTCTCCAGCGGAGCTTAAGGAATTGAAAGAGCAGTTGAAATACCTTCTAGATAAGGGTTTCATCAGACCTAGTATTTCACCATGGGGTGCACCAGTATTGTTCGTAAAGAAGAAAGATGGTTCTCTCAGAATGTGCATTGACTATAGACAGTTGAACAAGGTCATAATTAAGAATAAGTATCCCATCCCCATGGTTGATGAATTGTTCGACCAACTTCAAGGTGCTAGTCATTTCTCAAAGATAGACTTCATATCGATCGGGTTATCATCAGCTCAGAGTTAGAGATAGTGACATTCCGAATTCAGTATAGTAATTACGAATTTGTAGTTATGTCGTTTGGACTAACCAATGCTCCTGCAACTTTCATGGATTTGATGAACAGAGTGTTCAAACAGTACTTAGACATGTTCGTTATCACCTTTATTGATGATATCCTCATTTACTCTAGGAGTGAGGAAGAACGTGTAAGTCCTTTGAGAGTTGTTGTTCAGATTCTCAAAGATCGCTAGTTATTCGGTAAGTTTAATAAATGTGAGTTTTTGTTGCAGTCCGTTGCTTTCCTTAATAAGATTTTATCTAGCGAAGGGATCCGCGTAGATTCACAAAAGATAGAAGCAGTGAAACAATGGCCCAGACCTACCTCTGCTAAATATTTCAGAAGTTTCTTAGGTCTAGCAGGTTATTAAAGAAGGTTTGTGGAAGGATTAACATCCATAGCCTCCTCATTGACTAGGTTTACTCAGAAGATTGTCAAGTTTCAATGGTCAGATGATTGTGAGAAAAGCTCCGCAGAATTGAAATCTAGATTGACTACAGCTCCTGTCTTGACTCTACTAGATGGTTTAGATGATTATGTGATCTATTGCGATCCATCCAGAGTTGGACTTGCTTGTGTGTTGATGAAAAGAGTTAAGGTTATATCTTATGCCTCTAGAAACCTTAAGATGCATGAGAAGAACTATCCAACTCATGACCTCGAGCTTGCAGCAGTTGTGTTTGCAATCAAGATATGGAGACACTACTTGTATGGTGCTGATGTAGATGTGTTCACCTATCATAAGAGCCTTCAGTATGTGTTCACCCAGAAAGAGTTGAATCTTCGCCAAAGGAGATGGCTTGATTTCCTTAAGGATTATGATATGAGTGTGCATTATCATCCTGGAAAGGCGAATGTAGTGTCCGATGCTCTTAGAAGATTCTCTATGGGTAGTGTAGCCCATGTTGAGGAAAAAAGAAAGGATCTAGTGAAGGATGTTCACAGGCTTGCTCGCTTGGGAGTTCACCTTATGGGCATATCAGACAGCGGTGTAACAGTTCAGAATGGGGAATAATTGTCTTTGGTAGTGGACGTGACGGAAAAGCAAGAGAGTGATCCGATCTTGCTTGAACTAAAGGGTGCAGTCAACAATCAGAGAGTGGAAGTTTTCTCCCAAGGGGGAGATGGTGTACTTCTCTACCACGGTAGATTGTATGTTCTTGATGTGAGAGAGTTGAGGTAGCATATTCTTCTAGAAGCTCATAACTCCAGGTATTCTATTCATAGAGGTGCTACTAAGATGTACCGTGATCTGCGGGAAGTTTATTAGTGGAATGACATGAATAGGGATATAGCAGACTTCATAAGTAATTGTCCCAATTTCCAGCAAGTCGAGGTAGAACATAAGAAACCAGGAGGTATGACTCAAGAGATCGATATTCCTACTTGGAAGTGGGATGTTATCAATATGGATTTCATCACAAGGTTACCTCGTACTGGCAGACAGCATGACTTAATATGGGTGATAGTTTATAGGATTATTTAGTAATCTCACTTTTTGGCGGTCAAGACTACAGATTCGAAAGAGGACTATGCCAAGCTTTACCTTACTGAAATTGTGAGTTTGCATGGGGTTCCTTTTTCTATCATCTCATATAGAGGTCCTCGGTTTATCTCTCATTTCTGGAAGTCATTTCAAAAAGGTCTGGGTACTCAAGTTAACCATAGTACAACATTTCATCCACAAATGGATGGCAGGCAGTGCATACCATTCAGACCTTAGAGGATATGTTGAGAGCTAGTGTGATCGATTTCAAAGGTAGTTGGGATGATCACCTTCATCTTATTGAGTTTGCCTACAATAATAACTACCATTCCAGCATTCAGATGGCCCCTTATGAGGCTTTATATGGGCGTAGATGTAGATCTTCTGTTGGTTGGTTTGAAGTAGGTGAAGCAACTTTATATGGCTAGATTCAGTCCTTTATGCTATGGAGAAAGTGAAACTCATTAGATATAGACTTAAGACAGCCCAAAGTCGTCAGAAATCTTATACAGATGTAAGGAGAAAGGAACTAGAGTTCCAAGTTGACGATTGGGTTTTTCTGAAAGTCTCACCTATGGAAGGGGTGATGAGTTTTGGAAAGAAAGGGAAGCTCATTCCTAGATATGTAGGACCTTACAACATATTGAAAAGTATTGGAAAGGTTGCATATAGTTAGAGTTGCCAGCAAAATTAGCAGCAGTGCATCAGGTCTTCCATATCTCACTCTTGAAGAAGTGCGTGGGTGACCCAGCCCCTATAGTGCCATTAGAGAGTGTGACAATGAAATATAGTCTTTCATATGAGGATGTACCAGTTGAGATTCTTAACCGTCAGGTTGGAAGGTTGAGAAACAAAGAAGTCGCTTCAGTCAAGTTTTTGTGGAGGAGTCAGTCCGTAGAGGGAGCTACTTGGGAAGTAGAAGCAGGCATGAAAGCCAAGAATCCTTACCTTTTTCCTTTCGATTCCGCTCCATCTTGAAGTAATAGTTCCTCTTCACTTTAACAGTCATTCATGCATAAATTCAGTTTTAGAATCATGTTCCCTCAGTTTGTACTTTCATTTTTAGCGTCATTGCATGTAGTCAGAACTCAATTCAGTCAGAAATGAGTTCTCAGTGTTTAGTAGTGGGGTTTGCATCTCTCTCCCTCTATTTCAGCTAGTTTATTCTTCACTCGAGGATGAATGTTCCCTAGGGGGAGATAATGTAACACCCTGTAGCAAAAACAGACCAAAAATTAGTTTTCAAGAAAATTTTGAAGGTGCTACAAACAATGGCATGGACGGACCATAGCCTGAACCATGGTCCGTCCTGCACAACCGTCGATTGTATCAGAAACTCCCAAAAATTTCAGCTTAGAAAATTTGGTTAAGTCTTGGAAGCGGACAGACTTACGGTCCATAGGTCAAACAACGTTCCGTAGTCCGTGACCGTCGATCAAGACTCCCTTCAACCATTCTATGACAAGATCTATGGATGACCAGCACGGTTCGTACGTGGACTTACGGTCCGTAGGTGGAAAATTTGCAGCCAATTAAAGGGTAATGCAGTTGGGTCAAATTAAAATGATCATAAGTATAAGCACAAAATTAATTAGGTCACGCATGACCTACCACAGATAGATAACTGAATTATCTTTCCATAGCCACTGACCTTTCTAAAACCAAACCTCCGAGTAAAAAGTTATGCCTATTTTAGTAAAGTCCTATCAAACAAGCCCTCACGACGGACCCAATGACGGGGCATCGGGCGCACGAAAAGCTATCAGTCCTTGCCGTCATGAGGCCTGATAGCAACCTTCCCAGGGGTCTTTTTGACCTTTCCCACTTTATTTAAACCATAAGTTACGTCATTTTGACACTAAATCATCATAATTTAGGTAGTTTGAGCCTAGAAACGTGATTAAAACATATTCAAGTCAAATCATTAAATCAAAACATAGAAAATTAGAAGCAAGGGAGGAGAAAAAAGCTCAAGAACCCTAGTTCAAGAACGCCACCAGATCCAGCAGTTCTAGCCCCAAAATAAATGTATTTCCATGTATTTTATCACCAAGTATGTGGGATTTCACTAGTGGGTTCCTTTCACCCATTGGGTCCTTATTTTCAGTCAGTTTCTGTTTCTCTAATCATGATTAAACCTAGGGTTTCTACAACTTTTATGTAACTTCATGAATTTATTAAAACTATGTTTTAAATCATATTATCCTGTTATTAGTAGATTATCACATGAATTTCAGAACCCTAGCTTTGTATTTCTTTAGTTCTTGAATAACACATGCTAGGTCACATATATCAGACACTTCAGATATACATGACTCAGTTATAAATGCATAATTACCAGATTAATTGTTGCATTCTCTGTTTGCATGTTCAGTTTCGAGCTATCCAGTATTTACAGAAATTCAGATATAATCAGTTAATTTACAGAATTCATTGGGGAAGCATAATACAGAGTTGGACTAGGGTTTAGCGTACCCAATAGTCCCAGAACTAGTAGCCTAGTAGGTTGTAAGTCCCCTCTGTCGGCAATTAGTTTAGTGATCACGCCAACATGCCTTTATACCTTTGGAAGGGTATATTGGGTCCACTCGATGGCGCGTATACATTGGACTCCACATTTAGCACATGTGGTTTTATTATCGGTTACTAGTAGCTCCCACAGTTCAGTCAGACTCTATGCATTGACCATTTATCACTATATTCAGTATTCAGTTTCACTATGTTATAAATTGGTCATTGCATCCAGTTAGCTCAGAAATCAGCACATCACGTTCAGATTATTATACTTGTTTTTGTGCTTGTTGAGTTATGTTTTATTTCAGTTGTACTCTATCCTACATTCTCAGTACCTTTCAAGTACTGACGCATATGTGCGCTACATCATCTCGTGATGTAGGTTCAGGTTCTGAGCATCCAGATCACGTATAGATCGATTTCCCGATCTCCAGTTCAGCAGATTCAGCGGGGAGTCCTAATTCTTCGAGGATAACAGTCATGAGTTTCATTTCAGTCTTTTGTCATTAATTTTCGGATTTTGCTAGATTTAGCTGGGGCTTGTCCTAGTATTTCTAGTCTAGTTTAGAGGCTATTTTAAGACATAGTTAGATTCATCTTAGTATTGAATTAATATTTCTTTTGATTAAATTGTTTTCAAATATCTCTGTTATAGAATATGGTTATTCCCCATCTTTTCATTTTAAGTATGGTTTAGCTTCCGCAACAGTTTATTATCTTTAGTATGCTCATGATCATAAACTCAACTTGTGGTCCTTGGTTCCGTGTATGCATCTCGGTGGTAGCTCAGGGCGTGACAATTGTGATGGTTGTCACTTAGAGATTGTCACAATAGAGTTAAAGTGTAATTTTTATATTATTTATAATGTTGAGTGTTAGAGATAAATAAATATTTTTGTAAAGCTGAAATAATTTCATTCTTTTAGTTCATTACATTAGTTGAGTTTATGTAATGTCTATTGCGGCCCTTTCATACATTTATTTTTTTTAGTTATATTACATACTCATACATTCAAATGTATTGATGTCATTTGATCTATATCCTTTTATGATGCAGATAATACTGATTAGGATCATCACATGTGCTTTGTTGAGATTACTCTACTCCCCAGTTAGCTTTTAGTGAACCTCATTGTATTCTGAGAACTTCACATTTACTTTTAATTTAGCTGTTTGGAGGTTTCATGGGTCTTATCCCGAAACCTATCTCAAACATTAGAGACTTCTTACGTAGATAAAGTTGACGAGTCTTTCAGTACTACTTTTCCTTGCTTTTTTTTTGCAAACTATTATACTTATATTATTGTGTATTTTAAAGACAAATGAGTTGAATATTTAATTTGAGTTTAAATTTTTTAAAATTCTGTTTTCAGTATTATTGCTTGAGTGAGTTTTCCGCTATGTAGTCACCCAAGCGAAAGGTTTGCTTGGGGACCAAAAATGGTTGTGGAGCATCGTCCACATCTAGGATGTAGGCTCGGAGTGTGACAATGTTGGTATCTAAGCATAGATTTAAATTACCCTAGGGTGGATATGAAGTCATGTCAATAGGATCTTACTTATAGTTGTGAGGGTCCTACATATATAAATGAGGGACTACAAATATTTAAGAAAAATTTATCTTCTTTCATACTACAAATCGTGCAATATAACCATGTCATAAGAAACTTATTCAAGCTCGTGAGTTTCTGAATTCCATTCAAGTGCCCGTCATACTGAAGGTAGTTGAAAATCAAATACCAAATCCTTATCGACGAGTTATTGTCAGCAAAAGTCTCTAGAAAGTTATTAGATTATAGAGGGGCATGAGAGAAACCTGTGAGTGAACTTATGTTGACATTTAAAAGAATGTACTCTAATTCATATGAATTGTGTGTACAAGCTAAAAGTAGATGTACTTCCAACCTCTCTTCTCTAGACCTAGTTTCGATTAAGATGCTTATGACGAAGTGTGTTGAGCTTGACCAATATTTTCACTCGAAAAGATAGTATCACTTATAATATCATAAGTCCTAGTAGTAAAAGTGCCCAGAGTTAAAAGAATGCATGCAGAGATAGAGTTATCTAAGAAAGGAAGAAAGTTATATGAGACGAATTATGTTGTTGCAGTCATGCACCCAGTAGTTATTATTGAGGAGTTTTTCCTTATGGGTAAACTAAGAAGTAATGAGTTTGTATAAATTTCACAAAGGTAGAGTAATTGTTACAAGTCAGGATGAGTTAGAGTATAATTTCACCAAAAGGGAGTTTATGATGATGCAATATTGTGTTAGTAAAGACCAAGTATATGTGTTGAATAAAATAGCAGAGTAGTCATCAGGTGATAGATCTAACTTAGGCTTACGATTTTTATGGAATAGCCTCATCATATTTAGATGGTTAGAACTAATTAGGCAATAATGATTTTTAAGGGATATCTGATGATATTCGTGAACTATGCTAATTTGATTCTCACGTTGATGCGATACTTAAGAAACTCTCTTCAAATTTTGTTATCCTTATTTTCAAAAAAGTTTTATTTCCTTGTTCAAAAATCATATTTAAAAAATTCTTTAAAATCATATTTTTAAAATTCCTTCCACGCACCGAATTTCAAAAAAAACATAGAATATAAGAATTCTTAATTATTTATTAAATCAATAACAAAAAAAGAGAAGCAAAAAAATTATGGTTGCCTCTTTTTTTTTCAAAAAGAAAGAACTTCACGGACCATGCACACTTGATTTTTACTGTTATGAGATACTTTAGTAACTCTTTTTTTATTCGGTAGTCTTATCAAAAGGTCTTATTTCAGACTCTAAAATATTGGATTATTGAGTAACAAACATGTACTTATAAGGGCAAAACTGTTGAAAGACTATCTCAACCTGTTATCAAAATTGTCCCTTTTACATCAAGATCACAATTGGTCATACCTTATTAGAATATTGAAATGAGATCCTCTATTTGATACTGAAGAAGAAACTATACTATACGTCAACAATTGTATGAACATCTTTACTTATATTTACCACCAAATTTCTTTGGAAGATATACCATTTTGGGAGCAATTATGGGTAAGTCGCTTCATCTAGACATGGCGACAAGGAGTCAAATAAGACCAAGTTATGTAAGAGTGAGGGTAGAAGTGGATTCATTGGGGAAATTTCACAGATCCATAAGCATTGGCATGAAGAAGAGGAATGAAGAAATTTTTAAAAATAAATTTTGATAAAATATGATTATGTTCCCAAATATTACAATACATACATGATATCAAGTAAATAATGAGTAACAATGTTATTTTTATGAATCAGCCCCATCCCAATAACTATACTAACAAATGTATCACATGGATAGGCATTGGGACAAGTAGGCCCAATACAAGAAACATGGACAGGCCTTAACAAAGGATAATGTGCATCCATATTGAGGGTATTATTAAATAGAACATGATATCATTATGAGAGGGGATCATGAATTATGAAAAAGACAGAATCTATGTTTCTCATCCCCATTTGTGAGTCTAATCTTCTCATCTCCCTTCTACTATCTATCATTTACCTAGTTCTTATGTTTAGTGTTTCTATGATTCAGTTTGGTTTTTTGTTGTTTGCGTTGTTGCATTTATTTTGTGGATTTGTAATTGAACTGTTACGACCCTGGGGTATACCCTAGAAGTTATGATATTCTTGATCTTAACATGCTGTCGTCCACCTCTCGGAGGTCTAAGACATGCCCTTTGATATCTTTTATTACATAATCGTAAAATAGAGGAAAATTTAAAACTTTTCATAGTACATCATATGCTAGAACATTACGTCATATATATATATATATATATATATATATGTATGTATGTATGTATATATATATGTATGTATATATATATATATATACATACATACATATATATATATATATATATACATACATACATACATATATGTATATCATAATACATAGTTAGACACTAAGTGTCTTGAGCCATCTTAGACTCTACATCAATAGAGTAAAATAGGGATACGACCCTTAACAACATAAAATACAAGTCTAAGCTATTACATCAATTTAAAGAAATATCTTAACATAGGCAACCCTTGAATCATAATGGTCCCTTTAGTTAAACATGGGAGATATATCTAAGCTCTTCACTTAGTAGACATCTTCTATCCATCACCAACTACACTTGTGTAAAAAAAAGAAGAAGAATGGTATTAGTAAAAGAATGCACTAATTATGACAACTATGCAAAAACATGCATTTAAAGAGGACATTTCATTTGAAATCATGCAACATGTCTTTTTCATTAAACTTCATGAACATATGCACATATAAGCTCAAGATAGTTCATATACATGATATAGACATGGATACTACTCATAATAGCACATAATGTCATTTATCATACTTTAAGACATATTCAATGCATACCATACATTACCTCTCTTTCTATCTTACTTCTTTCCTTAAGTAACCCTCCATTGTACTCGGTACAATGTCTCACTTTGAGGTCACCTTAGAATAATATTTCATAATATGCTTCATAAACACAACCACATATACTCACAAGTCATAAGCACATCAAACACATCAACTTGACATAAGGACCATCACCTAAGGCAACTCCTAATTCACACTAGTGCTATATGAAGGTAGCATCCCATAATGCTACTTACACCAAGTGTACCTAAGAAGTCACCCTAGACTAGGAATAACATACTCAACAAGTCATAACAAAATCAATCAAATCATAACATATTCATTTACAACTAGAAATAAGGCCACATACTTCATACCAACATATAAGGACTCTTTACGTTACTACAAACTTAGTCATAAATCAGTTAGTTCATATAATAGGTAAACTACCCTCATAACCCCTTCACAATATTACTTGTGCAATGTAAACATGGAGTCCTATACCCCCACATATACTAAGTAATAAACTAATTTAGAAGTCATAAGCGTAACTCACACGCGTAGTCATAATTCATCTATTAACATAACAAGGTCACTTAACATGCATTCATACAAGTCATATATAGTACTTCATAAAGGTCTCAAAACCTATCCTTTCTTGAAGTCTCTAGCGCAATGTATAGGTAGGGTCCATAGTCCTCCTATACCAAGTACACTTCTCAACGAATTTAGATTAGAGTTCATATTCCTATCTTAGTTAATTTATTAACCTTTGGGAGACATAGCCATAACAAACATAGACCATGTGAGCTACATGGAATCCGGTATTCTACTCCCACATTGAAAAGAGAGGGTTAACACTTGCCGAAGGTTCAACCGTTCGTACATAGCTATTCTAGGTGGGTCCACTAAGATAGAGTCATATGTGGGCACATAGTTATGGAACAAGGAGATTGCTTCTAGAAACCTTGACTAACTAAGCGTGAAGGTTTTTATCTCATGAGACAACACATATATTAGGAACCCACACTACTAGTCGTGAAGAAACCCATGTGGGAGGCCGGACTTACTAACGTTAAGCTCTAACTCTCATTTTTCATGTTCACTTGGTTCTAAGCAATAACTACCTTTTTAAATATTATTAAGCCATTATATACCATTATTTCATAAAGAATAGGTCTTAGGGACTTACTCCCTCATATATTATATAGATCAAAGGTATCTAGGGTGAGAATGCTACATTCGTCATAGAACCTACCTTATGTGAGAATTTTCTTTCATATAATCATATCATATTCATACATGTATGTGTGTGAGTACACATATATGGGAGATCTACTTTCACATAAACACCTTTAGGCACATATGTTCATAACTTCATAGATCATATACTTACATGTATAGAAATAGGTAATGATGCATAGAGGAACTATACTTTCCTTAGTCATCATGAATCTATCCTACTCATAGATATGCATGAATTGTGCGTGTTTTCATTGGTGAACATGATCACATAATGACTATCACATAGTATTGAAGAAGCCACCCTCTAAAGATCACAACATATGTACAACGTTCCTGAAGTCTCAAGTCATACGCACATATATAGTATTAACGAATAAACTACAAACATTCACATTACATCATAGGAGACAAGAACATACTCAATCATTAGAATAGAAGACTCCTAGCATACATTGGTCACACATTCATATAGGGTTCATATGGGTCGGGGTCATGCTATAAGAGTATTCATCAACATTAGCCATCTTAGACCATACCTAACCCTAACATGATCATCACATATATACATAAATCATCCACACACCTAAATCATGTAACTAGTCTGGGAGGTTACTTATAAACGTCAAATAACATCAATTTACTTAAAACATGATATAAGAATCAAGGCTAAATCCTTCAACATCCTAAGTATCAAAATCATTATATTTATTAATCTAGAATCTAATTCCTTCAAGGACATAACCATAATACATAAACATGTACAAGTATATAAACACCACCCCCATAAGTGTACCATACCAATCAACACAATTCAATGTACAATCTAGGATAAATAGAACAAATTAGTCAACTTACAAAATCTCCAAGTTAATGATCTTCTTTTATAATTCCCCCATAATTTATATTCAATATATATAGTTATTAATATATATAAGCAATTCAATACAATCTAATCACAATTCTATAATCATGAAATCAAGATCAGAAGACCCACATAATAGGACAATTTGAGAAATTAGGAGGATCATGATTTCTTCATAAAATTGGATAACAATTCATCATAAAATAATTAACTAAATATATATTCATTATTAGAATGCTTTTGAAATAAATTTGAGAATGAACCCATGGCTAGATTGAAAAATAGGATTTTTGACATAGAATCATATTTTGAAAACCTTTGAAAGGTCTCCATAGATTAATGGTTATATAGGGATGAAGGATCATCATACCTTATTGATGGAATACCCATGAAGGATTGGAAAAGAAAGATCCAAGAATCCAACTTCATAGCTTGTTCTTGAGCTTGTTCTTCAATGGAGGTTTTAGGAGAACCTTGAAAAGATGAGAGTTTTGGGGATTTTGATTTTTTAATGGGTATTTGGGTTTTTGCTTGGGAAAGGGGTTAAATAGTTCTAAAAATCAATTATTAAACGTCCCCCCTAAGTTACCAAAAAACCCCCATATTTATTAGGACTTTTAGACATGTCAAACTCAACTTTCAGTTTTGGAATCTTCGTCGAGGAACAAGTCCGCATCGCGGAGCTGTTCAAAAAAGTTCTTGGAAATTAATTTTGGACAGTTAAGTGTGCTACAAGGGTGCGGCGCTCCTGTGGTTCACCAACTCACAAATTCTGCTCCCTTGGGCAGCCTTCTTGGCCAAAGTTTGGGGTCCCTTCGTGGACCCCTAGGGCAATCCTTGGGAGGTTGGACCTGGACACTTTGACCCTTTACATGCTTATTAGGATACTATCTTTAACTACGCTGCCTTTCAACTCCAAACAACACATAAAAGGCAAACATACAAGGACTTGCTAGCATGTCTAAAGAACAACTTCCAAACGTCATAATGTTCTTAGATGTTTTACCTCCAAATTACTTGAAATTAATTATGCAAACTATAAAACAATTAATTAACATATTATTAACATTTTTAGGGACATGTGAGGCTCTAGCTACCTTAGCTCATTTTGAGGGTGTAACATGAATTCTAGTCTTGTTAATATAGTTGAGAAGTTGGTTACTATTACATTGGACTTGAGTTTGTTAAAACCATGCATAAAATCTTGAACTATACCACAAATAAGGAGACTATATAAACTAGCGGCAAATAGCAATGAGGAGGAAAGAAAATCTTATAAGATAGGTAAAGACAAAAGGAAAGCGAATAAGACTCAACAAAACAAGGCTGAGTTACGGGACAAAAGAACGAATACAAAAGAATTTTAGAATGAACGACAAATTATGTCTCATTACGTCAATGATTTGGAGAGGTTGGAATTATGAGAACAAATTGAAGAAATTTTTCAAGAGAATCTATTACCTTGGGAAATTGGAGAAGACTTCAATGTAATTCTCAGTGAAAAAGAAAAGCCTGCAGTGTTGAAACCCAATTTTAATCCTTCACAATATATATTAATCAACAAGCTTCTTCAATCTTCAATAATTTAAAATAACTAGTTTATCTAGTTTTCGAATATTTCAAGTATAAAATAAAAAAGTTTGCAAGTTAGTTAAATAGTTTTGTCACTTTTGATAATTTTTACATAATTATTTCTATATTTGTACATTTTATGAATATTTGAAAATAATCTCAAAATATTTTATTTTTCTAGTTGAATATTTTATTTAAATAATATTGTTTTGAAGCGTATAAGAGGGAGAAGATAGAAAACGAAACAGGGGAAAGAGCGGACTAAATAAAGAATATACATACAAAATATTTGTAGAAAATAGTTTAAGAGGATACAGAGGTTTAGGGTTTAATTTGAGCTTATTTTTGGCCTTGGAAATCTCTCATCTTGCTTGTTGTTTCAATCGCTGCTCAAAAAAAGGTAACAACCCTTTCCTTTTATTAAATTCATCTTCATCTCGTGTTTTTGTTTTTAAGCTTTAAATTTTGATTATATTGTTGTTATTTACAATCTGATCATTTCCTTAATGGTGATACCGATTTGCTGTTTAAGCATTTGAATATAGTTAAGTGTTACTCCTGTTGCTGATAATATATGTTGTTGAGTTATCGATCTAGTTTAGGCTATGTTTTGATCAAATCTTCCCCAAGTTTTGTCATAGTTTTAGAATATATCTGGTTGAGTAGCATGCTCCAATACTTTCCAGTTGTGTTTAATCATATTATTGCTTAATTTTTGTAAATGTCAAGCAATATTTTCTTATTCTCCTTAAAGATCAAGTTTGTATGAATAAAATAGATCGATGATGATGTATAGTATAAAGCCCACCCCTCAAAAATGGTTTCATTTGTTCGTTCTTACAAGCTTCCAAATATTTAAATATTGACATGTTGATTTTCTACTTTGGATTGCCGTTTGTATTTCATGAGATTGTTGTTATTTTATTTGCTTCCTCATTATCTTATGATCGATAATGTGTGTATGGTTAAGGTCTACTAATATATGAGTTAATACAGTGTGTGTGGCTCATTAATTAACAATTTTTTTTATAAAACGCCATGAGAGTCTAGTTGGACATAGAATCTCCTTATTTGCATGCCAAGGGCCATGGAGGCCCTAAACTCTCCCCTCGAGTCAATTCTTTAGTCAATTAAAGCAGAATGGAAGCCAACATACAAATTTAGTGACTGATATACAGGTCTTGGAAGCGAATAAAATAGAGAAAATCAAGTAGATACATGTTGTATACATTGAAATACATAAGGTAATCACTGATATACGATAACTACATCCATCGTATATGTTGACGAAAAAGGTTTTGCCCCAAAACAAAGTGTAGCAGCAGTCTTAAAATATTGAATTACTTAGATTATGAAAGATTGAAGAAAATTGGGTCTCCCAGCCCAACAACATGAAATTTGGTCTGGGTGAGGCCAACATTTTTAAAGGATTGAACAGGGTATTAATAGAAAATGATATATGGTGGTACCAAAAGTTAGAAAATTCAAGTTTATGGATTGACAATTGAACAAAGCAACAAGCTCTATATCCACGAGCCTACACTCTGGTCAGGACCGACACTCGAAGACCATTGTTGATCCTCAAGCAAACCCTTAGCTTGGCTAATTAAATCAGCGGAAGACAAACCTCAAGTTTGACACGAGTAAATACATAATAAAAAGGAAAATTACGTCATATAATAACTTTGGCCAAAATGGCATTTGAGTCTTAATAACTAAAAACAACTGCAAAATAAAATACTGTAGTCTATGAAGCCTCTAAACTGTCTAAACATGGATGTTGGGACAGCCCCACAACATCCTAAAAGCTAAGATAATGTTAGAAATAAAAAGATGTCCTCCAAAATGCAAGGAGGATCACCACAAACTCTGAAGCTCAATCTGGATCAACGAAGTGTTGCATTCTGATCCTGGGTACCTGTATCTGCATCATGAAATGATGCAGGCCAATTGGCAGCAATATACTGAATGTATGAGTATGCGAGTTGGAGAGCTAAACAACGACTAAGCTTGAGGGGATTAGATGGACTTACCTTGGCTTTGCTCAACCCAAAAGTATAGTCTCCAAATGATATACATATAAAGTAGCTTAAATCACATGCAATATGTGTGTATATATATATATATATATATATATATATATATATATATTGTCTCTGTGGTAGTTTCTCTAACCGACAAGCACATCACTATGAGCCTAAGTGATGATACAATGTCTTACGTCACGTTGCAAGAGGACCATCTACACCTTGCCATCGATATAGAACCTTACTCAACTTAGTGGATCCACTAGCTTTCTTACGTGATCATCTAAAAAGTATTATACGTCAATTCCCATGTTGGCTACATGGTTTACATGGAGACTTGAGTTAATATTAACTCTCATCTCCATATCGGTGCTCAATACTACTCCCAAAAATGTACTTTGGCTCATACTTTTAATAAAACTTCCTTCCTTTGGGTTGAGATAATTTACTAAACCCATTAGCTTTAAAAAGCTCCTTTTGAAACCAATGTTCCCCTTTTAGTTCAAAACTCTTTTGGAACTTATAGTTCCACTGTTTACTCAAATGTGAAACATTTGTAAAACACTGGGGAATACTTATTTCCCTTATATCTTTTTGAGAAATGAACTTAACTCTTGCTCTTTACTTACTTGAAACTTTAACTCTTAGGGAATACTTAGTTCCCTTATAGCTTTTGATATATGAACTCAACTCTTTACTTGAGTTGATCTTTAAGTCTTTAAAACAAAGTGAAAACATTTTCGAAAGACATTAGCAAACTCTACTTTGCCTTGCTTCTTAACTTCTAGACTAGGCCCTTAACCTCATTGACTTTGACCTTACTCTCCTTGAATTGAAATTATGGATTCAGGATCATGATCTCATGTTTATGGATGATTTCATGATGTTTAGATGTACCTTAGAGTGTTGAAAACAACTACGAATAAGGGGTGTATCGCTTTGGAACTAGCACGAAAAGATAGGGAAAAAATATGGTCTCCAAGGTGTCCGGCACTCTGAGAGGCGTGGAGCGCCATAGCCTAAAGGACAGAGGATGTCCTCAGGATCTCTGAGAGGTACGGTGTGCCAGAGCCTAACGAACAGACTCTGTCCTCAGGTGCTTTGGAGGCGCAGCGCCCCAATATTCCCCTCTTCTTCTTCATTTTTAATCTCTAAACCTTCCAATGTATCCCACCCCAAACACTTAGGATCCCTAATCAACTTATTACCCGGTGATTTAGACCCGAAAAAATTCCTAAAACATGGATTACAACTAACAACGATCAACAATAATCCAATCAACAAGAATGTCAACTTTCTTTCAAGATTCCAACCTCTAAAATGGGTTAATTCATGAACTTTACTGATTTGAATGAAATTGGTGTGTGGATTAAGTAATCCAACACAAAAGAGTCCACATACCTTGTTAGGGATCACCCCCGACTAAAATCCACGAAGCCAAACTTTGTGTTCTTGCGTCTTCTTCTTCCTTCTCTTCTTCTCTCCTTAATTTCAAAACCCTAGTCTATTTTCTAAGTGCGTAAACTGAATGGGATCATCTTAGACCCCAACATATTACTCCAAAACGAAACTATTATTTGACTTAAAGAAAAGACCAAAACATCCTTAGCGGATATTGACAAGCGTGGTGGACGGAAAATTCAAAAGGGGTCTTTACTATGAAGTTAACATATCATATTATGATAAGTTGTAGAGCTAATTTGGAGTGGGTGAACTATTTAAGAATAAAATGTCTTGCTTTTAATTGCTTTCTTTTTTTGGAGGGTTTGGATGAAAAGAATTGTCACTAACTACAATATTTAAAGTATGAGGATGCAATTAGTCTCCGAATACTATTTTTGTGTAAAGGGAGAAACGGGGGCAATGACACATTTATTTCTAATAGCCCCCATAGCCCAAACTCTATTGAGGATGTAACTAAAAGAAGATACAAAGATTTAACTTATTATTATGTGGGAGCTATAGAAGAGGAGGAACACAAGAATGCAGAAATGAATCTTCATATAATAAGATGTACTATCAATGCGAATTGATTGTTCACCATCTTATTAAGGTAAAGTTCCATTGTATGAGGAAAGTTTCACATCATTGGAAAGGTTTGTCTGAAATGCTTAGGGATACACCCAATTCATGAGGAGATAACTTTCATTAGTTTGGTTCACATCCAATTTTAATTTTTAGGAAACTTACAAATACACACAACTTAAGATAGCATAATATCTAATATTTTCTATCATTTAAATTAATTATAAAATCTTCTCCCTTTTTTTTACTTTTTTCTCTCTTCACCCCCGGATACATCCTACTCATTCTCCATAAACCACACTTAACTCCCCCAAAACCACATCTACAATTCCTCAACGTATCAATCCTTTCATCTAACTCCGCATTTTTGAATTACAACTATATTATTCTAGAATTTATCATTAGTTTCAAATTTTAAAAGAGGGTAGAGGGATTTCTTCATCATCTATTGTGTTTTCCATATATAAGAATTTTGGATTAAATAGTTTCAATTTACTTATATAATGTATCCGCGAGCAATGAAGATATTGGTTCTCGTCAATTTTGATTCGGATACGGACGATTTTGTTCAAAATATATCCAAACACCGCAAGGATCCTTTGATGATGAAGAAATTTCAGACTGTTATATTATGAAAAGATGCTAATTGTAATTAGAAATCATCGGTTGAAAAAGCTTCATGGGGGGAGGTGGGAGAGTCGAGGGTTTCACAACACAACCTTCTTTACGAAAGATTTAATTTTGCAATGCATCTGCTTGATATTAATGTATTTACTTATGTACTGTGTTTATGTTTTGTTGTGTACAATGTATCCAATAGAAATCTTATCATTGATACATAACCCCAATCATTTTAAACATAAACCAGCATTAATCATGTTCATAATTATGTATCTAATTATATAAAAAAGAAAAAATTCGAGGGTGTCACTACATGGCCTTCTCTATACAATATTCAAATTTCTATTGTGTTTGGTTGATATTTTTGTATTTACTTATTATCATATTTTATGTTTCAACTATCAAGTACATTACAGGTTTTTTTTATGTTCTATGTTATCTTGTACAACCTTAATGTTTATACATTACTCCACTAATTTCAAGCATAAAACAGTATTAATCACATTCATAATTATGTATCTAATACATAAATATGAAAAAATTAATTATATTTTAGTAACCGATCGATACGTATACCCACTGTTATTTATCTAAAAGGGCTATGTATCGGGCTATGTATCTGAAAAGGAAATATTGTCTCCAACAATGATTTTATCACTATTGAATGATTTGCTTGAACTATTTTAAAATTTTGAATTTGTTGCGAGTTATGAGGGATTTATTAGCCGTGATTTAAATACGATTGGGTGAATCATGGGAGGATTAATTAATTTTCCGTAATTTTCCTTTTTTATAAAGGAACATAATTTTAAGTAATGAATTTGATAATAATAAAAAAATTAAAAATAGTTCCCGAATACTATGTAATTAGCCCTTATTTGTATGTGATTTATTTACTTCATACATTTTTTTTAGTATTAGCATTCATTTCAAGAAATAAAAGCATAATTATTTTGTTCTAAAACATACATTGTAAATTCAACATTCATATGACTCATCTTTTATTTTGGTAAAAGTTCACAATACTATAATGATTCATCTACTGCAACAAAGATGTATATCACAACTTTAAAAAAATTCTACAAAAGTCCCTTAAAATTATAAGATTTCTGATACATCAGGAAACATGAGTATACATAGGTGACAGATTGTGAATAATACATTTCTTAATGAAATGAATGTATCTAAGAAGGGAGGGGTGTCTTTGAGAGGGGATAATTGATATCAAACTCCCTAATAAGTCAAATGTCGAGGCTTCCGTTTCTTCATGTGTTGTGCACTGAGAGGGAAGCATTTACGTAAGCTCTCACTTTTTAAAACTTTATATAGGAGAAATGCCTAATCATAAATTACTATATTAATTTTTTTTGGTAAGATCATAAACTACTATAGTCATGACCATTTGATATCACAATTAAAGTAACTTTCGATAGAGAAACTGAAATAAGTTCCCTAAGGTTTATCAAGGAACTGAAAAATTCATTCTTATATACCTCGCATAATATGAGCATCCCGCATAAGATTATAGAGCATATTTTTATCTCACTTAGTATGAGCGTTCCAAAAAACACTATCAAGTAGATCATTTAAATATATTATGCAGTAAACGATGCGCTTGAGTGATAACAGAAAGGTACTACCCAAAAATATGTCAAAACAGAGTTACAACAATATGAATGAAGAAATAGTTTACTTGATCTATTGTTTGCCTTCTCTCCGTCGCATCACAACGTAGTAACTTACGACAGTCAGCTTGCAACTTCTCCTTTCTTTATCTACCAAAAAGCACAAAAAGAGACTGGAATGCTTAAATGGCACAACCCGCTAGCAAATAATATAACACATCCAAATAACACTCCAAAAATGTAAGATACTTGTCAATTTTATAAATTTACTATGGTTTGCACACTAATACAAAAACACATTTAGGGACACTAGTTTAGAGGCAATGAATTAATTGCCGCTAAATGCTCCCTACATTCGAGAATTACTGGCATTTGGGCATTTGCCAGGAAGAAAAATATAAATACTAGCGATTAAAAGTTAATTCTATTATATAATTTTTAATTAATATATATTATTCATAAAGTTTATTTCTCGGTAATATCCCTCTACCAACAAATTTACCCACACAGATTAGGGCAAACCTCTCTTCCTCATCCTCCAAATTCACCCATATGAATTAGGGCAAACCTCTCTTCCTCATCATACATGGAGCAAACTCGTCTCTCTCGTCTTTACTAGGCAACCTATGTACTCTCCTTGTCTCTGCTCCTACTCTCTCACTAGGTACTCTTTTTTTTTATTTTGCAAATCTATCTCTCTTCTGTTTCCTTTCCCGTTATTTTATTGATGTAGGTTCATGCACTCTCTCTTCGCCTTTTTCATCGATCGATTTTGTTAATCACATATGTATGATGATCTGTAATGATACCTGCGTTATTTAATTCTTATTGCTTCAGTTTTTCTGTGAAAAAATCTTTTTTTCCATCAGTTGAAAAGGAAAATTTTGCGTATTTGTAATATTATGAGTTGCAATAGAGATTATTTCCTATAGACCCTTGGCTCAAAAGAGATGTTTCTTAAACAGAACTGCTAGAAAAGTATGTTAGCAAAAGAGCAAGAGATAAAGAAGGGAAGCAACAACGAGTAATATATATTAAAAATAAGAGAACACACGACTACTTAATAGTACTACATAAGTAAGGAACAAATATTAAACATATATATATATATATATATATATATATATATATATATATATGGTGTCATTCTCCTAAATTAGCAAAAGAGAATCTCAAGAACTATTGAGAATCCTCAATTAGAATCTAAAAAAATATGAGTACTAGATAACTTTAAGCTCAAGATTACAGACTAAGATGGGAAAGAGGCAATCAAGAAAAGTTGCCCAACAAATAGATATTGGATACTCATATCTCATAAGTAGGTTGTCAGGTCATTTGAGAATCCGTATTCTAGTATGACCAGATCCAGTACAAACCAAGTGCTAAATATGATAGCTTTAATGAAACCTCTCAAGTAGATACTTTTCAGAAATTTAAGGCACCACATTCCCATAAGCTTTTTGAACAAAAGTAAGTCATTTCTTGTATTTTTTGATAAAAAAAAAAGGTAGATGCATCACTAACTTATATATGAAGAACAGAACATACGCATACCTGAAAAAGTCAAATTAGTTGAAAATCGAGAAATAGTATTTTATTCAAAGTATTCTGCTATCAGTTGTTTTTACATCCATCTACATCTGACATTGGAGTACATATTTTTTTAAGTTGTAGTATAATTAAAAAAAACGTCAAAAACATGTTATTACTTCTTTCGGTTATTAGTACTTTAAGTGTTGTTCTATGATTCTTCTGTGGTCTTAGCATAAGAGAGGGTAATATAAAATTAAACTTTAGTTTCAAGCATCACTGTAGATTCCAAATATATTTAAAAGATTATACATCTTTACATGTGTATAATGGATTTACTTGACTATTTAAAAGCTCATAAACACTTTAATTGTTTTACATGTTTACATTCAAAATCAGCAGAATACAAAATTTTTGATTCCATCTCTGAGAAACATATTATTAAATACATTAGGTGCAATTGTCTGACTCAAATTAGTTGTTAATTCAAACAAAATACATCAAAAGTGCATAATGCATGTCGAAAACTGGAACAACTGCTGCATGCATATAAAACATGTCGTAGAAATATTGTTCTCAAGGAATCCCAGGAAAATTACCCTCGAAAGAGGAAGAGGTGCTGACTGATTGCTTCTAGAAATTATAGAGAAACTAATCAGTTTCTGGAATAATTAAAAGACGGAGTAAACTTAAAATTACTATTTTCCCTTTGTTCGTACACTAAAATCCTATTTCTCTAAATTGGAGTAATAAAGAAAGGACATTTAAACAAATTATTATAATTCAAATATAATACATAAATAAACTTAAAAGCAAAAATAAGGTAAATAATATTAAATCATAGCAAAAAAATAATAATAATGAGACAAATGAAGAATAGCTTAAAAGGTAGATTGGTTGTTGGAATGACTATGGTAATATGAGTTAGAACTAAGAACAAAAAAGTAATATATATAGGTTGGTGTATTTTCCAACCAGAAATAAAAATAATTTCAAAATTTACTAAACAGAGTGAATCACAACTAGTGATAGTTAAGACTAAGCAATTGCAAAAAATTAGTAACGTATATTGATTTGAAGAATAAATGATTAAAAAATGTAATATATATAGATAGATAGATAGATAGAGAGATTTTATGTGATATAAACGGGTTTCGATTAATGAAAAATAGATTTTAGACCACGATTTTTTTTATATGTACAATGTATGATATTTTTCTTTTCCCAACGATTCTTAAATACTACTTAAAAGGTTTTAGGAGGTATCAAATTATAATTTCGTTAAAGATGTACTATCAATTCACATAGATTAGAAACTTTAACAGTAAATATAAACCCCCCATTACTTATGCTAAAAGCTTTTTTCAAAAGCAGACAAAACGATCCCACATTATTTTTGTTAAAATTCAAAAATAGTCTTGAAAAATAGTTATGTAATTTAATTTTGTAAATCTTTAAGTCAAAACAATCTCGAATGCACCACCTCTTTTTGAAACAAAGTACCATATTATATAAACTAGTAAATAGGACAAATTATTTAACTTAAAAAGGAATTTTGAGTTAATGTTTAAAAACACTGAAACCCAAATTCCACCAATTAAATCTTAAATTATCAGCTTTTGAAAGTTCAATGGTTTTTATGTACTCGCGATAAACTGAACCTAATCAGAACAAGAGCTCCATTTATCTGATCATTTTACAATGGAGATATATCCCAATCACTCTTAACAAAATTATGTGTTTCTACTTATCTTTCTCTCAAACCCTCGTTGTTGATTATAAAACTTATCCTCTCTTGTCATTATTATTTTTTAGGGTAGATCATCTTCTGAACAAGTTTCAAACCAAATAGGTGAATTCATCATGAATGAAAGCACTGGAAGTACAGAAATCAACAATGATGAAATTTTTCCACTTTCTTATAAACCCAATGATGGTACGGTTCTTACTAAGAGTAGTGCCAAGCCCATCTACAGTTTGGTAACTCTCATTTCCTCCTTCCTATTTTTATATAAAACTCCCTCTTTTTGTTATTATTCACAAATTATTCTTTGTAGTGGTGATTCTCATCCTTAACGAGAGGTTTTGTGCTGATACAAAATCATCTTTGTCAGAACGCTTCATAAACTACTGTTGGATTTTTTGGAATGGATATGTATTTAGTGGGACTATGGGTATTGGATGTGTAAAGACTCGAGAGTATACCCTAGAAGTAGGAGCAAATTTAAGTCGCCACACGGCATATTGACCTCTCAGAGGTCTTATACAAACCCTTAGACGTCGTTCATCGCATATATATATGAAAAGTAGTAATGAATTAAAACTTTTCACAACAATAGTTCAAATCTTTATAGAATCATAAGTAAGAACTAAGTCTCGTCATGGACATCTTAGACACATAAAATATCTTGAGTCACAACCCTTACATCAATTTTAAAAGTAACTATAGTCTGTTACAAAGTCTTTTTGAAAGGACACTAAAACTTAACTATGTTCTTGAATCATATGAGGACATACCAAGCCTTCTTGAGGGAATGTTATTTCCAAGCTTTGCTTCTAAGAGACTCCTCACTTTCCACTACACTTGTAGAAATAGAACAACATATGGAACTAGCACATTGAATGCACTAAATGGTGAACATCCAAGAAAACCATGCTAAAAACGGACATTTACTTTATAACATACTTTTCCTGCTCTTTTGATAGAAACCTCATAAAACAAGTATAAGAACAACCTTCAAGTAACTCACAAGAGACAACCATAATCATATACATAAGCATTTAAACCTTATACCAATAGTTACCCTAAGACACGCTTAAATAAGATATGAAGAGACCGCTCATACAACCCCTTCACTCCCACCTAAGTGAGTCTCCAAACTTCCCAAAGTAAGTTTATTCTTGTTTCATCATTTAGACTTCCCACCTAAGGTTACTCTAAGACTCACATAAGTAATACATGAAGAGACCACCCATACACCCTATTCAAGCCTACTTCAGAAATCCTCAAAGCTACCTTAGGTAAGATGACCCTTTCTATTCAACATGCATTAACTAAGGTTTCATTTGTTTCCATTAAGATTAAGAGGTATGAATCTGAATACACATATGAATATTAAGATTTTCATTAAGATTTTCAATAAGATTCAGGTGTTCTGATCTGAATACACATCTGAATATTAAGATGTGATCTCTAGATCTAAACACTAAATAATTAATACTATTTATTTTCAATATCTGAATATGTATTGTTAAATTAACATTAAGTTAATTAAATGTCATAAAAGTTTCATTTCAACAAAATATATCACTTTTGATTAAAAAAATTTAAAAATTTTAATAATCATGATTTGGAAGTACAATTTTTTCATTCAAAAACCTTGATAAATGTCAATATACTGACAGCGTTCTTGACACAGTCAATACAAGAAAATTATTGATAAAAAAAAAACCTTGAACGAATTTATGAAAACATACCAGTTCAAGAGGGAAAAAATGGTGTTTGATTGAGAAAAAAGAGCAAGAAAGTTTTTAGTTATGAGATAAAAAGGCACGCTTAAAGTAGAGAAGCGATGATTTATTATTTGATAAATTATTAAATGAGTCTGAATGTTGTCAAGAGTCTCCTACGGGTATGGGTCATTGAGACCTCTTTAGACCCATTAAGAGGCTTTTTTAAAAAATAAAATAAATAAACTTAATGGGCTGAATCTGAATAATTCAGATTCAAACATAAAAACCAAACGTACTTATAGGCTGAATATGAATGATTAACATTTAGACCTCCATTAAATTCAAGCAAATGAGTCCTAAGTCAACCATATTCATTAATCCATTTAAGATACAATCAAACAATTATAGGACTTCACATTATGGTAGTGTAAAAGACCTAGGGAACACATTCTAGCACCTTCAAAGCCTACTCGTGCCATGTGTAGATAGCGTCCCATTCCACTACCTACATGTTGTGGAACCAATCCAATAACTAGAGTGTACATCCAACATGATTAGAATAGGCACTAACTGACATAGATACTATCTAGGCATAGAATTTGAAGTTACCCTACTCTTAAGAGGAAGTTCTACTTGCCAAGGGTAGAACTAGACACATCCCATGTTGACACATGGTTAAGGAATATCAAGGATTTCATTGTACTCTATTATCATCTTAAGTAGATCTAGTACCACAAGCATATTCACTCGGTGTTTTGCCTTTATTCTCATAGAGTAATCATTCATAAGTTTATTAGAGTAGTACTATTGCTATGACGTACCAACTCTTAACACTTTTTCTTTCCAAGAATGGGTCAACTGGGGCTGCCTAGAAAGGACTATTAGGATAGATCTTATGACTTCCTTAGAGATTGATTTATGTAATTCCAACCAACCTATCCCTAAGTCATCATTCAACTCAAGAAGAACATCATTACGGTCTTTTACTTTTAGGCTTCTATTAACCTTCTTTTCTATATTCAAGGTTCTATGCTCTAGACCTTCTTTTCATATTCAAGGTCCTATTTAGTCATCCTTAGAAGGGAACCATCTTAGGTCTAGCGAACCTAGACTTTCATTCATCATTCATTCATTCACATACGTGACAAAGCGGCCTAAGCCTACTAAGTAAAAAGTTCACATTCACATAACTTTCATATATCAAGTAAGGGACCTAAGTCTATTAATCAAGACACAACATCATCATATCACGTATTCAGTAACATTCAAGTACCATGTAGGGACAATAAGTCTACTACACAAGATGCAATATTATTCTATAAGTATACTTATAAGTCCTTTATAATCATATATGATCAATTGGACAAGTATCATATTATTAACTCTATTAAAAGATCATATAGGCATTACAAGAGTACGTCACTCATTAACATCACACTATCAAGAATCACACATATATCATATCATCCTTCACTTTACATATTCATATAAGCCATAACATCTTCTACATGATCACATTACTTCACATAATAATGCCGACAAGACCATGTTCATAACAATTATAACACATAGACTCCGCTATCATAAGTGGACCATACCAATAAATAGAATTCAATATCAATTCTATACTAAATAGAGGAATTAGGTCAACTCACCACCTCCCAATCATCATAATCACCATTATTTAGTCTTTTCAACTAATTCACATTACAAAGGCTCTTACCAATAGTCATGTACACAATAGTAAACCAACAACCAATACATACCAATGATCCAACAACATAAAATATGAATGTCATCATTATAAGAAGGTTATAAACAATTCTTTCATGATTTTGTACATAATTCAATAGACCAATACAATCTACTCATGAATTAACTTAGATCAAGCCATGATAATTCACCCACTTTTGAGCCAAAATTAGGAATTTAAGGAATACATGGATTCATCGAGTTTTTTATCTTAAAACATTCAATTAACATCTATTACTTCACAAAACATTGATTTAAACTTTTTCATACAAGAACACATGCTTAGAATTAAAAAAAGGAATTTCTATATTTTTGAACATCTTTGGAAAGCCTTTGAAATTGGCTCTTGAATGGAAGAAGAGTCAAGGATGAAATCACCAAACATGAATTGCTGAAATCTCACGAAATCAGGCTTGAAACCTTGGAGAGGATCTAATTACAGAGAAAGTTTTAGAGAGAATGGAGAGCTTATAATTTTTGGATTCTAATTGAGGGTTGAGGTTTTTTATTAGGGTAATGGGTGTATAATAATCTAAAATCCATATTTAGTTCACCCCCAAAATACCCAAAATACCCCTACATTAATTGGACCTTTTTAGACAAGTCAAACTTAACTTAAAATTTTGGAATTATCATCGGGGAACAAGTAGATTCCGCGTCGTGGTGTTGCTCCCTCAAGATTTTTCAAAATAATTTTTGGCACAGTAGATTCCGTGTCGTGGACCCAAAATTTGTCCCTTGGTGAATCATATCCGCTACGCATACTTGTTTAATCTATGCACAATTTGTTGCCGCCTTGGGCAGCTTGTTGGCCCAAGGTTGTGTCCTCCTCAAGGACCCCTAGGGCGGTCCTTGGGGAACCGTAACAGGACATTTTAGGCGCTAAATATGGTCATCTAGGTGTTAGGGTCATCCCCACTTATTTTAGACTCCAAAAAACACATAAAAATACATACAATATATAAGGACACACTAGCACACGCTCAAGACTAATTTCCGGACTTCTTGGTCGTCCTTAGACATTTTAAATTTCAAACTCTACAAACTGACTCCTAATGTTAATATTCATTATCTTAACCCCTTATTAACTCATTAAGCCCTTGTTAGGCTATATATAACCCTATTTCATTGTGAGGGTCGTTACAGGATGGAGAAATGATTTCCTATCCCTCAACAAGCTTTATTAGTTAAAATTTTATTTTTATGAATAAGAGATATTTCAGTTCTAAAAATTTCTCCTTTTTCTTCTTTCAATTGTTGAAATCTGATTGGTATTGAATATGTCACGACCCCGGTTACACCCTAGGAGTGACACAACGTACTTGTCTCCGAAGATGTCTTGTACAAGCCCTTAACTATCATTAGATAAGACATAAGAATAATGCGTAAAACTAAAAACGTTTGGTATAAAAGTACAACTTTCTTTATATGTGAAAAATAGGAATCTAGACCTGTCTCATTACACCATCTAAACATAAATGCACGAAAGCTAGGACTCACCCTTACATCAATAGTAAGTCTTATCATAAGTAAATTTCGACATAGTCCTTAACAAGGAAAGTAAATTAGAACTAGAATCAATAACATCCCATAGTCAGAATTGAGGACTCACCAAAACTTGGAGGTAGCAACCCAAGTTTTCTTCAAGAATGGACTAAGAGCACCTCTACGGCCTGAACATACACTCATAGGAGATATAGAAGAGAATGAGTTATTACAAAAGCACTAAGTATGGAAATATGCATAAAAATACTTAATTATGCTAAACAATAAATTTTAATGAAAATAAGGAATTTATTAAGCTTGAAAATCATTTATGTACATAAGGACATAAGACAAATCATAATAGCATTCTCAGACGATTTTTCATAAAATAGTAGGACCATCACGTTAGAAACCCTAAAAGCAAACTTGTGCAATGCATAGTTGGCATCCCATAATACCAACTATACTATGTATCCATTTGGAATCAACTTACTTACACATATCAACATTAGATCCCATCATAATCCACAATCATACATAAGTGAATAACCATGTTCATCACATATACATAAGGAGAGTCATATCCTAACAACAATCCAATCAACGTATATCATACCTTCATGTCGTACCATAGCATCATGGACCCACCCATATCCTCTTTCAAAGAATACTTGTTCACTGAAAAAAGTGAAGTCACATACCCCTACTCCTATGAAGTAGACTTATAGATAAGTGAATAACCATGTTCATCACATATACATAAGAAGAGTCATATCCTAACAACAACCCAATCAATGTATATCATACATCATGTCCTACCATAGCATCGTGGACCCACTGATATTCTCTTTGAAAGAATACTTGTGCACTGAAAAAAGTGAAGTCACATACCCCCACTCCTAAGAAGTAGACTTATCAAGAAATCATTGGTTCAAGTCATATACATTATCTTATTATAGAAGGAGAATCCCCTTAATCGACATAGACAATGAGAGCTACATAGAATCCAATGACATACAACCCCACACCGATAGTAGGTGTTCTTCTTGCCTAAGGTAGAACAAAACATATATATCTATAATGTGGATTCACTAGCTAAGACTTATGCGGGTACATAGTTATGGTATAGGAAGATTTCTTCTAGAAACTCGGCCGATTCCACTAGCGGGACAGTTTCCATCTCATTATATCATATGTACGAGACCCGGCCTAAACTAGCGGGAAGGTCTCTACCACATTTGTCATATATGCACGATGCTAAGCATTATTCTCTAACTTATACATAGTTAAGGTGAATTGTAATTTCGTATGTGAAGGAGTACATTACCCTTCATTCAATCGAACTCATAAATAGCTCATGATTCAACATAGTGAGAACTACCTTTCACCTTAAAATCATCATATAATCATCAAAGACAATTAATCCATAGTCATGTCTAATACTAAAGGAAACTAGCCTTTCAACAATACCATATCTCATACATTAGTCATTGGATTTTCACCATTCAAGTGTAACATAACTTCATACATATACACAAAAATGTACTAACCTCCACCTTTCAAGTGGATCAAACCATTCATATGTCATAATCTTGGACATAGGATTACCTTGATGCATTGCCTTCAAGGCCATAATTAAAGATTCAACACTTACAATTTACCCTTCAAGGGTCATAAATCATATCTTAAATCACACTTAGAATTAATACTATAAGCATATACATACGATTAATCACTAAATCCGCATACATATTATCCCACATATTTATAATTCATAAAGAAACCCATCATAATTTTTATAAAGTTGGGGGCATGGGGAAAACACATGGATTCGAGGGAAATTTAGAAATAAAACCCCTAATCAATGTCAATTTCATTATAATATAGGATAAACAACATAAATGAAGCGTTTGGTGTTTTTCAATGGAGGAAATTTTGAGAGAGAAATATTTGAGAAGATTGGGTTTGGGAGAATATTTTTTGGTTTTGAGTTTGAGTCTTGTAAATGGATGAAAAAGACTTAAAACCCTGTTTATATTTTACCCTTAAACAACCCAAAACACCCCACATCAATTGGACTTAAAAGTAAAAGTCTAAATTAACCTTCATAAAAAGAACTCGTCCAGGTTCACGAATCACATGGAGCATCTCGACTCGTGGTGCTTGTCGTGAGGATTGAGGCAATAGCCTCTTCAAGCTTGCCAATTCCTACAAAAACTAAATCAAGTTCACGATCCCCCATTCCCCTCGTCAAGTTCACCAACGCCCGTTATGGTGCCAATGGTTCTTTGGGCAATAGCTCCCCTAAATCCCCATTTCCTACGAAAAAAATAATGGAGTCTCATTCCCCACCTCACAAGTCGCAGAGATTACCACGACCCGTGGTCCACTCATGAGGGTTGGGGCAGTGTCTAGGACACTTGGGGCTCCTTTCTCTTGTCAAATGAAACTCCGTAAAGCCTTCCATTGAACGTGGTATTGACCATGATCCGTGGTGGTTGTCGTGGAGCCTTGAGGCAGTAGCTCCAAGTTTGGGTCAGCCTTGACTTTTGGCCTTTGCTTGCTCGTTTTGCTTGGCACTCCTCTATTAGGCCTTGATTCCTAAACCCCATAAAATGATTAGATGGTTTACAAACTTAGGGGAAATTTTTGTATTAAATTTATCCTTATGTTCAGGCTCTAGTTAAACCTAACATTTTCCCGAGTGTTAAAAATACTAGGTGGGTGGGGGGAGAATTTTAGTTTTGGGGTGGTGCATTCCAGGTTAGATGTTCTTGGTTTCAAGCTTAATGTTCAGTTTCATATATATATATATATATATATATATATATATATATATATATATATATATATATATATATATATATATATAGGTTAGAGCTGGACACTTTGGGTTTTTCTTGATTCTTGACTTTTATTTTTGTAAATTGTTTTTGAATGTTTGACAGTACTTACCCCAAGAAAATGAACAAAGAGCTTCCTTTTGCTGGAGCCCCTACAGTTCTTACTTTTGGTGGAAAGAAGTGGAACTTGTTATATGGTGGAGCCAAAACTAAATACAAATTTAGTACTGGATAGAAAAATTTTGCGGGTGATAACAATCTAAAAGAGGGGGATGGACTTGTGTTTGAACTCTCAGAATGCAATTCTGACAAAATCGAATTCAAAATTCAGATTCTAAGAGAAGATTTTTCAGCTCAATTGGTTCCTAAGGATGTGGAGGGTATAAACATTGACAACCCAACAATAATTGGTTATAAACTTTATCATCTCTTGTAGAAATTTCAATTTTCAGGAAAAAAAACCTTTATCAATTCCATTAGTTTCAATTTAAAAAAATAAAAACTTTATCAATTCTAATACTTTCATGTCGGATGTATGCCTCATTTTATCAATACAACTTTTTTGGGTTATGTAATTTAATAATGTTGATATTATTTATAAAATTGTGTATTATGTTATTATGCAATACATGTACAACACATATGAGAAGTAGTATATTAAATATTAATGTTCAACGCAATTAATTTTGAAATATATATTTTACGAAAAATTGTGAATCTAAAATTACCATTTTACGTTAAATAATTCAAACTTCAAATTTTAAGAAAGATTTGAATTTAAAACTGAATGATTATGCCTAAGCAAGTGCCCATGGTAAAACAATGATATCCTCGCTATAGTCCGATGTGAATTTATGCTGATTTGTTTTATCACATTGTAGATATTGAATCAAATCGTCATTTAATTTCTTAAATATCGTCATATGAGATACGTTTTTGCTCGTCTTCAAGTAGTAGGAAATTTATCCATGTAAATATTTAAAATTCAATTTAATAAAAGAAAAAAATTGTGAAGTTCATAATTTATACAACTTAAGAGAGAAGTGAAGAAGGAGTAGCTAATTATATATTTTTAAAATGTAATTGGATGATAAAGAATACGGTTAGTTTTTTAAATATTTTTAAAATGGAAAATACTAGTAAAAAAATAAAATATGATCAATTGAGCCTTTCGGAGTGTTATCCCAATTGCCGGACAATCTGAAAATCAAATTCTTATAAAAAAAAGTTGACAATTAAATTAATTTGTCTAATGAGTTATAAGTTATAACTTAATGTAACACTATGAGATTGTATTGGTGCAGTCCATCGATAGTCTAACTCAATCCATGTGGATCCCTAGTAAGCTATGCTCTATATGTATGACATATGTGTCTAGTCCGTCTAGAAAGCCTTTAATATACGACATAGACGTCAAGTCCGTCTAGAAAGAAATTAAAATACGAATTATGCACATTTTATTTGCACCTTGATGAGATACTTAGGCCGCTCTCCTTGAATTTTGTGATCCTTATTAAATAGAAAATTTGTCCTTGTTAAAAAATTTCATTTTTAAAAAATTCTTTATTAAAAAAATCTCTCCCACACCAACCAACCACAACCAAATTTTATCAACTATTTATTTAAAATTAAAAAAACAAAAAAAAATGGGCGAAAACAAGTGTGATTGCTTATTTTATTTCTAAAAGTAAAAATTGAACTTCACAAAATTGTGCACACTTTATTGTTATTATTATTATTATTATCATCATTTTTACCTTGATTAAATATTTAAGTAGCTATTTTTAGATTTGGAATTTATTATTCAAAAAAAATCTATTTTAGAAGCTAAATTAAGATCATCATTTTTGTTTATTAGACAAATCCAACATATTTTTGTGTTAAAAGATTTCAAAACCAAATAAGGAGACCCCATATTTGTAGTGGTCATAAGTCTGAAAGCAAAAAAAAAAAAGACACATTATTTTTTTTTAAAGGATCCAAAAACAAACAAACCATGTTATTTGTGTTAAAAACTTTCGAAGAAGAGAAAGAGCTAACATTATTTGTGCTAAAAACACTAGAAACAGACAAAGAGACCCTATTCCATGTAACAAGTGTTAAAGTCTAGAAGCAAATAAAGAGAACTCATATTATTCGTGTTAAAAACTCCAAATGCAATCAAAAAACCACATTTTTTGTGTTAAGACTTCATAAGCAAACGAAAACCTCTCATACTTTGTATTAAAAAATTGATAGTAGACAAAGAGACTCTAACTTGTTAGTGTTCAAAACTGTAGAAGAAGACAAAGAGATCCATGATATATGTGTTAAAACTTTAACAACATGTAAAAAGACACGTTATTTGTGTTCAAAACTTTGAAATCAAACAGAAACCCCACGTTATTCGTGCTTAAAAAATTGAAAGTAAAAAACGAGACCCCTTATTTTTTAGGCAAATTTAATGTTTTATTGAAAAAGCTAAAACAAATTACACATCATTACACTTGCTCGAGCATGTCCAAAATCACAATTAGCCTAACATTTAAAAACAAAACAACCGAAGAGGACAACAAATATGCATGATAGAACCACTCGGTAAGCCTACAAATTTAACTAAGATAGGATTTCTTAATTAAGGACTCCTCATTTCCCCTCACTACCTTCTCTGGTTTCCTAATTAATAGACCTCATATTATTTTTTATTAAGAATTTCAAAAGTAGACAAAGAAAGAATTACTTTTGCAAGGCTCAACAGGTCTTCATGTAAAATGATTTGTAGTTCTATAAGCCAAGTATTAATGTGGATATCTTTGTTTGTAAAGATTTATTGTTATATTATATATATTAGTAAATAGTAGTATTTGTTTAACAAAAAAAATACTTTCACTTATTTATTAAAACACTAGAACCCTATGCATACTCCTAAAAGCCCCAAACTATCCATGTTTGGCAGTTCATAGATTTTTGGGTCTTCTCTATAAAATGAATCAAATTGGGGAAAAAACTCTGTTTTATTAAGGGTATTAGTGTATACATTCATCATCATAGGTTCAGATGAAATTCGATAATTTTGACCTCAACAAAGAAATAATCATACGGAAATTCAAATTCAAATTTTAAGATAGATTTGCATCTGAGTGTCTATTCCTATGCAAAGAATATGATATCCTCACTATATATTTCAATGCAAATATTTGGTTATATGTTTCACCATAATTAATGTAGACACTGAATCATATTTTCAGTAAGTAGCTTACAATATCATCACACTAGACTTATTTTTTTTCACGAGGAAAAGGAGGAATATCCATGTAAATGTTGAAAGTGTAACATAATAAAACCCAAAATACCAGAGTTAATGATTGATAGCAATTTAACACCGAAATGGAAAGAAATGAAGAATTGGGAAGTTATTTGTAGATATCTAAAAGGTAATTGGCTGATTAGGGATGTATTAGGGCTAGTTTATAATTAAAAAAGGAAAAAAGGCTTATATTTAAAAACATTATCGATTTATCCATTTGGAAAATCGGCACTCGACCAAAAAATAGAAATTGAATTTTCAAAAAAAAATTGACAGTTAGTTGAATCAATTCAGGTATCAATTATAACTTGATGTGACTGTAATACCTCAAAAATTTCTAAGCTCTCCCTCAAATCATTCTATAACACCTCGCAACTCTACTCTTAAAATTATAATCGTTCGTCTAGCACTTCAAACATTGAGAAAGTCCAAAGAGGATTAACGGAAAAGAACACGAACCCAAAATGGTCCATGGACTCTTCATGAATCACTATACGGACCGTTCAAGGGACCACAACTCGTTTAGGGTAGTGTGACAAACCGTTAAAGGCTGCCAAGGAAGGGGTCACCTAGACGGGACCCTAGACGGCCCGTGGTTGCTTGTACGGTCCATTTGGGGTTCCATACAAGTCACCCATCAATTTTAAGTTTTGGGTCAACTTCAAACGATCATATCTCTCATTACCTAATGAATTAGGTGGCTCATGACCTATTAAATTATAGGTCTGTGAGTCTTTCAAAAACCATCAAGTTTTCCTCATTTTGTGTTCGGGGTAAAAAGTTATATCTCCTTTAAAGAAGCATTGTCGTCCAAGTGAAGTTTTATGTCCGTATATACGGCCCGTAAAATTTCATGGACCGTGATATCTTAACAGTCTGCGAAACCCCCTTCAGGTATCTTGACAAATTTAAAAGTTGGGGTCGTTTTGGTCTTTCTCATATACATTTGGTATATAAACTACGTCATTTTAACCCCTATTCTAAGCTTAAACCATGATGTTTTACACCTAATTAAGGGATTAAAAAGTGTTAATCAATTACTTTACGTTAATTAACACTTCATGATATTAAAACATGGTTCGAAGAGAAGAAAAACTAAGGTTCAAGTGTTCTTCGAGTTCCATGGATTTTGCCAAAAACCTCGTTCTTCCAGGTATGTAAGGATAACATAGTGTTAGACTATTTCTTCTACATTCCATACATCTACTTTCAAATCAATAAAAGGGTAATCTGGGATTCTATCCTTAGATTTGAGTTTCTTCAAATTAGTTGATTTTGAGTTCTTGAGTTCCCGATTCTTTTGGAAATTTTATTCCTAATTATTAAATTCATATATATTATGCATTATGATTATTGAGTTGGTCAGATCATGTCTATATTTCAGTTTGAACTCTATGAATTGAGTATTCTTGAGATGAATAGTGTCCTTTAGTTATGAGTTCTTGAAATCTGAGTATTGAATTTTCTATATTCTTATTCAGATCCTTGAGTTGATTCATTCACGTCTATAATTTCAGCATGAACCTTAGTCACGAGTATTCATTGAATTTTAATTGAGAATTTTTAAACAAAATATTACAGTTTAAACTGAATTTTGAGGAAGTAAAGAGGAGTTTAAGATAGAGTATAAGAGAACTAAGTACTTCCCATATGTTTTTTTACATGAAGAAAAGAGTAGACCCATTTTTTAAAAAGATTTAAAGGAGGTTTTAGAAAAATTAAGTACAAAGAAATTACCTCTTAAAGAGGTTTATTTTTTTTAACGGGATTTCCAATCCTAGAAGGAAAGGGAGGGAAACAGATACTAAATTTAAAGTGAGTAAACAGAATTCGATACTCGATATCATAGATACATATAGAATTCTGCGAAATGTCGTATTCGATGAAAGTCATATGTTCGTCTTGGAGGGAGATCATTCATATCATTCGAGATCCACCTTACAATATGGGGTAAAAAATCCAAAAATAAGTGATTTTATCCCTTATAAAAAGAAAACTGATTCTTGAACCCTTTCCATGCTCATGTCAAGTCAAGGTACTGTAGAAAAAAACAGCAAAATCCGATCCAATTTATCGTAATCAATTTGTTAACATGTTCGTTAACCGTATTCTGAAACACAGAAAAAATCATTGGCTTACCAAATTATCTATTGAGCCATGAATATTTTCTTAACCAAGAGAAAGTATTTTTACTTTGAAAAAAGAGAAACATTGTTTTCTAAATGAGCAATGAGATGTAGAGATATTTCAAAGCGGATAACTCTTTTAAAAGGCTAGCTTGAGAAATTATATCAAACTAGAGAAAGAGAAATGTTTTTATACATTTGAGCAAGAATATATATTGTTGGGATTAGTATTAAGCACAACGAGGGAGAGTCCAAACATCTCAGATCTCCCATAAACCATGTCTTGCCAACACGGGTTCAAGATCATACTTTTTAGATGAATCCTTAATGCCTTTGGAAGAGCTTAGTGGATCCATTTAATTGATAGAAAAGTCCTGGCAGTGTGGACAAGACGTTGTATTATTGTATAGCTCATAGTGATGATTGTCGGTTAGAGAATCTCATAATAGAGTTAAAGTGTATTTTTATATATCACATATCATGTTGAGTTTCGGAGATGGGTTAGTATTTGTGCAAAATCTCAAACAGTTTCATTCTTTTAATTCGTTACATTACTTGAGTTTATTTAACACATATTGCAGTTTTTTCATACATTTATTTCGTTTTAGTTATATTACATACTCGTACATTCAAATGTAGTGATGTCATTTGACATGTATATTTTTAAGATGTCAGGATCATCAACATGTGCGTCGTTGAGATCACTCTACACTCTTGATAGCTTTTAGTGAACCTCATTGTATTCCGGAAGACTTACCATTTACTTAGTTGTTTTGAGGAGTCCTGGGTCTTGCCCTAATACCTATCTTAAACATTAGAGACTTCATTGATAGATAAGGTTGAGAAGTCTTTCAATACTTACTTTTCCGTGATTTTTTTTGCAAACTATTATACTTATGTTATTGAGTATTTTAGAGATAAATGAGTAGAATATTTGCATTGAGTTTAAATTTTCAAATTTCTATTTTAAGTAATATTGCTTGAGTGAGTATTCCGCTAACTAGTCAACCAAGCCAAAACTTTACTTGGGGATAAAAAATGGTTGTCGAGTATCGGCCACGTCCAGGATGTAGGCTTGGAGCATGACAAACTTTGTATTTGAGCACTGGGTTAAAGTACCCTAAGGTGGATATGAAGTCGTGTCAGTAGGATCTTACTTATAGTTATGAGAGCCCTACTTATATAAATGAGGGACTACATACATTTAAGATAAGTTTTCCTTCTTTAATACTCTAAATCTTGAAATAGAACTATGTCATAAGAAACTTATTCAAAGTCGTGTGTTTCTCAAATCTATTCGACTACCCGTCATACTCAAAGTAGATGAAAAGCAAAGTCCATATCCTTATTGATGAGTACTCTAAGCAAAAGTTTCTAGAAAGTCATAAGACTATAGAGGGTCTTGAGAGAAACCTGTGAGTGAGATTGTTATGAGATTAGAAAGAATGCACTCTTATTCATATGAATTGTGGGTACAAGCTAAAAGAGAGATGTACTCCCAACCTCTATTTTGTAAACCTTGTTTCTATTGAGATCCTTATGACGAAGTGTGTTTTAGAGCTTGAGTAGTATTTTCACTCGAAAAGATAGTATGATTTATAATGTAATAAGTCATAGCATTAAAAGTTCCAAGAGTTAAAAGAATGCAAGCATGGGTATAGTTGTCTAAGAAAAAAATATTGTGATATGAGGACAATTATGTTGTTTCAGTCATGCACCAGTAGTTATTACTAAGGGAGTTTCCTTTATGGGTAGACTAAGAAGTGAATAGTTTGTATAAATTTCATGATAGAAGGTACAATAATCGTTACAAGTCAGGATGAGTTACAGTGTACTTTTTTAACCAAAAGGGAATTTATGATGATGTAACATTCTGTTGGTTAAGACCAAGTATATGTGTTGAATAAAATAGTAGAGTAGTCATCAGGTGATAGATCTAACGTAGGCTTACAAATTTTAAGGGAGAGCTTCATGATATTTAGATGGTAAGAACTAATTATGCAATGATGTATAGTGAACTAATTAGACAATGATGATTGTTAAGAGAGATCCCCATGATATTCACGAACTACACTAATTTGATTCTCACTTTTATTACATACTTAAGCAACTCTCTTCGAATTTGGTTATCCTTATTATAAAAAAAGATTTTTTCCTTTTTCAAAAATCATATTTTTAAAAATCTTTATTCAAAAAAGAAATTCCTTCCCTACCCCACCCAACCACAAAACAAACATAGAAGAGAAGAATTCTTAATTATTTATTAAATCAATAACAAAAAAAAGAGAAGCAAAATAATTGTGGTTGCCTCTTTTATTTTTTCAAAAATAAATAACTTCACGGACCATGCGCACTTGATTTTACTTTTATGAAATTCTTCAGTTTCTCTTTTTGGATTTTGTATGTCTTATAAATAGGTTTTATTTTAGAATTCAAAATATTGGATCGTTTAGTAACAAACATGTACTTACAAGGGCAACACTATTGGAAGACTATCTAAACCTATTATCAGAATCGTCCCTTTTACATCATGATTGCAATTGGTCATACCTAATTTGAATTTCGAAATCAGATCCTCTATTTGATACTGAAGAACAAATCGTACGTCAACAATTATATGGATATCTTTTCTAATGTTACCACCAAATTTCTTTGGAAGAGAGACCCTTTTGGGAGTAGTTATGGGTAAGTCTCTTCATGTAGACATGTCTACAAGGAACAAAGTTATTCAAGAGTGAAGGTAGAAGTTGATTTATTAGGGAAATTTTACAAATCCATATACATTAGCATGAAGAAGAGGAGTGAAGAAATTTTCAAAAATGAATTTGGATAAAATATGATTATGTTTTAAAATATTGCAATACATACAAATAATGAGGAACAATGCTATTGTTATGAATCAGACCCATCCAAATAACTATACTAACAAGTATATAAAAGGGATAGGTATTGGGACAAGTTGGCCCAATACAAGCAACCAGGCTAGGCCTTCACAAAGGATAATTCGGGATCCACAATAAGGTTATTGTTAAGTAGAACGTGGCATCATTGTGAGAGGGGATCGTGAATTATAGGAAAGACAGTTTCTACGTTTCTCATCCCCAATTCTGAGCCTAAGCTTCTCATCTCCCTTCTACCGTTAATCAATTCCCTAGTTCTTACGTTTAGTATCTCTATGATTCTGTTTGAGTTTTGGTTGTATTCATTGTTGCATTTACTTTGTGGATTTGTAATTGAGCTCTAGTCTTGTTAATATAGCTGAGAAGTTGGTTACTGTTACATTGGACTTGAGTTCGTTACAGCTGTGCAAAACATCCAGAACTATACCCAAAGAAAGAGACTGTTGACAAATTAGTGGAAAATAGCAATGAGGAGGAAAGAAAATCTAGGAAGATAGGTAACGACAAAGAGAAAGCGAATATGGTGTATCCTCTGTAGCCTCTTAAACTATTTTCTACAAATATTTTGTATGTATATTCTTTCTTATGTCACCCCTTTCCTTTGTTTTCTTTTTCTACCTTCTCCCTCTTAAATGCTTCAAAAATATACCCATAATTTAAACTAAATTAATTAACTAGAAAAATAAAATATTTTTTTAAAATGATTTTTAAATATTCATAAAATGTACAAGTTATAAACATAATTAAATAAAAACTATAAAAAATGACAACTATTTAAATAACTTGCAAACTAATTTTTTTTAAAAATTTTCTAAAATTAGTTATTTCATATCATTGAAATTGAAAAGTCTTGATCTTTAATTTATATTGTGGAGGATCAAAATTTGGTTTCAACACCCTAGGCTCTTCAATTTGTTCTCATAATTGCAACATCTTAAAACAACAGATCCTTCATTAAATTCATCTTCAGTTGTTTAAAGTCTTAGATTTTGATTATATTGTTGGTGTTCGCTTTCTGATCATTTCCTTAATGTTGAAACCGAGTTGCCGTTTTAGCATTTGAATATAGCTAAGTGTTACTTATCTTGCTAATATAATATGTTGTTGCATTATTGGTCTAGTTTAAGCTATGTTTCGATCAAAATCTTCCCCAAGTTTTGTCATAGTATTAGAATATATGTGGTTGAGTAGCATGATCCAATACTTTCTACTTGTGTTTAATCATATTATTTCTTGATTTTTGTAAATCTCAAGCAATATTTGCTTAATTTATTTGAAGGTCAAGTTTGTATGAATTAAATAGATTGCTAATTAGTATAAAGTCGCACTTCTTGAAAATAGTTGTATTTGTTTGTTCTTACAAGCTGCCAAATATTTAATTATTGACATGTTGATTTTCTACTTTGGACTACCGTTTTTTATCTTAAGAGATTGGTGTTATTTGTTTGTTTCCTTATTAGCTTATGATTGATAATGTGTGTATTGTTTATGTCAACTAATTGTATGATTTAATACTATGTGTATGCCTTATTAATTGTCAAATGTTTTCTTATCGTATACTAATTTGTATTCCTCTCTTTGCTTTGTTGTAAAACGCCATGAGAGTCTAGTTGGACCCAAAATCTCCTTATTTGCATGCCAAGGGGCCATAGAATCCCTAAACTCTCCCCTCGAGTCAATTTTTTGGTCAATTGAAGTGGAATGGAAGCCAATATACAAATTTGGAGTCTGATATACAGGTCCTGGAAGCAAAACAAAATGCAGGAAATCAAGTAGATACATGTTGTATACAGCGGATACATGGGTGAAAATGAATCAGGCCCAAAACAATGTCCAGCGACAGTCTTAAAAGATTGAATTACTTAGACTATGATACATTGAAGAAAATTGGGTTTGCCGGCCATAAAACTCAAAATTTGGGCCGAAAGAGACGAGCATTTTTAAAGGATTGAACAAGATATTTGTCAAATTCTTGTGGGGTAACACCAAAAGTCTAAAAGGGAAGCATTGGGTGTCTTGGGAGGAAATATGTTACCCTAAAAAACAGATTAATTGGATGTAGACCACTACATGATATTTAAAGTAGTCTTTTTGCAAAACTATCGTTGAACTTCAAAACTCTTACTACCTCACTTTGGAGTAGATACATCCTACAATCGTCAGCAACTCATGTTTTGAGAAAAATGGTTGCAACAACGGAAAAAGTAAAATATGATATATGGTGGCAGCATAAGTTGAAATTCGAGCTTTTGGTTTGACAATTGAACAAAGCAACGAGCTCTATATTTCACAGAAAGGGAGATGACATGAGAAAGGAAGTTGAATTGGATTGAATTTGTAATTAACGGAGAATGAAATGTTATTAAGCTCCTGGAATGTGTATCACCTTAAATGACTGCGCATATTATCGATGATATCAAACATAGCTCAAAGTTGAGGATATTACAAGGCGTAGTGGATGGAAAATTCAAAAGGGATCTTTACTATGAAGTCAACATATCATATTACGAGAGGTTGAAGAGCTAATTTTGAGTGGGTGAACTATTTAATGATAAAATGTCTTCCTTTTAAAATTGTTTTCTTTCTTCGGAGGGTTTGGAGGAAAAGAATTGTTACTAATTACAATCTTTAAAGAATGAGGATGCAAATAGTCTCCAAATGCTATTTTTGTGTAAACGGAGAAAATGACACATTTGTTTCTAATAGCCCCCATAGCCCAAAATCTATTGAGGAAGTATGCTTCATATGCAAGGTTTGATATTGAGGGGTTGCATCTACATATGATTATCACATAGTGGAAACTAAAAGAAAATACAAAGATTTAACATATTTTAGTGGTGATCCCAGTTTTTATTATTTGGGAGCTATAGAAGAGGAGGAAAACAAGAAGGCATAGCAAGGAATCTTCATATAATAAGATGTACTATCAATGCGAATTGATTTTTCACCATCTTATTAAGGTGAAGTTCCATTCAAGGAGAAAAATTTCGCATGACTGGAAAACTTTCATTAGTTTGGTTGACATCCAATTTTGATTTCAGGGAAACTTACAAATACACCAAACTTAAGATAGCATAATCTAAAATTTTGTATCATTTATATTAATTACAGAATCTTCACTTCTTTTTTTTTCTGTCTCTTCACCTCCATATAAATCCTTCTCATTCTCCATACACCACACTTAACTCCCCCAAAGTCACCCATACAATCTGCCAATGTATCAAGCCTTTCTTCTACTCAACAATTTGGAATTACGACTATGTTATTCTAGAATTTATCATCAGTTTCAAATTCTAAAAAAATAGAGGAATTTAATCATCATCTATTGCATTTTCAGTATATCAGAATTTTGAATTAAAATAGTTTCAATTTACTGATTTAATGTCTCCGCGAGCAATGAAGATATTGTTTCTCGTCAGTTTGTTGAAAATATAACCAAACAGCACAAGGATCTTTTAATGGGAGTGGGAGAGGGGGAGTCGAGGGTGTTACTACACAACCTTCTCTACCTAAGATTTAATTTTTGATGCATCTTCTGGATATTTATGTATTTACTTATGTATCGTGTTTATGTTTCAAGTATCTGACACATTACAAGTTTGTTGTCTAGAATGTATCGAATACAAATTTTATTGTTGATACATAATCGCAGTCATTTCAAACATAAATCATTATTAATCATGTTCATAAAAATATTTATGTAATATAGAAATATGAAAAGATTCGAGGGTGTTACTACATGGCCTTCTCTACCAAATGTTCAAATTTCTAATGTATTTGGTTGATATTTGTGTATTTACTTGTTATAATATTGATGTTTAAGCCATCAAGTACATTACAAGTTTCATATGTTCCATGTATCGTGTACAAATCTTATTGTTGATACATTATTCTATTATTTCAAGCAAAAATCGGTATTAATCATGTTCATGATTGTTTATGTAATGCATCAATAAGAAAATTTTTATTATATTTTAGGAACCGATACATATACCCACTACAGTTATTTATCTAAAAGGGTTATGTATCTGGCTATGTATCTAAAAAGGAAATGTTGTCTCCAACAACAATTTCATCACTATTGAATGAATTGCTTGAAGTATTTTAAAATTTTGAATTTGTTACGAGTTATGAGGGATTTATTAGTTGTGATTTAAATGTGACTGGATGAATTATGAGAGGATTAGTTAATTTTCAGTTATTTTTCTTTTTTATAAAAGCAACATAATCTTAAGTAATGTATCATTAGCAATTAATTTGAGAACAATAAAAAATTCAAAAAATTCGTGATTGAGAAACTTCCTGAATAAGATTTGATTTGCCCTTATTTCCATGTGATTTGTGTACTTCATACATATTTTATAGCATTAGCACTCATTTCAAGAAATAAAAGGATAATTATTTTGTTAAAAAATAGACGTTGAAAATTCAACATTCAACCTCCTCATACGACTCATCTTGTACTTTTGTAAGAGTTCCAATCCTATTGGGATTCATCTACTGCAACAGAAGTGTATATCACAAATTTACAAAAGTTCCACAAAAGTCCTTCAAAATTATAAGATTTTGGATATAACAGGAAACATGCAGATACATAGATGGTAGATTGTGAATAATATACATTACTTAATGGGATGAAGGTTTTTGAAAAGTATTTTTGATAGAGAAACTGAAATAAGTTCCCTATGGTTTATCAAGGATCTGAAAAGTTCATTCTTACCTCGTATAATATGAGCAGCCCACATATGATTATAAAGAACATTTTTATCTCACTAAATATGAGCGGACACAAAACACTATCAAGTAGATCATTTAAATACACTATGTAGCAGACCATGTACTTGAGTGACAACAGAATGGTATTACCAAAAAATATGTCTAAAAAGAGTTAGAACACTATGAGTGAAGAGATTGTTTACGTGATTTGTTGTTTGCCTTCTATCAGTCTCATCACAACCTAATAACTTAAGACAATCAACTTGCATCGTCTCCTTTCTTTACCTACCATAAATCACAAAAGAGACTTGAATTCTTAAATAGCACAACCCGTTAGAAAAAATTATTGAAACACTTCCAAATAACACCCGAAAATTGCAAGATACTTGTCAATTTTATAAATTTACTAAGGTTTGCACACTACTACAAAAACAACATTTAGGGACATTTGTTTAGAGGCAATAAATAAATTCTCGCTAATGCTCCCTACGTTCGAGTATTACCGTCATTTAGGCATTTGCCGGGGGAAAAAGATATAATTAATAGCGATTAAAAGTTAATTCTACTATATAATTTTTACTTAATATATATTCTTCCTAAAGTTTATTTCCCGGTAAAATCTCTCTACCAACAAATTCACCCACACAGATTAGGGCAAATTCTTTTCCTCATCCTCCAAATTCACCCAGACAAATTAGGGCAAACCTATCTTCCTCATCGTCCATGGAGCGAACTCGTCTCTCTCGTCCTTACCAGGTAATCTATGTACTCTCCTCGTTTCTTTTCCTACACTCTCACTAGGTCTTCTTTTTTTGATTTTCCAAATCCATCTCTCTTCTGTTTCCTCTCCCCTTATTGAATTGATGTAGGTTCATGCACTCTCTCTTCACCTTTTTCATTGACCAATTTATTTAATCACATATATGTGGCGATTTGTAATGATACGTGCGTTATTTATTTCTTATTGATTCAGTTTTTCTGTGAAAATTATTTTTCCATCAGTTAGAAAGTGCAATTTTGATAATTTGTAATATTATGAGTTGCTATAGAGATGATTTCCTATAGACCCTCGGCTCAAAAGAGATGTTTCTAAAGCAGAACTGCTAAAAATATTTGTCAGCAAAAGAATAAGAGATAAAGGAGGGAAGCAACAACGAGAAATATACATTAAAAATAAGAGAACACACAACTACTTAATAATATTACTGAAGTAAGAAATAGAGAGTAAACATATATATATATATATATATATATATATATATATATATATATATATATATATGTATATATATATATATGTATATATATATATATATATATATATATATATATATATATGTATATATATATATATATGTATATATATATATATATGTATATATATATATATATGTTCTCATTCTCCTAAATTAGCAAACTTCAAGAACTATTGATAATCCTAAATTAGAATCTAAAAACATGAGAATTAGATAAATTTAAGATCAAGATTACACACTAAGATGGGAAAGAGGCAATTTAGAAAACTTTCCCAACGAAAAGATTCCGAATACTCATATCTCATGAGTAGGTTGTCAAGTCATTTTAGAGTCCTTATTATAGTATCACCAAATCATGTACAAACCAAGCGCTAACTATGATAGCTTGAATGAAACTTCTCAAGTAGAGAATTTCTTAAAAGAAATTTAAGGAACCACATTCCCATAAACTTTTTGAACGAAAGTAAGCAATTTCATGTATTTTTGGATTTTCTTAAAAAAAAGGTAGATACATCACTTACTTTTATATAAATAACACAACAATACACATGCGTGAAAAAGTCAAATTAGTTGAAAACTGAGAAAGAGGAAAAGTCTTTCTTAGGACTTCAAGTGGAAGATCTCTTGGTAGGCTTTATGCATGTCGCACTTCTACAAAACTCATGCTTATCTATGATCACCACTTTCATAAGCATATCTGAAGGATTGTCATTAACTGCCAAGAAATAGCTCCCCCTCCAAAAGTGATCAAATAGACATAAGTGGAATTTAAATTGTCAAGATTTCCTCTCAAATCAGAGTCCGTGTAGCATACTAGTTCAGACTTGCCACTACCAAAGCACAATTCCATATCTAACGTACCCTTCAAATAATGTAGTATCCATTTCACTGCACCCCAATGTTCTTTTCCAGGATTGGAAAGAAATATGCTAACGGTACCAAGAACATGTGCAATATCTGGTCTAGTGCAAATCATGGCATACATCAAACTACCAACCGCGGAAGAATATGGAATACTCGACATCTCATTTTTCTCTTCATTATTCAATGGACTTTGAGTCGTACTCAACTTAAAGTGTTTAGCAAGAGGTGTACTTACAACTTTTACCTTTGTCATGTTGAACCTCTTGAGTACTTTCTTAATATACTCCTTTTGGGATAGAGATAACTTCTTGTTGTGTCTATATCGAAGATTTGTATGACTAAGATCTTCTTTGCTGGCCTCAAGTCCTTCATCACAAACGAATTGCTTAATTCTTTCTTAAGGACTGCAATTCTAGATCTATTTTTTCCAAGAAACAGCATATCATCCACATAAAGTAGTAAGATAATAAAATCATCATCAGAGAACTTCTTAAAGAATACACAATGATTTGAACAAGTTTTCTTATATCCCTGATTTTCATTGACAGATTCAAACTTTAAGTACCACTGCCTTGGAGCCTGTTTCAAGCCATACAAACTCTTTCTCAATTTGCAAACATGGTTTTCTTTCCCATTAACTTCAAAACCTTCAGGTTGCTCCATGTAGATCTCCTCTTCTAAATCACCATGAAGAAAGGCAGTCTTGACATCCATATGTTCAACCTCTAAATCTAGACTTGCGGCTAAGGCTAGAGAAAATTTCATCAAAGTCAATCCCCTTTCTTTGACAAAAACCTTTGACGCCTATCCTAGCCTTGTATCTAGGTGAAAATGTATGTTGATCTTGATTTAATCTAAATATTCATTTATTTGTTAAAGCTTTCTTAACTTTAGGTAACTCCACTAGATTATATGTGCAATTCAAGTGAAGTGACTTCATCACGTCTTCAATGGCTTCTACCCACCTATCTGTATGAGTATCTAGCATGACTTCATCATAACCTTTAGGTTCTCCCATGTCAGTCAAGAGGATATACTCATTAGGAGAATAACGTGTTGAGCTTCACTTTTCTCTAGTAGATCTTCAACAAGAGGTTTCTGGAGCATCCGAAGCGGTCATCCCAACATGAGTTTGTTGATTATCAACCATAACATCATCAGTAGGAACAGTTATATTGTCTACACTCTCATCATTATCTTGATCATTACCTTGGGTTCCCTCATGTGCAAAAGATATCAATATAGGAATTGGATCAACATCAACTAAGCTCTCATCAGTATAAGAATCTAGTTTCTCAGTCTTGTCAATATCTTTAATAGTTTGATCTTCAAAGAACACAACATCATGACTTCTAACGAGTTTCTTATAAATTGGATCATAAAAGAGATATCCAAACTCATCTTGACCATAACCAATGAAGATGCACTGCTTAGTTTTAACATCAAATTTTGACCTCTCATCTTTTGGAACATGCACACAAGCTTTACACCCAAACACTTTCAACTGATCATAAGAAACATCCTTATCAAACTAAACTCTGTTTGGAACATCACCATCTAAAGCAACAATAGGAGACAAATTGATAACATAAGCAACAACGTTAAGTGCTTCAGCCCAAAAAGAATTTGGAAGTTTAGCCTCTAAATGCACACATCTAACTCTCTCAACTAATGTTTAGTTCATCCTTTATGCCAAACCATTTAATTGAGGAGTCTTTGGAGGAGTCTTCTGATGAAAAATTCCTTGCGATTTGCAGTAGTAATCAAAGGGATCAATATACTCACCACCATTATCAGTGCGAATACATTTTAATGTCTTTCCCATTTGTCTCTCAGATAAGGCTTGAAACTGTTTAAGCACATCAAGCATTTGATCTTTGGATTTTAAAAGATATACCCAAATCTTGCGAATATGATCATCAATGAAAGTAGCAAAGTAAAGTGCACCACCTTTTGATTTCACTTTGAAAGGACCACAAAAATCTGAGTGTACTAGCTCCAATAGCTCAGACTTTCTTGAAGGAGGATGATTGTGCAAAGTAACCCTTTTATGTTTCCCTGCTAAGCAATGAACACATCTTTTCACCTTTGTTTGTTTCATACCAGCAAATAAATTCTTCTTAGCCAAACATGTGATCCCTCTCTCGCTCATATCACTAAGCCTCTTCTGCCACAATTCTGATAAAGTCTCGCTCTCAACCAAATTAATACAGTCACCAAGAATCGATCCTTGTCTTACGTATAAATTTGAATGTTTTCTTCCTTGAGCTAAAAACAGTGAGCCTTTGGTAAGCTTTTCCATTAGCCATTGCGCAAGTCATTATGATAGCCATCATCATCTGGTTGTCCTATAGATATCAAACTTAAGGGAATGTCTTGAGCATGCTTGACATTCGGCAGGACCAACATTGAACCGGTATTGGTTTTCAAAAAGAAGTGCCAACACCAAACACCTTAACCTCACCAGCATTATCCATCTTTAACACCTTAGAGTTAACAGAAGTATAAGATGAAAAGAAGTCTTTTCTTGGTGTGACATCTGATGTGGCTCCAGAATCTACTATCTAACTTGTATCTTGAGATACGAAATTGATGATGTCTTTATCACAAGCGAAGAAAAGGTCATCTTGGACAACAACAACAACATTATTTTCATTGTTTTCTTCATTCTTTCCTTATTTAAGATCTTGCTTCAATTGTTTACAAAATCATTTCATATGTCCTTTCTTTCCAAAATGATAACATATAATATTTGGAATCTTGAGTTTTGACTTGCTTCTGCATTTATTCTACTCCTCAGAGCTCTTGTCTTATGTCTCCCTCGATCTTCTGTATATAGAACATCTGAATGTGAAGATGTGTCTTTAGATTTTCTTCTAACCTTTTCATTCAACTCACCACTCTATGCATATTCCATAGTCACCTTTCCACCAGTGGCATAATTTGTTTAAGAAATATGAAGAGTTTCCCAGGAATCCGGTAGAGTATTAAGAAGACAAAGTCCTTGTATTTTATCATCAAAATTCACACCCATTCCTGATAGCTGATTAAGAATACCCTGAAAATCATTTATATGATCAAGAATAGGACTGGCCTCCTTGAATTTAATGGTCATCAATTGCTTTAACAAGAACAACTTGCTATTGCAAGTTTTTGAAGCATAAAGCGTCTCCAACTTTTCCCACAATATTCTAGCATGTGTCTTATTCACAATATGTTTGCGAACATTATCTTCAACGCATTGTATTATATATGCAAATACTTTTATGTGCTCAAATTTCCAATTTTCATCAGTCACATTCTCGGTTTTATGAGCAGAATAACCAGAAGATGCATCTTCTTCACGAACAATATATCTTTCGTCTTGCTTTTCCATATGTTGTAGTTTCTTCCATTTAGACATACCATCTTGATCATATTCCCCTCCATATAGATAACCTTATATCTGATACCTGTTGTTGTGACGAAAAAATGAAACAAAAAATCTAAAAATAAGAACACCAAGTTTAACGTGGAAAAAACCTTCAAATTGAGGGTAACCACCACGAGATCAACAAGATCTGAATTGCTTCACTATACCAATAATAGGGTTACAAATATTCTTCTTATGTCTACACAACAAGTGCCAAAGGAGAACAAATAATAGTTACACCAACAAAATATAAATCGAATGAAACACCACCCAAACATAGCTTCTGTTCGGGACCTAAAATAGGATCTTTGTGACCTTTCAATCAGATCTCCACCGTTCAAATAAACCACCAAGATGTTAGAAACACTCAGTACGAATTTCAGCTCAATCCAACAATTAGTTAATTGGAAAACATGATCTGAACGTTGCTAGTCGGAGAAAAAGACTACAGCAAAATAACCCTTTTCTTTCCCTCTTTTCTCTTATTGAAAGCTCTCTAAAAACCTTTCTTATGTTCTAATGTGTTTCAAAGACAATACCAATGACAAATTAATTATTCTCTCAAGACCATCATCTATTTATAGAGTTGTTCTTTCTTTATCAAGACAAAACCAACTACACGTAGGATTACAATCCCAATCATTTTCCTAATAGAATTAGAAACCAAATAAAGAGAATAATTCCAATCTTTTTCAAGTAGGATTAGGCCATGGGCCTTTGGATGGAACATAGGCAATAGCCCAACAACTGTAGTTCTCCCAACTATTGCACTAAGAAAAGTGAGTTTTGCACCTAATGGACTAGCCATGTGCAATTTGTTAGTGGATGGTCATGAGGACTATGCTACCACTTCTATTTACATACTACACTTTTTAAACAATGTTAAAACCAATTGACAATGAAAAATAGATATTGGGATTCATATTAGGTGTACAACAATATTTGAAAGATTATACTTCTTTACATGTGTATAACGTCTTTACTTGAGTATTTAAAAAGCTCATAAACATATCTTGGCTAATTATGAACCTGAAAAATGCACACTCTAATTGTTTCATTCAAAATCAATAGAATACAAAAATTTCGATTCCATCTCTAACAAACATATTATTAAATATATTAGGTGCATTATCTACCTCAAATTAGTTGTTAATCCCCACAAAATACATCAAAAAGGCATAATGCATGTCGAAAACAGGAACAACTGCTAACATGCATATAAAACATCTAGTAGACATATTGTTATTAAAGAATCCCATAAAAATTACATTCAAAAGAGGTAGAGGTGCAAAGTGGACATGGACTGATTGCTTCTAGAAATTATAGAGAAATTTTTCAGTTTCTGGAATGATTAAAAGTTTGATTTAACTTAAGTTACGATTTTGTCCTTGTTCGTCCACTAAACTCCAATTTCTCTAGAGTGGAGTAATAAAGAAAGAACAATTAAAAAAATTCTTGTCATGAAAATATAATACATCAATAAATTACTTAAAAGCAAAAATAAGGTAGATAATATTACATCATAGCAAAAAAAATAAAAAATTATGAGACAAGTGAAGAATAGATAAAAATGTAGATTGGTTATTGGAATGACTATGGTACTATATGAGTCAGAATTAAGAACAAAAAAGTAGTATTTATAGGTTTGTGTATTTTCCAAACAGAAATGAAAATAATTCCAATTTTTTTCTAAACAGAGTGAAACACAATTAGTGGTAGTTAAGATAAAGCAAATGCAAAAAAAATAGTAACATAGGTTGATTTGAAGAAGTACTGGTTAGAAAATGTAATTAATAAACATTTGCTAATACATCATATGTAAATGGAAAATAACTGAAAAAATGTCAAAATTATTGAGTTAAAATAATATGTCATTCTTGGGTTTAGAAGACGCTACATTACATATCAATGGGAGATTGATGAAAAAAACATATTTTTAGATCATAATTTTTTTATAATTACAATGTATGATAGTTTTCTTTTCCCGACAACTTTTTAATACTTCTTTAAATGTTTTAGAAGATATTAAATTATAATTGCATTATAGATATACAATTCATTCACATAGCTTAGAAACTTCAACAGTATATATAAACCCCCACATTATCTATGCTAAAACCTTCAAAATCATACATAACGATCCCACATTATTTGTGTTAAAATTCAAAAACAACCTTGAAAAATTGTTACGTAATTTGATGTTGTAATTCTTTAAGTCAAAATAATCTCGAATGCGCCACCTTTTTTGAAACGAAGTATCATATTATATAAACTAGTAAATAGGACTAATTTTTTTTTAACTTAATTCACCAGATTATCATAATATGTTTCTACTTCTCTTTCTCTCAAACCCCCAATGTTGATTATAAAACTTTTCTGCTCTTTATTCTTTTTTTTAGGGTGGATCCTCTTCTGAACAAGTTTCGAACCAACAAGGTGAATTCATCATGACTGAAAGGATTGGAAGTATAGAAATCAACAATGATGAAGTTTTGCCAATTTCTGATAAACCCTATGTTGGTATGGTTCTTACTAAGAGCAGTGTCAAACCCATCTACAATTTGGTAAATCTCATTTCCTCCCTCATATTTCTATATAAAACTCTCTCTTCTTGTTAGTATTTATTAACAAACTATTCTTTGTAGTGGGGATTGTAATCCTTAACTAGAGGTTTTGTAATGATACAAAATCATATTTTTTAGGATGGTTCATAAACTATTGTTGGTTTTTTTTTGGGGTGGACATGAATTTAGTGGGACTATGGGTATTGGATGTGTAACGACTCGAGAGTATACCCTAGAAGTAAGAGAACCTTTAAGTCACCATACTGCATACTCGACCTTTCAGAGGTCTTATACAAGTCCTTAGACGTCGTTCATCGCATCATTTGAAAAGTAGTGCGAAATTAAAGCTTTTCACAACAATAGTTCAAATATTTATAGAATCATAAGAAAGAACTAAGTCTTGACATTGATATCTTAGACATATAAAATATGATGGGGTCACAACCTTTACATCAATTTGAAAGGTAACTATAGTCTATTACAAAGTCTTTTTGAAAGGAAATACCAAGTATTCTTGAGAGAATGTAAGTCTCAACCTTTGCTTCTATGAGACTCTTCACTTGCCACCTACACTTGTAGAAATAGAACAACCTATGAAATTAGCACATTGAATGCTCTAAGTATGGTTAACATGCAAGAAAATCATGCTAAACACGGGAATTTACTTTAAAACATATTTTTCATGCTCTTTTGATAGAAAGCTCATATAAAAAGTATAAGAAACGCCTTCAAGTAACTCATATGAGACAACCATAATCATATACATAAGCATTTAAACCTCCTATCAAGAGTTATCCTAAGACCCACCTAAATAGAATATGAAGAGACCACCAATACTACCCCTTCACATCCACCTAAGTGATTCTCCATACTTCCCAAAGTAAGACTATTCCCTTTTCACCATTTAAACTTCCCACCTAAGGTTACTCTAAGACTCACCTATGTAAGACATGAAGAAACCGCTCATATACCCTCGTTGAGTCTACCTAAGGAATCCTCAAAACTACTCTAGGTAAGACCTTAAGCCATTTAAGAGACAATAAAACAATTAGAGGACTTAACATAATAATCTTGGAAAAGACCTAGGGAACCCATTCTAGCATCTTCAAAGCCTACACATGTCATGTGTTTATAGCGTCCCATTCCTCTACCTACACGTTCTGGAACCTATCCAATAACTACAGTGTACATTTAACATGAAGATAATAGGCAAAAACTGACATCGATAGTAGCTAGATACAGAATCTGAAGTTACCCTACTCTAAAGAGGGTGTTCTTCTTGCCAAGGGTAGAACTAAGACACATCCCATGTTGGCACATGGTTAAGGAATATCAAGGATTTCTTTGAAATCTAGTATCATCTTAAGTAGATCTTTTACCAAAAGCATATTCATTCGGTGCTTTGCCTTTATTCTCATAGAGTAATCATTCACTAAGTGTATTAGAGTAGTACTATTGCTATGACGTAGCAACTCTTAACACTTTTTCTTTCCAAGGATGGGTCCACTAGGGTTGCCTACCAAGGGATATTAGGATAGCTCTTATGACTTCCTTAGAGACTGATTTATGTAATTCCAGCCAACCTATCCCTAAGTCATCATTCCACTCACGAAGGATATCATTACGGTCTTTTACTTTAAGGTTTCTATTAATCTTCTTTTCTATATTTAAGGTTCTATGATCTTGACCTTCTTTTGTTATTCAAGGTCCTATATCAGTCATCCTTAGAATGGCACCATCTTAGGTCTACCGATCCTAGACTTTCATTCATCATTCATTCATACACAACAATTACAAAGGTGCCTAAGCCTATTACGTCAATAGTTCACATTTATATAACTTTCATATATCAAGTAGAGGGACCTGAGTCTACTAATCAAGACATAACATAATTATATCACGTATTCAATAACATTCAAGTACCATGTAGGGACAACTAAGTCTACCACACAAGATACAACATTATTCTATAAGGAAATTTCTTAGTGCTTCATAATCATATATCATCAATTAGAGAAGAATCACAACATTAACTCCCATACAAGATAATATATCCATTACAAGAGTACTTTACTTAAGAACTTCGAAGTATGCAAGATCACACAAATGTCATATCATCCTTAACTTTACATATTCATATAAGCCATAACATCTTCTATTGATCACATTACATCACATAGTAATACTGAAAATGCCATTTTCATAACAATTACAACACATAGACACTACCACCATAAATGGACCATACCAATCAATACATATATAAATTCAATACGAAAAATAGGAATTAGGTCAACTCACCCCCTCACAATCATCATCATTACTATTCTTTAGCCTTTTCAACCAATTTACTTTACAAAGGCTCTTACCAATAGCCATATACACAATACTATGCCAACAACCAATCCATATCAATGATCCAACAACATAAAATATGAATATCATCATTATAAGGCAGGTTACAATCAATTCTATCATGATTTTTACATAATTCAATATCCCAATATAATCTACACATGAATTCACTAAGATCAAGCCATGATCAATTCACCCACTTTAGAGCAAAAATTAGGAATCCAAGGAATACATGGGTTCATGGATTTTTTGATCTTAAAACATTAAATTAACATCAATTACTTCACAAAAAATTGATTTAAACCTTTTCATTCAAGAACCCATGGGAAGAATTCAAAATAGGAATTTCTATGTTTTAAAACATCTTTTGAAAGCCTTTGAAATTGGCTCATTGAATGGACAAAGAATCAAGTATGAAATCATCATACCTTAATTCAAGAAATCTCATGAAATTAGGCTTGAAAACTTGCAGTATTTGACCTTGTTCCTTTGAACTTGAAGATCATTCAAGAGGATCTAATTAGAGAGAATTTGAGAGAATGGAGAGTTTATAATTTTTGGATTCTAATTGAGGGTTTGGGTTTTTTATTAGGGTAATGGGTGTACAATGACTTAAAATACACATATAATACATCCCCATAATACCTCTACACTAATTGGACCTTTTTAGACAAGTCAAACTTGACTCAAATTTTCAAAATTATCATCGTGGAACAAGTCCGTGTCGCGGAGTTGTTACCTCAAGATTTTTCAAAATAGAGTCTGAGACGTGAGCAATAATTTGACCCTTGGTTAACCATGTCCGCATCTATGCACAATTTGTTACCGCCTTAGGCAGCTTGTTGGCCCAAGGTTAGGTCCTCCTCAAGGACCCTAAGGCGGTTCTTAGGGGAGTCGTAACCAGACTGTTTTGACCCTAAATATGGTTATCTAGGTGTTACGGTCATCTTCACTTATTTTGGACTCCAAACAACACATAAAAACACATACAACATACAAGGACACACTAGCACACGCTCAAGAGTAGTTTCCCGACATCTTGGTTCGTCCTTGAACGTTTTGTCTTCAAAATTCTACAAAATGACTTCTAATGCTAATATTTATTATTAACATCTTATTAACTCATTAATCCCTTGTGAGGCTATAAATAACCCTATTTCATTTTGAGGGTCGTTACAGGATGGAGAAATGATTTCCTATCCTTTTATAATCTTTATTTGTAAGAATTTCATTTTTATGAATAAGAGATATTTTTAATTTCTAAAATGGTATTCTTTTTTCTTTTTTAAATTGTACAAATCTCATTTCCATGTTATTGAATCTATCATGACCCAGGCTACCCCGTGTAGTTACACAACGTACTTGACTACAAAGGAGTCTCATACAAGCCGTTAACCACCATTACACAAGACATAAGAATAAGTGCAAACATAAATTTTTTTATCATAGAAGTAAAACTTCCTTCATCTATGAAAAATAGGAAGCTAGACTTGTAACATTACACTATCTAAATATAAGAGTACGAAAGTTAGGACTCACCCCTTAAATTAATAGTAAGTATTTTCATAAGGAAATACAATATAGTCCTTAACAAGGAAAATTAACTTACTAGAAACAATAACATTTAGTTCTTAGAATTGAGGACTCACCAAAACATGGAGGTAGCAACCCAAGTTTTCTTCAAGATTGGACTAACAGCACCTCAATGGCTCGAACCTACACTCATAGGAGATTTAGAAGAGAATGGGTTGCAAAAAACCACTATGGAAACATGCATAAAAATACTTAATTATGATAAAAAAATTTTTAATGAAAATAAGGAATTTATTATGTTAAAAATCATTTATGCACATAAAGACATAAGACAAGTCATAATAGCATTCTCATACGATTTTTCATAACATAGTAGGACCGTCACCTTAGAAACCCTAAAAGCAAACTTGTGCAATGCATAGTTGGCATCCCATAATACCAACTATACTTAGTATCAATTTAGAATCAAATTACTTACACATATCAAGATTAGATCCCATCATAATCAACAATCATACATCAGTGAATAACCATGTTCATCACATATACATAAGGAGAGTCATATCCTAACAACAACCCAATCAACGTATATCATACCTTTATGTCGTACCACAGCATCATGAACCCACCCATATTATCTTTCAAAGAATACTTGTTCACTGAAAAAAGTGAAGTCACATGCCCCTACTCCTACGAAGTAGACTTATAGATAAGTGAATAACCATGTTCATCACATATACATAAGAAGAGTCATATCTTAACAACAACCCAATCAATGTATATCATACATTAATGTCTTACCATAGCATCATGGACCCACCGATATTCTCTTTCAAAGAATACTTGTGCCCTAAAAAAAGTGAAGTCACATACCCCCACTCCTACTAAGTAGACTTATCAAGAAATTATTGGTTCAAGTCATATGCATTATCTTATTACTGAAGTACAATTGCCTTAACCGACATAGACAATGAGAGCTACATGGAATCCGGTGACATACAACCCCACACTGATAGAAGGTGTTCTACTTCCCTAAGGTAGAACTAAACATATATATCTATAATGTGGATTCACTAGCTAAGACTTATGCGGGTACATAGTTATGGTATAGGAAAATTACTAATAGAAACTCGGCCAATTCCACTAGCGGGAGAGTTCCCATCTCATTATATCATATGTAGAAGACCCAGCCTAAACTAGCGGGAAGGTCTCTACCACATTTGTCATATATGCTCGATGCTAAGCATTATTCTCTAACTTATACATAGTTAATGTGAATTGTAATTTCGTATGTGAAGGAGTACATTACCCTTCATTCAACCGAACTCATAAATAGCTCATGATTCAACATAGTGAGAACTACCTTTCACCTTAAAATCATCATATAATCATCAAAGACAATTAATCCATAGTCATGTCTAATAGTAAGGAAACTAGCCTTTCAACGATACCATATCTCACACATTAGTCATTGGATTTTCACCATTCAAGTGTATTATAACTTCATACATATACACAAAAATGTAAGAACGTCCACCTTTAAAGTTGATCAAACCATTCATATGTCATAATCTTGGCCATAGGATTACCTTGATGCATTGCCTTCAAGGTCATAATTAAAGATTCAACACTTACAATTCACCCTTCAAGGGTCATAGATCATATCTTGAAATAACACTTAGAATTACTACTATAAGCATATAAATAAGATTCATTACTAAATCCGCATGCATATTATCCCACATATTTATAATTCATAAAGAAACCCATCATAATTTTTATAAAGTTGGGGGCATGGGGAAAACACATGGGTTCAAGGGAAATTTAGAAATAAAACCCCTCATCAATTTCAATTTCATTATAATATAGGATAAACAACATAAATGAAGCTTTTGGTGTTTTTCAATGGAGGAAATTTGTAGAGAGAAATATTTGAGAAGATTGGGTTTGGGAGAATATTTTTGGTTTTTGAGTTTGAGTCTTGTAAATGTATGAAAAAGACTTAAAGCCCTATTTATATTTTACCCTTAAACTACCCAAAACACCCCATATCAATTGGACTTAAAAGTAAAAGACTAAATTAACCTTCATTAAAAGAACTCGTCCAGGTTCACGAATCACATAGAGCATCTCGACTCGTGGTGCTTGTTGTGAGGATTGAGGCAATAGCCTCTTCAAGCTTTCCAATTCCTACAAAAACTAAGTTAAGTTCACGATCCCCCATTTCCCTTGTCAAGTTCACCACGGCCCGTTATGGTGCCAATGGTTCTTTGGGCAATAGCTCCCCTAAATTCCCCATTTCCTACGAAAAAAATAATGGAGTCTCATTCCCCAACTCACAAGTCGTGGAGATTACCACGACCCGTGGTCCACTCATGAGGGTTGGGGCAGTGTCTAGGACACTTGGGGCTCCTTTCTCTTGGCCAAGGAAACTCCATAAAGCCTTCCACTGAACGTGGTATTGACCATGATCCGTGGTGGTTGTCTTGGAGCCTTGAGGCAGTAGCTCCAAGTTTTGGACAACATTTACTTTTAGCCTTTGCTTGCTCCTTTTGCTTGGCACTCTTCTATTAGGCCTTGACTCCTAAACCCCATAAAATGATTAGATGGTTTACAGACTTAGGGGAAATTTTTATATTAAATTTATCCTTATGTTCAGGCTCTAGTTAAACCTAACATTTTCCAGAGTGTTACAAAATACCTGGTGGGTGGGGGGAGAATTTTAGTTTTGGGGTGGTGCATTCCAGATTAAATGTTCTTGGTTTCAAGCTTAATGTTCAGTTTCATATATATATGTATGTGTGTGTGTGTGTGTATCTCTCTCTCTCTCTCTCTCTCTCTCTCTCTCTATATATATATATATATATATATATATATATATATATATATGTATATGGACACTTCAGGTCTTTCTCGATTCTAGACTTTTATTTTGGTAAATTATTTTTGAATGTTTGACAGTACTTACCCAAGAAAATGAGCAAAGAGCTTCCTTTTGATGGAGCCCCTGCAGTCCTTTCTTATGGTGGAAAGAAGTGGAACTTGATTTATGGTGGAGCTAAAACTAAATACAAATTTAGTACTGGATGGAAAAATTTTGCGGATGATAACAATCTAAAAGAGGGGGATGGACTTGTGTTTGAACTCTCAGAGTGCAACTCTGACAAAATTGAATTCAAGATTCAGATTCTAAGAGAAGATTTTCCAGCTGAATTGGTTCCTGATGTGGAGGGTATGAACACTAACAACCCAATAATAATTGATTGAAAACATTATCATCTCTAGTAGAAATTTCAATTTTAAGGACAAAACATTATCAATTCCATTTGGTTAAATTTCAAAAAATAAAAACTTTATCAATTCCAATAGTTTCAT